>NC_135482.1:6340785-6652214 GCF_052094955.1 Ictidomys tridecemlineatus | reverse complement strand
TCCTGCCTCTGTCTCCCAAATAGCTAGGACTAGAGGCATACGCTACCACCCAGCTCAAAAACTTTCTTATGATAACTATATGTGTGGCAGACTGTAGACAAGAACCCAAACCTTGCAGTTTCTCTTCTAGACTACAAGGTGCCTGAGGGAGCACTCCAACTGACACAAGCCTGTGCCAAGGCCAAGTGGACACAGCAGTCTTTATCATCTGCTGGGGGCACAAACCTAAAAACCCAGCCTACCCTGTCCTTGATGTGCAACCAGAAGGTAGCTTCTAACCTGGTTACTCTAACAGGCAAAGCATTTAAAGATGCTGATTGGTCACTGGGATTCAGAGCCCACTGTTAATGTAGCAAGATCCACAAGTGCTGCAGACAGCAGAGAATACCACAGAGCACCTGCCAGGTCCTGAGCCCTGCCAGGAACTTTTGCAATCACTTCTTCAAACCTCACAACTGCCTGGAGGCAAGTAGCAAGAGCCTCACTTGACAAATGAGGAAGCTAAGACTCAGATGGGAAAATGACCTGGCTAAGGCCAGTACATCTGTGACTGGCAGCTACTGCACCTGGGCCACACTTGATACCTACCACCTGGAAGGAACGACTGAAGGGCTGTAGCTCGCAGGAGGTGCAGAATGGCGAGGCCAGGACTCAGAGCCTTATTAAATCAGTGGTGAGGGAGGGAGCAGAGAGCTACAGAGTCCCCCTTGTTCATAGCCTCAGTTATCCACAGTCAACTGCAGTCCAAAATATATTCTAAGCCAGGTGCAATGGCTCCCACCTATAATCTCAGCACCTTGGAAGGCAGAGGCAGAAGAAGCACAAGCTCAACGTGCTCAGCAATGCAGCAAGATGCTAAGCAACTTGATGAGATCCTGTCACAAAATTAAAAATTAAAAAATAAGGGCTGGAGGGGCTGGGGTTGTGGCTCAGCAATAGAGTGCTTGCCTAGCATGGGCAAGGCCCTGGTTTGATCCTCAGCACCACATAAAAAATAATTAAGTAAAACAAAGGTATTGTGTCCAACTCCAATTTTAAAAAATAAATATTTAAAAAATAATAATAAGGGCTCGAGATGTGGCTCAGCAGTTAAGCCCCTATGGGTTCAATCCATGGTACTCAGAATTAAAAAAAAAAAAAAAAAAAAACCTAGAAATAAACGACTCACAAGTTTTAAATTACATATATTCTGAATAGTGTGATGAAACCTCACTTGTGTCTGGGAAATGACTCATCCCTTTGTCCAGAGTCCACAAAGCAAGTGCCCCTGCCCATGAACTACCTAATATTTGGTAATCACCTGGTTATCAGCTGTGACTATATCACAATGTTTGTGTTCAAATAACCTTTATTTTACTTAAATTTTGGCTCAAAAATAAAAGAGAAGCAATGGCAATTTGGATATGCCAAAGAGAAGCTATAAGCTGCTTCCTTCATGAGTGTTTTTTTTTTGGTACTAGGGGTTAAACCCAGGGGCACTTAGCCACTGAGCCACATCCCCAGCCTTTTTTTAATATAGAAACAGGGTCTCACTAAGATGCTTAGGGCCTTGCTAAATTACTGAGGCAGGCTTTGAATTCACAATCCTTCTGTCCCAGCATCCTGGCTGCTGGGATTACAGGCGCATGTCACCACACCCAGCTAAGTAAGAGCTCTTAAGGATAGAAAACAGGGGCTGGAGATGTGGCTCAAGCGGTAGCGCGCTCGCCTGGCATGCGTGCGACCCGGGTTCGATCCTCAGCACCACATACCAACAAAGATGTTGTGTCCGCCGAGAACTGAAAAATAAATATTAAAAAAAATTCTCTCTCTCTCTTTCTCCTCTCTCACTCTCTCTTTTAAAAAAAAAAAAAAGGATAGAAAACAAATCTTAAATTAAGGTTGCTAAGATCTATGGTACATATTTTGTGAGAACTGATACTCACTTTTTTCTCCCATTTTCAGTGCTGGGACTGGACCCTCACCCTAACCTCACAAACATTAGGCAAATGCTCTACCATTAAGTCATACTTCCAGCCCTTCACATAATTTTTATTTTTACTTTTTACTGGGATTGAAATCTGGGGTACTTTACCACGGAGCTACACCCCAGCTCTTTTTTTTTTTTAATATTTTTTTTTGAGAGAGAGAGAGAGAGAGAGAGAGAGAGAGAGAGAGAGAGAGAGAGGGAATATTTTATTTATTTTTTTAGTTTTTCGGCAGACACACAACATCTTTCTTTGTATGTGGTGCTGAGGATCGAACCCGGGCCGCACACATGCCAGGCAAGCGCGCTACCGCTTGAGCCACATCCCCAGCCCCCCAGCTCTTATTTACTTATTTAGCAGGGTGTCTTGCTAGGCAAGCCTTGAACTTGTGATCCTCCTGTCTCAGCCTTTCAAGTCACTGTAAGTGTGCACCACCACATCCATATAACATTTATTAGAGTATATCATAATTCTATTTTTAACCTTTTACTGTGCCTAATTTATAAATTTATGTATAGGGCCTCAGTATCTATAGGATTAAGAACCACTCATGACTTCAGGTACCAACTGGGTATCTTGGAATGTATTTCCTGTGAATAAGGGAAGACACAGTCAAGTTCCAGAGCTGAGCTGGTCGGTCAAGGTGGCTTCCTGGCCCTGGGAAACTCTGCTTCCCCACATCATCCCACCCTACCCACTCAAGTATGGGAAGGCCACACAACCACTGGCCAGCTGGAGGGGCTCATGGACCCATCTCCTGGCACTGCTACGTGACGGGGTAAGGTGCAAGAACACTAGTGTTGCTGGCTCTCCATACCCCACTCCCTCCAGGTTGGGCTCTACTTGTGTTCTGTGTGGATGCACATTGTAATGGTGTCTTAAAAACATGAACAGGGGCTGGGGCTCAGTGGTAATGCGCTTGCCTAGCATGTGTGACACACTGGGTTTGATTCTCAGCACCACACAAAAATAAATAAAAAAAGAAAGAAAAATAAAGGTCCATCAACAACTAAAAAATATTTTTAAAAATATTGAGAAAAAAAAAAAAAAAAAAAAACCATGAACAGGGGGCTGGGACTGGGGCTGGAGTTCAGTGGCAGAGTGCCCGCCTTGCACATGTGAGGCACTGGGTTCAATCCTCAGCACCGCATAAAAATAAACAAACAAAGATTAAAAAAAAAAAAACTCACAAAACATGAACAGCCTATTGCCCAGTTAGATTTGGGGAAGTGCATCCTGATTTGGGGGAGTGCCCAGAGTATGTTCCCCCCTTCCCTCCTATGGGGCAGAGAGCACCCTTTGTGGGGACAGCCACTCTTCTTCCTCATCCTAGGACACTGTGAGCCCAGGTTCCCTTTAGTGCTCTGAAAGGAGCCTTGTGGACAAAGGTTCAAATTCCACATCCCTCCCACACCAGCCACATGCTCCACTCCTTCAAGTACAAGTCTACTTACTCTTGTGGAAAAATAGGGAAAGCACCATATACCTTTCACTGTAATCCATGTACACAATTTCACGAAGATGTCTCCAATGCCTGTTAGTTTCCTATGCCGGAGCCCCTTTCTCCCTTTGATCAGGATGTGCCTAAGTGGGGGGTAAGGACTGGTCTCTGTCTCAACTCTCAGTCTAAAGGAGCCCAAAAGGACCAAGAAGAGAATAAGGAGGGCTGGCCTCCTTGGTGCATATTCTGGGAAGCAAAGGAGCTGCTTTCTACACCAACCAGCCTGACTTGCTGGCAGGCCAAGTACAGCAAGATTGTGTCCAAGAATAGAGATGACTGTGCTCCCAGAGCAGCACATTTCTCTTTCTGGGCTCCTTCCTCTCCGTGGATCTGCTGGCTGTTCTGAGTGATGGGAGTTGCAGGCATGCCCCAACCCTGTACTTTGCAGAGCCTGCAGAGCCAGCAGTTCAAAGCAGGTTATGCAGCAATACCACCTCTAATTCCACCTCCACGTTGCCAAGCCAACATGGGAACTTAGGATGGTTGCTTGGCAACCTTATCCTCCCAGACTTTCTCCCCACTAGCTGCAGGCTGCTGCCTTTGAGAATTTCCTCCTCTGATGAGAAAAGTGAAGGGTGACCATCACAGAAGGTGGCCACGGCTAGGGCACATGCTTTGATGTGGATGCAGGAGGGAGTACACAGGGCTGCCATTCTTACCTTGCCACCACCGATGCCCATGCCACAGTTGTTGAGCTTGAGTTCATGCAGGGTGAAGCAGGCTGGGCTCTTGAGCAGGGCCTCGAAGCCACGCACACCATCGGGCCCGAATGCATTGTCACTTAGATCTAGCTCTACCAGCTGGGCCCCAGCAGTGATGAGTCCCTCCCCTAGTGAGATCTGGACACAGAGGAAGCTTAGGTCAGTCTCTCAGACACCTACTAGGTACACAGTTTTCCTTGGTATGATCCCACACTGGACACCCTGTCGAGGGCTCCTGAAAACCAATGAATGGGGCGTATGTATGTGTAAGTCTGGGAAGGCTCCCTGTAGGAGGTGGCATCTGACCTCAAGTCTGGATGGAAGTTAACCAGTCAACCTAAGAGGATTCCAGGCAGCAGTCAAAATAGGAGCAGAGACACAAGAGAACAGAGCAGTAGGCTGCAGGCCTGGAGGCAAGCACAGGGTCAAGAAGGTAAGAACCTTGAAGCCTGTGACACTAAGCCTGAGAAGAGGCTGCTGGACAGAGAAAACATATCACCCAAACCTAGGGAGACAGGCAGGGGATGGCTGCAGGCTGTGTGCCCCCTGGGAGTGTGAAGCAGAGATGCAGGTAACATTCGTGGCAGCCAGTGTGGCAGGAAGCAGAGAGGGAAAGCCAAATCTACACCCAGAGGGAGGAGAACCTACTGAAGCTGGGGGTTTCCCAGATGTGCAGGAGGAGGGAGACAGGTCCCAAATTCCTCTGGGATTTCTGGGAGCATGTGGGCACATGGAGGTGACATGAGCAGACTTGGCAGGAAGATGCCGAGTTCTGAGAACCTTCCAGGCTGGGGTAACTACAGCCTCGCCAACCCCAGGAGAAATGGTCAGAGGGGAGACTGCCAGAGACAACGGACAGAAATGAGACTGGGCAGATGGCTCACGGTGGCAGGAATGTGAGAGGGGACAGTCTGTCTTCACCCAAGCCACAAGCACAGGCATTTCTTCTGTCCTGCTACCACTCAACAAAGCAGGATGTTTTCTGGCCATCCTGCCCTCAGCAGGCCTGGTCCCAGGTTATGAGCCCCAGCTAACCTCCAGCCCTCAGGCGGCCACAACTGCTTACTCTGCGTCCATTCCTCCTCACTGCATCTGTCATTCCCTGGCCCAAGTTCTCTTAACCCTCAGCTAAAGATTTGTTGCCACGGGCTGGGGCTGTAGTTCAGTGGTAGAGCGCCTGCCCTAGCATGTGTGAGGCACTGCATATAAATAAAGGTCCATTGACAACTAAAAAAAAAAAAAAAGATTCATTGCCGTAATAGGGAATGTGGAAATAAAATTATCTCCTCATGCTAAAGTAAATTAATGCTAAAATTACAGAAAACCAATAATGGCACAGTGAGAGTCCAGGAGCAAGGATGCCACAGGGAAGTTTGCTTTACCCTAAAATCAACCACCCACGAGTTCATTTAACCTTATTCTGAAACTTGGCCTCACCTGGTCTTGTTCATCCTTCAAGACTGGGCACAAACTCCACCAACTCTCTAAGGGCCTCATCGATGCCTTCTTCCCCCAACCCCAGGGCCCGTCTCTAAGACCATTAGACCACCTGTCACCCTGGATGACCCCAGTTGTCTGCTAGACTGAAGCCCTGTGGAAGGAAGGGTGGTGCTGTGGTTGGCATGTGCACCCTGCTCCTTCTTGGGTCTTCATTCCTCTGTCCAGATCCCTCCAGCCCTGGTAAGGAACACCAGTGCTGGCCAGAGGAATGAAGACCCAAGAAGGAGCAGGGTGCACATGCCAACCACAGCCCCACACCTGTGCCGCCCAGGCAAGCCTTCTGTTGTGTGTGATGCCCCTTCAACATACACATGTGCACACTCAATCTGGGAATGTGACCCTAGTAATTTTGAGCCCCAGGAACAGGAAGCAGAGGGAAGCCATCCATGACAAGAACCAAAAGCAGTGGAATGAGAAAGGGAGGGGCCAGAGAACAATGGATCAACCACAGTAGATTGTGTACGGACTGAGGTCACCAGGGAGCAGGACCCAGGGTGCAGGGAGGTGGTGCCAGGAAAGGATGTCAGGGAGGAGATAAGACCACAGTGAGGGGAGAAACCCCAAGACACCTGTTCTCAGTTCCACTTCCTCCAATATGAACCCCCATCCTTTGGCTCCATCCCCTATACCGCCTGTCCTCATCACTGTACTTCTGGTCAGGACATAGGGCAGACACTGGGCTGGCTTCCATTGCTTTGGCTTAGCTATATGTGGAGACACATACAACTAAGTCTCTAGAAAGAACAGGTATGAGAAATAGGTTGGGAATGGCCTGGGGAGAATGGCAGCTCGTTCCTTACCAGGGCTGGAGGGATCTCGGACCTCAGCCTCCCTGTGAACATGTCGCTCCAGTGGCATCGCTGTGCAGGAGAAAAGAGGAAAGAGTTAGCTGGAGCCCTCAGGCCGCCTGAAGTAAATCCCACAGCCGCACTTCACCCTGTGCCCTCCGGACACCTGAGCACTACAAGATGTCTTAATTTGGGTTTTGTCAGCAAAAGCTGAACCAGTTTGAGTTGGAGCTGGTCGAATTGGAGGCCTGTTCTCAAGTCACACCTGTGCCTTGAGAAGTGTCAAGAAAATATAAAATCTGTCCAACCCTCTGGCTGGACACATGACATGATCCTGAATGAGGAAGATGAAATGATATAGGACTCAGCACCAAGAAAGTCCTTTTTCAAGTGTCTTTTCAACCCTGCTGATCACCTCCAGAGGACCACCTTTCATTTGGGACTGGCTAGTCTCACTTACCTTCCATTTCTTGCCTAACAAAGGCAGGGCTCAGGCTCAGAGCCTTTAGGTGACAACAGTGTCAAATTGGAATTCACTACAATATTTTACTTCCTTTATTGTAAGGCACGCTGGTTTTCCATTTAGAGAAGTGATATTTGGTTTGAAATTACTTATAAGTTAGCAAATTTAGTAAGAAATTATCAAAAAATGTTATAAAGATATAGGCCACATAGCTTGGTTTTGACAATCCTACTCCCTAATTCTGGTTGCTGTGTCCACTCCTCAAATAAACCCTGGCAACCCCTATCTTTTCCAGGCCAAAACTGGGTCTGATGTAACACTGGCAAAGCCACTTGCACCTGAACATCCAGATCTTATATGAACAAAGACCAGCCTTACATACTAGGGAAGTTCTTTACTTTTGTTTGGCAGTTTAGGGGACTGAACCAGTGACTGCTAGGAAGTGCTCTACCACTAAGCTATATCCCCAGTTATTCCATTTACATCATGTCATATCATTTCATTTTTTATTTTAAGATCTGATCAAGTTGCCCAGGCTGCCCTTGAACTTGGGATCCTCCTGCTTCTGCCTCCTGGGTAGCTGAGATTACCCACACCCAACCAGGAATTTAGCTTTTACAGAAAAATTTTTCATATCTTCAAATAAAGTCAATCATTCACAAACCAGGGACAGACCTCAGCTATATACTCTACATGAGGTCTGCTAAGTTGGGATCCTTAGGACCAGGAACATGGAGCTACAGCCGGAAATCCATAGTCCGGACAATGGTATCTCACTCTGAAGCTTCCTAAACCCCTCTGATGAGATAAAGGATTGGCATGGAACTCCAGGGCACAGGACAGGGTTCCAATCACCACTCAGCTGACTCGAAGACACTCCCTGCCCCGCACCCTGAAATCCTCTCTGAGAAGGGCTTTACACCTTGATGATCTTCAAGGGAATAGTAGAGCATTACGAGCTTGAACTCACATGAACTTGATCTCAGCCGGTGACCTGGGGTGCACTCTTGTCAACTGTCAACACCTCATAGGGCAGATAACATTGTATCTTGCATCACCACCAGTCTCTGAAAGCCATCAAGGGCAGCTCCACCCTGCCCCTGCTTTAGGGCTTCTTCCACCAGAGAGGCAAGTTGGAGACCAGCTGGGTCTGCACCAGCTAAGAAAATGCAAGTAGCATTCCTGTTAGCCAGGCTCTCAGAACGACCTCAAGAAGGAGGAATAGCCAAATTCAGTACAAAGTGGACAGGTGATGGTGCTGAGGACTGAACCAAGGCCCATGGATGCCAAAGTTCAGCTCTTATTGTGGCCTTCAGCCTCCAGGTCCACAAGTCCTCTATTCCTGTTCTTCAGAGGTCATGGGGCAGGCTGACTTCATTTGTTTAGGCTGAGGGCAGAAAAGCAAAATGGCCCTGGCTTTGTTGACTATGACCTTCCTAAGGAAATACCCTTTAAGAGCTCTGTTGTAAGCAAACTTGCAGACACTGCAATGTCCTGGCATCACAGTCCCGCACTGAATCAGCACCCCTGAGCCTCAGTTCCCCTGGCTTATAAAATGGGTATACACAAGGCTGGACATAGTGGCATACAACTTTTTTCCCCTTCTGTACCAGAGACTGAGCCCAGGAGCACTCTAACACAGAGTTACATCCCCACCCACCCTTTGAGACACAATATCACTAAGTAGTAGAGGCTGGTCTCCAATCTGTGATCTTCCTGTGTCAGCCTCCCAAGTAGCTGGGATTAAAGGTGTACACCACCACACCTGACCCACCACCCCTGAAATTCTGAATTGATACCTCTACTTTTCTCAAAGAGCATACTGACAGACTGGTATTCAGTGGAACCCATTTTGGGAACCCTGGGCTAGAAGACTGAATTGCCCTTTGTGTTGGCCAAGAAGGGGAACCGCCTAGATTTAACCTGCAAAAAAGAATGTGACTCAGCAGTAGGGAGTAGTGACCTGTGGCCTCTGGCTTCAGCACATACCCAAATGACTACAAGAACAGGAGCTCTGAGGCCTGGCCATTTCTCCTATCACAAGACTGTTGTAAATGGACAATCCTTGCTCTGGAGCTCCCAGCTGGTAGGTTTTTCAGAACAATCTCACAGAAAGAAGTACTTGCTAGTTAACTCTACATCCTTCCTCCTCAAGGGTGTCAGATCTGCATTGCAAACTGAAGGTTCTCTCCAGTTTTTCTTTCACAGGTGTCACCCCAATAATCTTCCTGCACTCCTAATGCCATCCGAGAAGCATACCCTAATGCTCACTGCAAAAAAGAGGGACCACAGTCAGTGCTATGTGATCTGGGATGGCCAGAGGAAGAGGAACTGTGTGGGTGACAGTCACCAAGGCAGGGGCCTGGGAGGATCTGGACACAGAGTTTTGTGGCAGTGTGAGCAGAAGGCTGTTTTCAACCAGCCCAGGCCTGCTTGCTCTGCAAATCTCACCTTCAACTCCGACTTCTTCTCTAAGGCCTTGGCAATGACCTTGGCCGCTTCTACACCCACCGTGTTGCCCTCCAAGCGCAGAGCCTCCAAGCCATCAAAGTCTTCAATTTCTTTAATCACATCTTTAGCTGCTCAGGACCAAAGAACAGTACTTTAGGTTTTTGGAGTCACAAATAGTTGGGGTAGGAGAGAGTTTGGTAACCACCTATCACTCATATACTCCAAGGGTTATGGTGCCCATACTCCATGCACCAGGCCCTGATGTATAGAGGAGAATCAGACAGACTCAAAGCCTAGCAGGGGGCACAGCTATTCAAATAATTCTTCTGCAATGACTGCTAAAACAAGGCATGTACAAAAGGCTTAGAAGTCAAGGAAAAAGATCAACTAGCAGCTTGTAACAAGGACAACTCTGACAAGTGAGAGTTATGGGAAGCATACCAGGTCAAACAGGGAGACCATTCGAAAAGGGAGCCCCAACTGATATCTGAGGACTAGCCAGGTCAGTGAGATGGGATGGCTGCTCAAGATAACGCTTACATGGGGATGGAGATGCTAGGGTCCCAAGGAAAGAGCTAACTCACACTGTATGCATGATGTCAGTGTATTGTCAGGGGTACTATGCTGTCCACAAGTTCAGCCCTGAGGAGAGTCAGGAGCACAGACCAAACTTGGAAGGAAATGCACCAGAATGGGAGAGCAAGGTCAAGAGGTGTGGGGTCACAGGTGCACTTGCCTCTCTCCTGGTTTTCAACCCATGCAGGGTTACAAGAAATTGAAAACCACCATTCCTCACATAACAGATTAGGGATGGACCCCACTCATCCCTGAATAACCAATCATCAGGAGACCTTCTCATAGGACTTCTCTTTCCAACCTCTACTATTCAGAGTAATGGTATGCTGGTTACTCTGCCTCATAGAGCACAAAGTACTTTCTTTGGTTCTTAAATGATTTCCTGGGGAGAGAAAAGGGCCTTGTTCACTAGCACCATGACCTCTTCCCATCCTGATTCACTTCTAGCCAATACAGAATCCCCTCTGGGCTCACACTGAAGCCTCCAGGTTCCTCAGCACAACATACAAGGAAAGGCCTCTGCCTGCCTCCCTATGGGATTTGAATTTCCTTTCTCCCCAGCCCACCCACCCTCTAGGTCTCAGCTCTTGAGCCTAACTCATGTGTTTTCATTGCCAGCAGTACCCTTTCTCCTTCAAATCATCTTTCAAGAACAATTCAAATGCCACATTATCCATGAATAAGCTAAAAGTGACCCTCTCCCTGCCTTACCTTCCTAAGGCCCTTTGTTCACATCTCTCAGAATATGAACAAACTGTTGTCTAAGCACCACATTCCTACTCCAGGTTAGGAGTCCCTTACAGGCTGGGACTGTAAGCTGGGTGCCCATGACCACAAGATAGGAGACACCATGTACAGACTGGTGGTAAAGTGGAAAAATCATCTATGCAGATTATCAGCCAAAGCTGAATTCTCAGCTCCACTACTTATAGTTTGCTCTTAGGCAAATTGTATTACCTCTTTGAGCCTCAGTTTTCCCAAAATGGAGATAAAGCCTATCTCAAAGGATTTTTTGGGAGAGTTGGGGATCAAACTCAGGGATTTGCACATACTAGGGAACCACTCTACCATCGAACCACATCCTCGGCCCTCTCAAGGAATTTTGTAAAGATAAGCTGAGATACAATTTGTATGAAATTTAATACTCTAACCCTGTTCAATAAATGACATTTAATAGCAAATCCATGTTTACTGAATATCTACTCAGAAGCATAGGAGCAAGGACTCAGTGAGACCTCTGTTAAAATTATGGCTCTGGGGGTTGGGAATACAGCTCAGTTGGTAGAGTGCCTGCCTCGTATGCACAAGACCCTGAGTTCAATCCCCAGCACCCCACACACACAAACACACAAAATAATAATTCTGTCTCTGCTATTTACCAGATAAATGACCTTAAACAAGTTACTTAAATCTCCTCTTTTTTCCTCATTTATAAAATATCAACATTGTCACCTCTTTCCCACAAGGATTATACAAGGATCTCAAAGAGATGAAAGAACAGGAAGAAGCCCTGTGAATCTTGAAGCACTATGGAGAGAAAGGAATGTGCATCACCACGTTCCTAGCAACCCAAGGACTTACACAGCTCTGGCCCAAGGGAGGGAACAAGGCTGCTTGCACACCTTGACAACCAGGCAAGTCCAAACCAGTTTCTCTGGCTGAGCCTGAACCCCAGGAGGCCTCAAAAATACTGTGAGATGCAAACAGGGCATGGTGGCATATACCTGTAATTTCAGCAACTCAGGTGGCTGAGAAATAAGGATCTCAGGTTCGAGGACAGCCTCAGCAATTCACTGAGGCCCTATACAACACTGCAAGACTCTGTCTCAACATAAAAAATAAGGGGTTGGGGTTCAGAGGTCACACACTTGCCTGGCATTTTAAAAATTTTAAAAAATAAAAAAGGCTGGAGAATTGGAGATGTAGCTTAGTGGTAAATGACCTTGGGCTCAATATCAGTACAAAAAAAGTAGTCAGGCACAGTGGTGCACACCTATAATCCCAGCAGCTCTGAAGGCTGAGGCAGGAAGAACACAGTTCAAAGCCAGCCTCAGCAACTGAGTGAGACCCTAAGCAACTCAGCAAGACATTGTCTCTAAATGAAATATTAAAAAGGGCTGGGGATATGCCTCAGTGGGTCAACACCCCTGGGTTCAATCCCCAATACCATCAAAAAAAAGTAAAAGGACTGGGAACCAGGCATAGTGGTGTATGCCTGTAATCCCGGTAGAGGCAGGAAGATCATGAGTTCAAAGCCAGCCTCAAATCAACCACTCCACAAGGCCATAAGCAACTTAGCAAGATGATGTCTCTAAATAAAAAATATAAAGAGGGCTGGGGATATGGCTCAGTGGTTATGCTCCCCTGGGTTCAATCCCTGGTACCAAAAACAACAAGACAGGTGTGGTGGTGCTAAACCCAGCTCCTCGGAAGACTGAGGCAGGAAGATCATGGGTTCAAAGCCAACCTCAGCAAAATCAAGATGCTTAACAGTGAGACCCTGTCTCTATAAATAAAATACAAAATAGGGCCAGAAATGTGGCTTAGTGGTCGAGTGCCCCTGAGTTCAATCCCAGTATCCTCCCCCTCAAAATATAAGAGTTCAAAGCCAGCCTCAACAATTTAGCGAGGCCCTAAGTAACTGAGATCTTGTCTCAAAGTAAAATATATCTATGTATATATTTATGTATGTATTTATTTTTGGTACTGGAGATTGAACCCAGGGTACTTAACCACTGAGCCACATCCACAGCTACTTTTTATTTTTTTTAATATTTATTTTTTAGTTATAGTTATTTTATTTATTATTATTATTCTTTTTAATATTTATTTATTTATTTTTAGGTGTAGATGGACACAACACAATGCCTTTTATTTTTCTGTGGTGCCGAGGATCGAATCCAGGGCCTCGCACGTGCTAGATGAGTACTCTACCGCTGAGCTACAACCCCAGCCCCTCAGCTAGTTTTTTTTAATATTTTATTTTTGAGACAGGATCTCACTAAGTTACAACACAGCTTTAAATTCAGCTCTGATCCTAACTAGCTACAGGTCTTTAGGCAAGTCATTCAACCTTTATGGGCCTCTATTTTCTTATCTATGAAATAAGAAAAGTTTTGGCTTATAGGCTATGAGATGTGAATGGGATACACGTGAAGAAAGGTAGAGTTTGGGATTCTGCATCAAATACCATCTCTGGTGCTTACTAGCTAAGGACTTACAACATGTCAATCTCTCAGTGCTTCCACTTCCACAAAATAGGATAACACTACCTGTTTGTTTATTTAAAAAAAATTTTTTTAGTTATAGATGGACACAATATCTTTTATTTATTTATATATTTTTACATGGTACTGAGGATCAAATCCAGTGCCTCACTTGTACAGGTAAGCACTCTGCCACTGAGCCACAACCCCAGTCCTGAAATATATATATATATATATTTTGATACTAAAAATTGAACCTGGGGCCTCACACACGAGACAACTCTTCTAATGCTAAGCTACACTCCCAGTCCTTTACATTTATTTTGAGACAGTCCTACTAAGTTGCCCAGACTGACCTCAATCATCCTATCTCAGCCTCTGAGTCCCTGGGATTACAGGCCTGCACCACTGCCCCAGGGAGACTGTTTTTTAATGCAACCCACCAGGGCCTCAGCTGAGGAAGGCAGCAGATATTTCATGAATATGGGAGTGAATGAAGGTAGTTGCTGAGGCGGCTCAGTTCAAAGCCAGCCTCAGCAACTCAGAGAGGCCCTAAGCAACAGAGTTAAAGTCAGAAATCAGAAGCTGTATCTTAGGACTAACTGTTCCCCTCATTACCATTCCCTCCTGAGATTGCCCATTGTGAACATACAGACCAGCAGGGATGTTTATGTGAACTCACAAGAAAATTTTTTTTTTTTTGGTAGCGCTGGGTATTGAACCCAGGTGTTACGCATATTAGGCAAGTCATCTACCAGTAAGCTACACCTCCACTCCTGGACAATTGATCTCTGAGTCTCATTGTTAAAATAGGTCCAATGATAGTCACTCATAGAGCTGCCAAGACAAATACTGAAGATACATAGCTCAAAGCCTGACAATTAGTAAGTGTACATTGCACTCACCATCTTCCGCTGTGTTCAGTTTGAGACTCTTGCCCTTGAAACTCAGCTGTCCCCCAGCCACCTGGGTTTTGGCCAGGGTCTCTGCCAGCTTGGCAATGTCTTCGGAGGCCATGCTGGCCACGATGGTGGGCTCCCCTGGAGATCTGCAAACTGAGGAGCATAAGTTTTATTAAGAAAGGAGTCTCAAGCTGGGCATGGTGGCTCATGCCTGTAATCTCAGCAGCTCAGAAAGCTGAGACAGAGGATCACAAATTCAAAGTCAATCTCAGCAAAAATGAGGCACGAAGCAACTGAGACCCTGTCTCTAAGGCTGGGAATGTGGCTCAGTGGTCGAGTGCCCCTGAGTTCAATCCTCAGTACCCATCCACCCCCAAAAAGAAATGAGTCTCAGCCAGGCAGTGGCATACATCTGTAATTCCAGCACCTTGGGAGACTGAGGCAAAGCCTCAGTTCAAAGCCAGCCTCAGCAACTCAGAGAGGCCCTAAGCAACTCAGTGAGACCCTGTTTCTAAATAAAATATATATATTTAAAAAAAAAAAAAAAGGGTTGGAGAGGCGGCTCAGTGGTCAAGCACCTGTGGCTTCATTCTCTGGTACTGAAAAAATAAAGGAGTCTCCTGGGACCACTGGTTGCAGAGGAGGGTCTCAGGGTAGAATATCAGTCATCTCAGGAATTGGACCCCTTTGCCCCCTGCCACAGAGAACCCAAGAGCTAAACCACTGGGAGAAATG
Source organism: Ictidomys tridecemlineatus (assembly GCF_052094955.1). Lineage (NCBI taxonomy): Eukaryota > Metazoa > Chordata > Mammalia > Rodentia > Sciuridae > Ictidomys > Ictidomys tridecemlineatus. Next base: position 6,637,424 of record NC_135482.1, on the reverse strand, counting down.
AAAATAGCATTAGAAAACGAATCATTCTAGAAAGGTGGAGGAAGTACCAAGAAAGCAAAAAGATCATGTTTAGCCTCTGAAGAACTATCCTGCTGCAAGTCTTCCTCTGCCAAACTGCCCTAGTAGGGACACTGGGAAAACCATGTGAACTGCCCATTTCCCCTGCCTTCGAGTGAATGGCAGTTAAGTCCCAGATCAATGGCTTCAAAGAATCTACCCCAAGCACACACCCGCCTGATCATCTTGGTGGCTCTCTGTTTGAAGGCCCCATTCATCAAACAGAACAAAGATGGCTAAGGGATCCAGGTCATCCATCCCAGAGACTGCCCTGCTGCCCACCCTGGCATGACTCTGGGGGTGGGGCACAGGGCTAAGCCCACTGCAAGTATGGTATTAACCCTGGCCAGGATACTGGGCAAGCCATGGTAGCCCCTCATGGATTCCTAGGAGACCAGAAGTCTCTACATCATAAGAGCCATCATCACAATAGGCCAGTATATAGAAAACAAACTCAACCTCTAATACCAGATGTGTGTGGGTTGAGCCAAGCAATTCATCTATAGCAGACTGCACTGGATGTCCTCTAATTTAATTCCAACACTTTCTACCTGCAGATGGTGTCAGATTCCACGGATTGACGGCTCAGTCCCATAGACTGAACCCACTTCTGATTCTAATGTAAACTTCAAGTTGGTTTGCCTGTACATCTGACCTACTGACTTTATTTTTTTTTTGAGAGAATTTTAATATTTATTTTTTAGTTATCGGCTGACACAACATCTTTGTTTGTAAGTGGTGCTGAGGATCGAACCCGGGCCGCACGCATGCCAGGAGAGTGCGCTACTGCTTGAGCCACATCCCCAGCCCTGACCTACTGACTTTAAATGAGGATTCCCACAAACTCCTCCTTGAGCTCAGTTTGTTCCAGAAGCTCACAAAATTCAGGGAAACACTATTTACATTTATGGATTATTATAAAAAAACATAAACAAGCAGCCAGATGAAGAGCTATACAGAGCCAGGCACAGTGGTGCACACCTGTAATCCCAGTGGCTTGGGAGGTTGAGGCAAGAGGATCAAGAGCTCAAAGCCAGCCTCAGCAACTTAGCAAGGCACTAAGCAACTCAGTGAGATCCTATCTCTAAATAAAATACAAAATAGGGGCTGGGGTTGTGGCTCAGTGGTAGAGTGCTTGCCTAGTATGTGTGAGGCACTGGGTTTGATTCTCAGCACCACATATAAATAAAGATCCATCAGTAATTTAAATAAATAAATAGATTGATACAATACAAAATAGGGCTGGGGATGTGACTCAATGCTCAAGTCCCCCTGTGTTCGATACCCCGTAACATGGGAGAAGAGGCTTAGAGTGTCCACATCTTCTCTGGCTCTGCCACCCTCCAAGAACCTATTCCACATGCTCAGCAATCCAGAAGCTCTCCAAACCCTGTTCTCCTGGGGTTTTATGGAGGCTCCATTGTAGACATAATTGGTTAAATGACTGTCTATTGATGATCAGCTTAACCTTCGGCTCCACTTCCCTCCTCAGAGATTGGGTTGAATATCTCAATCCTCTAATGCTGCCTGAGTCTAATGACCAGGCCCCATTCTGAAGCTACTAGAGGTCACCAGCTAGTAGCCAATTCAATAGCATGCAAAAAGTCACATCACTTCTTAGGAGTTGTATGCCAGGACGTTGGACAATGACAAATTTATACATACACACACACACACACACACACATATTCCCACATTCCACAATATCACACCAGGGGCAGTTGTTTCTTCCAGCCTGGAGCCCAGCAGACTGGCAGAATGGACAATGAAGAAATGGCAGGCCATCTAAGACCAAGGAAGAGTGATATAAAGAAAAAAACTAGGAGGTGTTGCCTTGAAAGCATCTTCTCCCAATTTCCTTACCTTCAGACACAGTTGCTGCTATTGGTTTGATGCTGGTGATGGAATTCAGGACCCTATACATACTAGGCAAGTGCTGTACCACTGAGCCACATCCCTAGCCCTCAGATTCAGCTATGATAGCCCCTCATTCTCCTATGACCCTCAGGCTTCTTCTGGGCTCAAACAGACAGGCTATCCCCTACTCCCATGGATTTTTCCTTATCAATAAGCAAGAATTACTTTATAGGTAATGAATCTAGTATTCATAATGAAGCCAGATTTAAAGATAGGTAGTTAGTGCAGTTAGGTAAATCGGGTCTGGGTCTGGGTCTGATATTGAAGCAGCTCCCCAGCAAACAGCGAGGTGCTAATCAAATAAGACCCCAGGCCTTTCCTCCCCAGATTACTCCACCAGCCCTGTCTGCCCCTCACCTTTTGGGTCTTCCCACCTACATTCTATCACTTCAAGATTTCAAAGGACAGAAATTCAGAAAAGCTGAAAGACGACCCTAACCCTAACCCTAACCCTAAAAGGGAAAGACCTCGCCCTTCCATGGATTCCACCTCTTGGGTCCCCCTCTTCCACAGGGGAATAGTCTTTTCTGCTGTCCTTAATAAAGCTTCTACTTTTCACTCTAAACTTGCCTCGGTGTGCTTCTCTGGTGTTATACTTTAGCAGTGGGGAAGCAGTAAACATCGCTAACAATTCGACAAAAATTTACCGTACTACTATGTACTGAACACCGTTCCAGGTATAAGGAGTACAGCAGTAAATGAAACAAAAATCCTGCCTTCTTGAAGCATATATTTTACACAACATAGTATGTTTGATTAAAACAAAGAGGAAATGAATAAGGTGGTTTTTTTTTCCTGAGTTGCAATTTAAAGTACAATAATTAGAGAAGGACTTTTGAGGGAATTACTATTTAATTCAAGACCTAAAGGACATTAAGAATTAGCCCATGCAGACACCTGAGGAAAGAGCATTCCTCTGAAGGGAATAGAATACACACAGGGGAATGGAGGAACTCAAGGAAGCCAGTGGAGTTGGAGCATAGAGCAGAAGAGAGAATGGACACAGGAGATGAGAAAAGATAATTAAAAAGAAATTCATTACAAAGGCCATTTTAAGAACTATGGTTTTCAGCCAGGAACAGTGGTGCACACCTGTAATCTCAGAGGCTCAGGAGGCTGAGAAAGGAGGATCTGGAGTTCAATGCCAGGCTCAGAAACTTCCAGGTGCTAAGCAACTCAGGGAGATGCCCTCTCTAAGTAAAATACAAAACAGGGCTGGGAACTTGACTCAGTGGTGAAGTGTCTCTGAGTTCAAATGCCCCCCCCCAAAAAAATCCGAGGTTTTCACTTTTGAGTGACCGATAAAAGGATTCTAGCAGAGAAAAAACATGCTCTGACGGTATAATTTGGCAGAATCACTATCTGCATAGGCCTGGCATTTAGAAGGTGCACAAAGAATAACCAGATGAAACGGGGGAAAAAATTAACCTAAAAGCCAATCACCATCTGCAAATGTAAGATGGGACAATCTTAGGCCAGTTAAATGGTGGTGGTGGGTGCCCAGGAGAAAAGGACATAGAACTTCCTATGGCTCAGGCCAGGAAGACTAAGACACACACACACAGAGAGCGCGCGCGCGCGCGCACACACACACACACACACACACACACACACACACACACTTTCTCTCTCTATCTCTCTCTCTCACTCACACACACACACACACACACACACACACACACACACACACACACACACACACGCTATCCCCCATCCACTTTAAAGACTGAGAAGCCAAAGCATAGATATTGGTGTGCCCAAGGTCAGCAAAGGGCCAACATAAGAGCAAAGACAAACGGTTAATACAAAAACGTCCTCTCCGCTCTCGGCTGCCGCGTGGAAGGCGTCCTTGGATGCACGTCCAGGTATCCGGACGAGTGTCGGCGGTGATTCACGCGGATCCCGGGCAGCGGCGCCAGCCGGCTCCCAGCGGGCTTGGGCCAGCCGGGAGGTGGCGGCCCGGGAGCGACGCGCGAGGGCCCGCGGAACGTGACAGCGGCGGTGGACCCCACCCGGGATCCCTGGCGGACTCGCACCGCCTCCAGGTTAACACCCACGCTCCTGTGAGACGCCACTGCTGGCAGCCGGGGGCTGGGCGGCTGCGGCGAGAAAGTCACCCTCTTTGGGCCTCAGTTTACCCACTAGTGAAATAGCCAGCGCCGCCTGCCCGCGCCGGCCGCGGGCGTGCAGAAGGCGCTCAGCGGCGCCCACCCGCCGCGCCAGCGCCCCAGCCCAGGCAGGTGACGGGAGAAGAGAGGGACCCTGGCCCTACCGTAAACAGGCGACGCAGCCGCGTGGGGCGACCCTAGCGCGAGCGTCCGCCCGGAGCGGCAGGGACGGATTTAGGGTCCGGGTCGGGTCCGGCCTGCTCGCCGCCCCCTGTCCAGCGGTACGGACGCCCAGCCGCCTTCGGCTCGCGCCCCCGGGGCTTTTCGTCACTTGTGTCTCCTACACCACCTGCTCTCGGCACCGCGGCGGATGATGGCGGAGGAGGAGGATTTTGAAAGCCGGCAGTTTCTTTCCTTCGATTTGATTTGTTCGAGCCCGGGCTGGCCACCCCCGGCCCCGAGCGCGCGGCCCACCGGGTAGGGAAGTCCCGTCCTTTCGCGCGGGCGCGACGGGGCGCGGCTGGGCGCACGCCGCAAACTTCCAGTCCCATGGTGCACCGCGCTCGGGCGCGCCGCGCTTCTCTTCGCCCGCCCTCTCGGCTTCTAGCCGAGACCGCAGGGAGGTGTTTAGCCGGAGCGCCCAGAGACTACGGTTCCCGGCGGGCCTTGCGGCCGCCTAGCCACACCCTTCCGAGAAGGTCTGCGTTCCCGCTTGCACAACTTTATTGACAACGGCCGCTGCTACCTGAGAGGTGATGCTTGTTCTCTTCAGCAAGAAATAGGGATCCGTTTCCGGAAGGAAAAGACTCCCTTTCTTTGGTCCCATGAAATTGAAAGGACATTGGAGGCTTCTACATAAGTAGCTGCAAATTACTGATAATGAAAAAGGGGAAATAGTAACTCGATGCTGGAGAAACCCTGCGGACACCGCCATAACCAAGTGGTCCGCGTGAACTCAACAGCAGGACAAACTGACATCCCTTGCAGCCTCCGGATGTGGTCGACTGAGGACAGCAGGATCATCCACTCAGTAATGCATCAAATTAATCTGATGAGACGAGAAACCCAAGATGAGGGACATGCTTCTTAGTAACTGGTCTGTACCTGTTCTTTGTCTTGATGACAAAGAAAAACTGAAGAACTGTTGCTGATTAAAAGTGAAAAGTGAGCTGGGGTATAGCTCAAGGATAGAGCACTTGCCTAGCATGTGCAATACCCTAGGTTTGATCCCTAGCATCGCAGAATAAATAAATGAAATGTAAAAGACACGACAACTAAGCGCAGAACGTGACCCTGGATATGAGTCTCCCTGGGGTGGGGGATGCTATAAAGGACAATATTAGACAATTAACAAAATTTGACTGTATATCAGATGACAGTATTACCCTGCAGTAATCAGTGACATAGCCGAATGTCTACCTAGCCCTACTCTTGCTTATTTTCGAGGGCTGTATGCCTGAAGGCCAGCAGTTTCTCTTCCTGTGGGCTCATGAACCTCATTGGGTCTAAGATGGCTGCCAGAGTGACAGCCAGACACCCTCTAACTTCGTTATAATTTCATGTACATGTTAAACCACACACACACACACACACACACACACACACACACACACACACACGCCAGCACCATGACAGTTGACAATTACTAGGACAACAACCAATCGCAAAGAACCAGAAAAGGCTCAAAACAGAGCTGGTGCCTGAATTCCCAGGGAAAAAAATCTCTGCCCATTCCCAGAAAAGACATGAATATTTATCCCCTTTATTAGCCTATTCTCCCTCATTTCTTTTACCCTATTTCTATAATCTCTTGACCCCTAAGGAGTGGGAAGCTGATTTGAGAGGTTAGCTCCTGCTTCTACTCTTCTTTTTTTTTTTTTAAGTTTATTTATTTATTTTTAAATCTAGCAGTTCTTTCTTTTTGAGAGAGAATTTTTTTTTAAAGAGAGTGTGAAGGGGCTGGGGATGTGGCTCAAGCAGCAGCGTGCTCGCCTGGCATGCGTGCGGCCCGGGTTCGATCCTCAGCACCACATACCAACAAAGATGTTGTGTCTGCCAATAACTAATAAATAAATAAATATTTAAAAAAAGAGAGAGAGAGTGTGAGGGAGAGAGAGAAAGAGAGAGAGAGAATTTTAATATTTATTTTTCAGTTACTGGCGGACACAACATCTTTCTATGTGGTGCTGAGGATCGAACCCGGGCCACAAGCATGCCATGCAAGCGCTACCACTTGAACCACATCCCCAGCCCCCTGCTCCTATTCTTGGTCAATGATAATCCTCTCCTGGGGCTGGGGATGTGGCTCAAGCAGTAACATGTTCGATTCTCATACAAAAAAAATGTTATGTCCGCGGAAAAACTAAAAAATCAGGATTAAAATTCTCTCTCTCTTTAAAAAAAATTCGTAATGATAATATTGTGTTGATGTTAAATTTATCTTGATTATGATTCTGGCTGTATAAGTGTGATGTAAAAAAATGGGGGAGTCCATTTTCATCACATGGGACTCCTAAAATCCTTGTGGGACACCCAGCCAGTGTCTGCTGAAGAACCAATTGCTTGCTTAATGTGTGGGAGAAAACCCACACACATCTGGAGTCACAGAAGTATTTTGTGTTGATTCTTCAGTGAGCAAATAGGAAAAACCCTTTGTTTTTTCCTCTATATCTCAACAAGATTGCTCTTGTTTTTAGACAGGGAAATGCTTATATAAGTAGGGGAATGAAGTCTGCATTTTACCCTCAAATAGCTAAGAAAACAATGAGAGCATATACATACGTGGAGAGATGCACAAATGTATTCAAATGTTAAGTAAATCTGGGTGAAGAATATATGGGAGTTCTTTGAACATTGCAACTTTTCTGTAGGTTTGAACTGTTTAAAGTATAAAAATACAATAGCTTTTCTTCTGTTTAGTTTTATTTTTTGAGGGTGCTGGGGATCTAACCCAGGGCCTTACTCATGCTAGTTACGCACTCTATCATTGAGTCACATCCCAACCCCTCTTCTGTTTTAACAAAGCACTTTGTTTATTTGGCATTGGGGATTGAACACAGGACAATTTACATCCAAGCCCTCATTTTTTATTTTGAGTCATAGTCTCGCTAGGTTACTGAGGCTGGCCTCAAACCCAAATATTCTGGCCTCATACTGAGTTGCTGGGATAACCGGTGTGTGCCAAACATGCCTGATTACAAAACACTTTTTAACCATTATATAAATAACATGTATTAACTATAAAGGGTCCAACCCATATAAAACAGGATAAAGGTAAGTAAACATGGCCCTGAACTCTGGCTCCCAGAGATAGTCGCTATCAACATATGCAGTCTTCTTTCCACAGTTACCTCTTACAACTCAGCCCACATTTGCCATTGCTTTACCTGCAACTCAGAGTTAAACAGGCATGGGCCAGATACTTTAATGCACATCTAACTGAATATTTACATCCAGAAAAGAAGTGGGCATCATAACCACCCCTCCCTCCCGCACAGAGAGGAGAAACTGGAGCTCCACAGGAAATGTAACCTTCCTATTCACACAACTTCTGAGAAGTGGGTCCTTTCCCCACCTGCCTTCTTTCTGCCTTCAAGGCCCATATCCAATGACACCTCATACAAGGCCTTTGATCATTGCTCTAGTAGAAATGAGTCACCCTTCCTCAGGTGTCCACAGTAAGCTGCAAACCCCACAACACTTGATCTGTATCCCTGAGGGTTTTTTCCATCAGAATTAGTATTTCTTTCTTTTTTTCTGGTACCAGGGATTTAGGGATTGAGAGTATCCGAAGGCACTTAACTACTGAGCCACATCCCCAGTCCTTTTTATTTTTTCTTTAGAGACAGGGCCTCACTAAGTTGCTGAGGTTGGCTTTGAACTCATGATCGTCCTGCCTCTGTCTCCTGATTATAGGGGAGCATCACTGCACCTGCCCAGAATTACTATTCTTTTTTTTTTTTTTTTTTTTTAAAGAGAGGAGGGAGAGAGAGAGAGAGAGAGAATTTTTAATATTTATTTTTTAGTTCTCGGCGGACACAACATCTTTGTTTGTATGTGGTGCTCTGAGGATCGAACCCGGGTCTCACGCATGCCAGGCGAGCGCGCTACTGCTTGAGCCACATCCCCAGCCCCCGAATTACTATTCTTGATGGCTCCCTCCCCAGCCAGGAAGGGTCTCTGGGGCAGGTACTTTATCTTTCCTTGCTTGTCATAGGTGCTTCAAGTTCTCTCATTTTTTAATGTCACCCTCACTAACTGAATATTTACAACCAGAAAGGAAGTGGGCATCATAACCACCCCTCCTTCACACACAGAGAGGAGAAACTGGAGCTCCACAGGAACTGTAACCTCCCTATTCACACAACTGCTGAGAGGTGGGTCCTCTCCCCACCTCACTGTGGAGAATTTGAATTCTAGTAATGGTCACTGATGTTTGCTTAAAATTAATCATCACCTGAGAAGGCTGAGATGCTTTGAAGTGAGCCTGATGCTATTCTTGTGCTGCTTCCAGCTAGGACCTGTCAGATCTGTCTGGATTTTCCTTGGGGATGATCCGCAGGCACCCTTTTCCAGTGTTCATCCTTCTTCTTTTTCTTCTTCTTCCTGGGGATTGAGCCCAAAGGGAGCTTAATCATTGAGCTACATCCTAGTCCATTTTATTTTTTATTTTGAGAAAGGTTCTTATTTAGTTGCTGAAGATCTTGCCAAATTGCTGAGACTGGCCTCCAACTTTCAGTGCTCCTGCCTCAGCCTCCCAAGTCACTAGGATTACAGGAATGTGCCATCACACTCAACCCAGTGTTATTTCTTAAGACTCCCCTGAGCCTGAGAATGAGACTTCCCAAAGGGAAGAGGAAGGTGGGTGATGGGACATTTTAGAAGATCCTTCCTTTCCTCACCCAGCTAATGGATCATGGGATTTGCAGAACTGGAAGGCACACTTGTCCTCTCTCTCTCTCTCTCTTTCCTGCCTTTTCTCCAGCTTACTTTCTTCCCAGTTCTCATCTGAGAGCTAGTCTGCCTTACCCAGAAGGGGAATCAGCCTTTGACTGAAGGACAGAGCATCCCAGGCCTCCCCTTTCCTTATTTCAACAGATGAAGAGCTGGGGCCCAGAGGGTCCAATAACCTACCCAAATTACACAGTGATTTAGACAGGAGACAGTAGAAGCCAGGTCTCTGGGGCCTTTTAAACACACACATGCACACAAAGCAAGTCACCCTGTGAGTGTGAGCAGAGTCTGGAAGGGACTGGTGAGTGTATGGTCTCCAGGCCTTTTGCCCTTGTGAGGCTTTTACCCTTATTTTATTTTATTTATTTATGTTTTTAATGTTTTGGAGATTAATCTGGTTTACTTATGAGTGTTTTAAATTACTTATGAATGTTTTAAATTCCATTCTGGTGCCTGAAAGCAAACTTAATTGCCAATTGTAAATGGAATAAATAACAATATTTATCTTGGTTTCCTGAAAAACTACCAAGGCTGTGGACTTGCCATTTAGTCAGATCAAAAACAAATGGCTGAAGTATGCCAGACACGTGAGGAATGTGGGAAGACATTCCCAAGACCCAACCAGCGCTGGCCTGGGGCCCCACCGAGAGATGGATCTGCAGGGGAGGCAGGGGGTCTCCTCCAGGGTCACTTCCTTTCCTCTCAGAGGAGGTGGTGGCAACAACATCCGTGAAAGGCGCTCAAACCACATATACTCACTTCAGGCCCAGGACTCCTGACTAGAAAACAGTATTTTTTTAAACTTAATGAATAACCATAATGAATTCATTTACTCCACAAAGAGTTACCAAAACATCTACATTCAAACAGGCACTGTGCCAGCTCTTTTTTTTTTAAACAATATCTTTATTTTTTATATTTTTATGTGTGCTGAGGATTGAACCTAGTGCCTCACACATGGTAGGCAAGCGCCTGCTGCTCCAGCTCCTGAGAATCCCATCATGACACAGAGAGAAAGAGATGGTATCAGGAAGGCATGGTGATACACACCTGTAATTCCAGCTACTTGGGAGGCTGAGGCAGGAGGAACACAGTTCAGCTGGTCAACTTAGTGAGACACTGTCTCTATATAAAATTTAAAAGAAAAGGGCTGGGGATGTGGCTTAGTGGCAGAGTGCTTGCCTTCATATCCACAGCCATGGATTTGATCTCCAGTACCACCAAAAAATTTTTTTAAAAAATTACTGATATTCATTTTTTAAATTAACATAAATTTTAAACAGCATAAAGGAGAAAATTAAAAATTACCTATGGGAGCCTGGAGTGTGGCTCAGTGGCATAGTGCTTGGCATAGTGCTCAATACCACATAAAAAAATAAATAAATAAGTTGCTGGGCATACATGGCTCTTCTTTTGTTACCCCATTTTAATCCCAGCAGCTTGGGAGGCTGAGACAGGAGAATTGCAAGTTCAAAGCCAGCCTCAGCAACTGCAATGCACTAAGCAACTCAGGAAGACCCTGTCTCTAATAAAATACAAAATAGGCCTGGGGATGTGGCTCAGTGATCAACCACTCCGGAGTTCAATTCCCAGTACCAACAAATAAATAAATAAGATGCTGTTTCCATCTGCAGCTAAAAATATTTTTTAAAAATTACCTGTGGGTATTTTTTTAATAACAAAAATGTTCTGTGGATGAATGACAGGAGAACGAATGGATGATAAATGAGTGGATAGAAGAATATGTAATAAAGCAAATAGAGCGAAATGTTAACAGTGGTAAATAATCCAGAACATGTGGTGCGTCACTGTGCAGTGCTTTTGACTTGCTGTGTGTTTGAATATTTTCATAATAACACATTGGGGACAAATGAGATCATGTTTTATTGCCTGCTTTTCTTCCTTTGTATTGCAGTTGTCTATGACCAACCTCTCACACCCTTGAGGCTCATGGATTCTCCTCCTCTCTTTTTTTTATGTCACCCTCATGTTTGAGAATCTGAATTTTATGGATTGGGTCCCAGAAAATAATTTATTTTTAAAATAATAATCACATGAGGCTGGGGTGGTGGCTCAGTGATAGAGCACTTGCCTGGCATGTTTGAGGCCCTGGGTTTGATCCTCAGCACCACATATAAATAAATAAAATAATAAAGGTATTGTGTCCATCTACAACTAAAAAAATTTTTTTCTTAATTGTTATAAAAAATTAATAATAATCACATGTATATCAATGCTTTGCATGTAATAGCTCACTGAATCTTTGTAGGGACCTCATATTAGTCAGGATTCTCCAGAGAAACAGAAACAATGGGATAGGTAGACAAATTTGTGTAAGGAATGGGTTCACAAGACCTTATCCTTTTTTTTTTTTTTGTAATTGTAGATGGACAGCCTGACTTTATTTTATTTATTTATTTTATGTTTTATGCCATGCTAAGGATTGAACTCAGTGCCTCACACATGCTAGGCAAGTGCTCTATCTCCGAATTGCACTCAGCCTCCTGACAAATCCTAAAATCTACATGCAGCAAACTGAAGAACTCAAGAGAGCTAATGGTTTTCCTCCAGTCTGAAGGTGAGTAAACTCAAAGAAGAGTTAATGTTACACTTTGAGTCCAAGGCAGGAAAAAAAATATAATGTCCCAGCTCAAAGGCAAAGAGGAAGAATTCCTTCTTATTCATGGGAAAGCCAGCATTTTGTTCTATTCAGACCTCCCACTGACTGACTGGATGAAGTCCACCCACTTGACAGAGGGCAATCAACTTTACTCAGTCTACCAATTTAAATGTTATACTCATCCAAAAAACACCCTCATGGAATTACCCAGAATAATGTTTTCTTGTTTGTTTGTTTGTTTTTGGAACCAGGGATTGAACTCAGGGGTACTCAACTACTGAGCCTCATCCCAGCCTTATTTTGTATTTTTTATTTAGAGACAGGGTCTCACTGAGTTGCTTAGTGCCTTGCTGTTGCTGAGGCTGACTTTGCATTCGTGATCTTCCCATCTCAGCCTCCGAAGCTGCTGGGATTACAGGTGTGCACCACCGCACCCAGCCCCAGAATAATGTTTGCCAGTATTTGTTAAGTGCACCTCATAGCCCAGTCAAGTTGACATTTAATATTACCATCACATGATCCTATGAGATGAGGACAGTCATATCAACAACAGACTACATACGTGACAGCACACATCACATACACTCAGTCTATAGTAAACTGCAACCATCTGGATTTGTGGAAATACATTCTATAATACCTGCATGATGACAAAATCACCCAGCAATACATTTCTCAGAATGTATCCTCATGATGAGGCAATACGTGGCTATTCTCTTGTTACCCCATTTTAGTTCAGGCTGCTATTACAAATGCCATAATCTGGGAGGCTGAAACAGCATAAACCTATTTCTCATGGATCTGAAGGCTGGAATTCCAAGATTGGGATGCCAGCATGGTCAGGTTCTGCTTGGAAAGGGTTACCTTCCTCATTTACAGATGGCTATTTTCTTGCTGTATATGCTCCTGGCAAAAAGAGAGAGATAGAGATCATCTCTCTGGTGTTTCTTCTTCTTTTTTAAAAATATTTATCTTTTAGTTTTAGGTAGACACAATCACTTTATTTTATATTTATGTGGTGCTGAGGATCAAACCCAGTGCCTCATGCATGCTAGAGGAGCACTCTACCACTGAGCCATAACCTCAACCCTCTCTGGTGTTTCTTCTTAAAAAGACACTAATCCCATTCATGAAGGCTCTGCCCTCATGACCTAATTATCTCTCAAATGTCCCATCTCCTAATACCATCACATTGGGATAAGGGTTTTAACATGTAGATTTGGGGGGATACATTCAGTCCACAGCACCCCAAATTTACACATGAGAGAAAAGGAACCTAAACCTAAAATGCTGCATACATCTTCAGGGCCCTTCCCTAAACCTCAAGTTAAGATACTTTGCTGCAGGTACCGAAGGTGCTCACAGAAGAAGGGACACATGAATGATACACCTGTCAGTTCCTTGAGATCAGGAGCATGAGCCTTGGATTCCCATTCTCCAGCAACCCACTCCAATGACAAGTCCTTGGGGATAACTAGTGACAAATCCAGATCTAAGATGTCCACATTATGGTACAATGGTCCTGCCGTACACGTGAAAGGTCTGGGACTGAATCCCGCCTCTGCCTCTTAGATGCATGATCTTGACCAGGCCACTTAACTGCTTTATGTCTGTTGCTCACCTGAAAACAATTCCTGCCTACCGGCTTTTGAGAAGGTAAGAGAATCAACATATGCAAAGTCTTTGGCTCATAATAAATAGGTGGCAGCTGCTACTGACACTTCAGCTTTAATGTATGACACAGAGCCTTGCAGTCCAACATCAGAACTTTCTAGAAAATAACATATTGAGAGCCACAGCCGAGTCGGGATTGTGCCTGGCATTGCCAGAAGGAGTGGTTGAGAGGTGATGCCAGGGAGCCATTAAAATGATGATAATTAAGTTAAGCTGTGTATAATTGCTGTGACTGGATGATGCTGGATTGAAACAGGCTGTGTATACAGTTGTATATAGACCCCTGCTGTCCGGCAATAGGGTGGCACCTGCTACTTTTGAGTCCTCGGGGACTTCCCGTTGAGTTCTCTTGAGAAGCCCATGGAGGGTGGGGAGAGTTCGTGAGGAGTACGGGTGGAGGGCCAGTGAGAGTTCGGGCAATAAAGGAGTTTCTGTTTGAACCTACAAGTGCCTGGTGGCGGCTCGGTTATTTTGTGCCCAGCCAGACTACAGCAATAACCTACTGGTGCCAGGCCCTCCTCTCCAAAGCACCTCCATCTTTGACTGGAGTCTTGTAATAAAGGTCCCCTTTACCATCTTTGGCAGTCAGAACAGTTTAACAAATTGATGCCATACTGAAGATATGAGGGGCTGGCATTCAGCTGAATCTCCCTTAAATGATGGACATTCCTCTTTTAATGATATGTGGTATTTCACCAGGAGCATGGGACTGAAGAATCTCCACATTCTATCAGCTAATTCATTTGGGATAAGATGTGGCAATCCAACTGGCTTCAGCATTTCCATCTATAAAATGAGAGTGCTAATAACAATGGTGGCTGATGTGATAAGCTGTCAAGAGAGTTCCACTGCAAATTTACACAGAGGGTGTGGAACTGACATCTATCTGGCCCTTACTGTGGACTAGTAATTGTACTACATACTTACCAGGCACTATTTCATTGTAACCAATCTTGAACAGCAAATTCTTGAAACAAACTTTATATTGATTCAGTGTTCTTATTCTTATTTTACAAATGAGGAAACTGATACTGAAGGATTGCTTGGGGTCACCCAGCAGGCAAGTCACAGAGCTAGGGACTTGGTCTTCTTAATGGCACCTCGTTGACACCCTTACCACATCACCCAGCCACTCAAAGTCACCAGGCTTAGCTTGTCACTGCCTTTAGCCCATGATCCTTAATCTATCCCAGGTGGCACATGAACAGCAGTGATGTCTGAGGCCACTGCTTTTGTTTATGAGAATGTTCTCTTCCTGCTAGAGCCTCTTTTTGATTGTTAATCTCAGTGGTGAGGAGGAAGAAGGAAGTCACAGGGGAAAGAGTTGAAGAACTTCTAAAGGTGTGGTGCATTTTCTTCTCCAAGTCTCTCTTAAAGCAGAGGCGGTAAGAAGTGTCAGAGGCCATGCAAAGAACAGAGACTCTAGAGTCACAACTGTCACCTTGGACAAGCCAGTTAATCTCTGAGTTTCTGTTGCCCATCTGTAAAATAGGCGTGTTAAAACCAATGTTCCAGGATTCTTGTGAGAATTAAATAAGTCAACACACCCTCATGTTCATGACCATCCTAGCATCTACCACTCCGTTTATTTATATTTTATAATATGTGTCCCTGGGCTGGGAATGTAGTGCAGTGGTAAAGTACTTGCCCAGAGTGCATGAGAGGCCCTGGGTTCAATCTCCTGTACAGTCTAAATAAATAAACAAACAAACAAATAAATTTTTAAAAATGTGTTCCACCATTGTATCCCTAGTTCCTCAGATCATGTCTGGCACAAATGTTGGTGGAAGAGATAACAGTTGTAAAGATAAAATCTGTGAGGCTCACAGCTGATCTGCAATAAATTAACATACACATAAACACTTGTGTGCATAAAATGAAGAAGGGGAAAGAGGAAGATTTGAGAGAACTCTCACCAGGATGTAGTTCCTACAGAAATTGACAGGGCCAGTAGTGGTTGTGTGGGATGAACTCTTATTTGGAATCAGAAACCCTGGATTCAAATCCAGCCTGACCATTACAGCTCTGAGGCAGTGCCTTGGGTGCTTATAGCTGATCTGATCTGACTGACTGATCTGTCTGCTTCATCTCCCCTTACCTAGTGGGTCCTTTAAGTGGGCTCAAATCCCTCCTGGAAAGATTCCTGACAAGATTCCTGCTCTCCTTGGCCAAATTCTACTTAAGAAGCTTCCTTGAACTTTCCAGCTAGGCCTAGACTTTTGGACTCCGTGTGTTTATCTCTGCATTGTCCAATTTTAGCAAGAATCCTGCCAAGTTAGTTTAGCTGATCATCCATCCTCCACGTCTGATCATTATCAGTATCTAATCAGGTTCCTCCTCCACCACTATTCCCCCAGGTAATGTTGGATCACCCTGGTCTACCTTCATCAAGAATCTTGTTAAGTGGGTTTAGACAGAAACATC
Source organism: Ictidomys tridecemlineatus (assembly GCF_052094955.1). NCBI lineage: Eukaryota > Metazoa > Chordata > Mammalia > Rodentia > Sciuridae > Ictidomys > Ictidomys tridecemlineatus. The sequence goes on along the minus strand of NC_135482.1, from coordinate 6,621,671 downwards.
CCTTACTCTTCATGCTTCCTCTTGATAGTTTTCTATTTATCGACCCTCATCGTGCTCCTTCCCAGTTGCCCTTGCTGTGACAGGGGTTTAGCCCAGTATCTCTCCGCCATTGCTAGAGCCCATCGCAGTGGTCCTTACACCCACCAGGAGAGCCCCCTTTGAATATAATCTGCCTGTCCTTCTTTAACAAGTGTCATTCATCCCCTCCCCCGCCCCCTTTAACTTCCTGTGCATAAAATCCTAGCCAAATGAGATTCTGCTCGCTCTCTAAGTCCCGGTCCTCATCCAGAGAGCACAGGCAATCAGGGTCTTGGGGAACTATCCATGAAAGCACCTGGGAATCCGGGGCTTTTTACTCCCTTAGGGAAAGGTGGAGGCTCTGGATTTGTCCAGCATCAGCTCAGAAATGCAGAACTGCCCAAAGAAAACCACCTAAGTGGAAGGGAGCGTTTAAAGAAAATAAAGGTGAATTCCAGGCATGAGCTTTACACGGGGGAGGGAGGCTCCCCACTCCCCACCCCCTTCTCCCAAGGTGCGCAGCCCGCGCCGCCCACCCCGGGCGCTACCAGGCGAGGAGCCGAAGAGCCGCGCTCTCTAGGACCCGAGAGGAAGAGCTGCAGGGAGACGGTGCCTCCAGTGGGTGCTGCCGCGAGCGGCCGGCCGAGGGGGCTGGAAATGAAAGTAAAGCGCTCCGGAGCCACATGGACGGAGCTGCCGGGGCGGCGGCGCCGGGAGCAGGATGCGGCCGCCCGTAATTAAATAGCATTTACTCTTATTATTACTAATAATAATAACGTAATCATACCTCTAGTCATAGCATACCATTTATCGGGCTCGGCGCAGGCCCGCGGGGAGCGCAGCCCGGCCGAGGTGAGTCTTGGCGCGGCCGCAGCCCCGCGGGGCAGAGGCCGGGGCCGCGTCCCGGGAGGGCGGCGCGCGGGGCTCGGGGCGCCGGGCCGGGCCGGGGCGGAGGCGCGGGGAGCGGGGTCCAGGCCGGAGCCGCGCGCCGTCCATATGGAAAGGGGGTTTTGGAAAAATAAAGAAAGAGCCCCTCATCCGCATCGACTCCTTTTGGGGGACCCCCTGCCCGCCCCCGTATCCTGTCCCCAAAGTTTCAAAGTTATCGTGCGCCCAGGGCCACCTGCCGCTGGGGAGGTCCGGCCGCCCCTGCAGCCCCCAGGGGTGTCTTGGAATTGTCTTGGGTGGGGGGCTGTCCACTCGGGGTCTGCAGCTTTGGGGGTGTGCGGATGCTTTGCGGGTCCCCGCGCAGGAGGTCGAGGGCTGGTAGGGGCCCCTTCTCCTTTTGTGTTCGCCTTGGCTCCGCAGTGCCTGAAGTTGGAGGGGCCGTGGCGAGGGCCGGGTATCACGTCCGCCCCAGGGGCCACCCCTGTCGGCTGCGGCGGTCACGCGAGTCCGGGGATCCAGGGCCTGCGGCCGGGCCCTGGAAGAAGGGGCGTTAGGGAAGGGGGGCGCGGTCTGGGCCTGCTGGGCAGAAGGGCATTTCCGGTCGCAGGATCTGTCCCCCAGCTCAGGCCTGCGAGATGGCCGTCGCCAGGCTGGCGGGGTGGGAGGGCAGTTCGTGGAGGCTGCAGGGTGCTGGGTCCGGCACCTGGGGGGCGCGCCGCGAGGCTGGGGGCCCTGGCAACGCTGAACAGACCTCAGGCACCCCCTTCTGCCCCCAGTGGGCTGGGGCTGTCTTCGGATTTTTGTTTCCTCCTGTCTTCTCGTCCACATTGCCTGGTTGGGATTTTATACAGTGCCTGGTTTGGGGGTCCTCCACAGAGACAGACAAAGCAGTTTTCCCGGTCCCGGGGTGGTGGGGGGATGGAATCATATACAGACCATTCACTCTGATAAAACAGGATGGCTGTGGTGCCTACCTGGTACCAACTGGGCAGATGGAGAGCTGGGGCTGCAAATGGAGTCTGGGGGTCTGAAGAAGGGGGCTGGGCCTGGAGTGAGGATCTGGGGCCCACAGCAGGGTGATCAGGGGTATCATTTCCCCAGTTGCAAGCCAGCACTTTGATTCCTAGGCACCAGACTTGGAACCCCAACTTCTTGCCATTTCCCTCAGTGCCTGCAGTTCATGTAGTCTGATGAAAATAGCAGAATGCAGATCCTTGAATTTTCACACAAATGCGATAATTATAGTACAGTTAGCAACTGTGTTGGACACAGACTCCTAGCAAAATCTTTCCTTCTACTACCAAGACTTCCCCCCCCCCCAACAAAACCCTTCCTGGTCTTCCCCACTTGTACCTCCCATAGAAGTTGGCTGTAAGCTAGAATTAACATGGGGCCCAAACCTGGCAGCTTTTTTTTTTTTTTTTTTTAAAGAGAGAGAGAGAGAGAGAGAGAGAGAGAATTTTAATATTTATTTTCCAGTTTTCAGCGGACACAACATCTTTGTATGTGGTGCTGAGGATCGAACCCGGGAGGCACTCACACCAGGCGAGTGTGCTACTGCTTTGAGCCACATCCCCAGCCCCAAACCTGGCAGCTCTGAGACCAGAGGGTGCCTTGAGTTGGGAAGGAGAAACCTGTCTCCAGAAAAGATGAGATTTGAGGGTAGGAGAGGGGTTTTGTGATACATGAGCTGAGATGGGGTTTGTGCTGCAAGTTCCGAGCTGTTGGGTTAGACAGTTCACAATTTGGTTTGTTGAATTATTTAGAGGCTAAGAAGTTGCTGGTCTCTTGAGTCTTAGGTATACAAAAATTGAGGTATCAGTAGTTTTGGGTTTGAGAAACTGAAAATAAATTTTTAAATGGCACCTTTTAGTTTGTAACAAAAGGGCTTTCACATGTTAGCTTACCTGTCCTCTGTAGCAATTATATCTGATAGACGTTTTTTTTTTTTAAAGAGAGAGAGAGAATTTTAATATTTATTTTTTAGTTTTCTGTGCACACAACATCTTTGTTTGTATGTGGTGCTGAGGATCGAACCCGGGCCGCATGCATGCCAGGGGAGCACGCTACTGCTTGAGCCACATCCCCAGCCCTCTGATAGACGTTTTTTGAAAAATTTTTTTAGTGGTAGATGGACACAAAACCTTTATTTATTTATTTATTTATTTATTTATTTTTATGTGATGCTGAGGATCACACTTAGTGCCTCAACATGCTAGTCAAGTGCTCTACTGCTGAGGTACAACCCCAGCCTCTGATAGACATTTTTTCAATCTTCCTTTTCCAGAAGAGAAACCTGAGTCTTAGATAATAGGGTGTCCTGCTTCCTAATTAGTTTTCTGACTCAGACCTTTGCCCTTTCCCAGAGTCCTGGGCTACCAAGCAAGTGCCTCTGGTGAGCTGCTGGGGGTCAAGTGTGGGGTTGAGCCATTTATAGTCTGGCTGGAAAGTGAGCCAATGAGAGAACCAAAAAGTGTTTAACTCTGGGGTCAGTGCACTGGGAGTAGAGAGAAGAGAGCTCAGGTTAACCTGAAAAAGTTAGGGAAGGCTTCCTGTAGGAAGCTGAATTTGAGTGTGAAAGAATGGGGAGGTTTGGCCAAGGAGAAGAGCAAGGCAAGTACTGAATTATTCCTGTGCTGCAAAGTTGATTTACATTCTAATTCTTACTGTAGTTTCAGAAGGGGTGGGCATTTTCATCTCCAGTCATTGAAGAAATTGAGGAACATAGAATTTGTGTGCCATCTTAAGGTCACTCTGCCAAATTTGAACACAGGCCCTCATGACTCTTGCATGTACTCCTGTCCTCTATAGCCACCTTCATTTCAAAACAGAGATAAGAACAGGAACTGGGATGATCTGAACTGCCAAATGCAACAGGGCTCATGCTAAAAGATCAGCAGGTTCCCAAGGCCAGGGAATTCTACTGAACTAACTGTGTATCCCAGGCCCCTCATAGCTGACCAGCACAGAGGGCGGAAGAGGGTAGAGGGAGGACAGCCCTGAGTGTGGAAGTTCCTATGACCTGCTGGAGACTGGCTTGGACCCTGGAGGAGCCCTGGATGATTTACCCAAGCCTTCCGAGGACAGGAGCTGGGTCTGATTCACCCTCTGCCTCCAGCCCTAGTGGACATGCCAGGAGGACAAATCTAACCATTCTGTTGTCCAGTTGAATTATATCCCAGTGTGGAGAAAGGTTTATTTTGCCTGGGGTTGAAGGTCTTCCTAGAAGAAGTGCCATTTGAACATTTGAAAGATAGGAACGAGGAAGGCCAGAGAAGGAGCATTCTAAGTAGAGACAGTTGGACAAAAGCAGAGAAAAGGCCTATGCAAAGAAGACACAGGCCACCTGGTACAGCCACAGTATAGGAAGCAGATGGGAGTTGCAGTTCAGGTCAGGCTCTGCCACTGAAGTCCCTTTGGTTCTCTGAGCCTTTCTGTTCTGAAAATGAGCCCTGAGATTTGTTGATGTTTGATGGTAACCCATGCCTGGAGACGGGAACAAGAAAACCAAATGAAGAGCCGGACACAGTGGCATATGCCTATAATCCCAGCAGCTTGGGAGGCTGAGGTAGGAGGATCGTGAGTTCAAAGCCAGCCTCAGTAACAGTGAGACACTAAGCAACTCAGTGAGACCCTGTCTCTAAATAAAATACAAAATAGGGCTGGGGATGTGGCTCAGGGGTCAAGTACCCTTGAGTTCAATCTGCAGTACCACCTCCACCCCCCCAAAAAAGAAAATCAAATGAAAGGAGCTAGAGGAATTTTACATTTTTTAATGAATCTAACGAATATTGGTCTAGCAATTCCCTAGTGAGCAGGCCCAATTGTGAGTCCTAGATTATTTTACTTAATCCTCATAACAGCCCTATAGGTAGGCCCTATAATTATCCCCATTTTACTGATAAAGAAACTAAAGCACAGAGAGGTTAGATGACATTGCATAAGGAACAGAGAAGTGAAGCCGACCCAGGCAGCCTGGCTCTGGAGTTGGCTCCATGCGGGCTAAGAAGGAAGAGGGGAGATGATAGGACCCGCGATGCAGGCCCAAGCATGGTTCAGACAGCAGAAGGTGGAGGTGTCCTCAGGAGGCTGGCTTCTGTGCAGCAGGAGGCCCAGCCTGGGCTGATGAAGTGACTACAGTGTCAGCTCCCTGGGGCCTCCACGGAAGCCAGCTCCTTTCATCACACTTAATGGTCCATAGAAAACGGGCTCCTTTTCCTTCCTCTGTCATCACCAGCCACAGGACTCCTTGCCGCCTTATTTATTTCCCCTGGTGAGTCTGTTTCTTTGCAAGCACCATAATGGCTTCTGCAGGTGTGCACTAGCACTGTTTCCCCAGCAAGCCGTGGGAGCCTGCAGGGAAGGAGGGATGCAGTGTTGCTGCCTCACTCCAGAACCATCTAGTTAACTTCAGTTCAGCATCAACTCCTGAGCCCCCAATGGGAGGCTGAGACATGATGGCAGCAATGACAGCAGCCACCATGACATTTAATGCCACCCTGTGCCAGCACAGTGCTTGGCACTTTCTTTGCTTTCTCTTATTGAATCTGTTTCAAAACTCTTTGAGGCAGGAACAGTTATTATCAACCTCATTCTGAAGATGAGAAGAATGAGATTCAGTGAGATTAAGGAACACACCCAAGGTCACACAGCTGTGGTAGAGCAGAGAGTTGGTTTGAGGTCTTACTAGCCATGCAGGAGTGATGCTAGCAAGTTACTTGTAGTCTGCACCAATCTGTTTTCCTCCCTCCCTCCTTCCCTCTCTACTTCCCTCTCTGTCTCTTTCTGGTACTGGGGATTGAACCCAGGATCTCACACATGCTAGCTAAGTGCTCTACCTCTGAGCTATGTCAGTAGCGCAGCCTGCTCTTTTCTGTCTGGAAATCCTTATTATTAGTAGCAGTGGTGACAGTAGTAGTAGTAGTAGTAGTAGTAGTAGTAGTAGTAGTACTTGTGATTGAACCTAGGGATGCTTTACCACTGAGCTACATCCCAGACCTTTTTGTTGTTGTTGTTTTAATTGGTTGTAGATGACAGTAGAATGTATTTTGATTCATTCTGCACATATAAGCACAACTTCTCAATCCTCTGGCTATACAGGGTACAGAGTCACTCCAGTAGGAGTAATCATACATGTATGTAGGGTAATAATACTCTATATACATGTCTCATTCTACCGTCCTTCCCATCCCTACACCCCATCCTTCCCCTCACTCCCCTCCATCCCCAGACTTTTAAATTTTTTTTTGTGTGTGTGATGCTGGGGATTGAACCCAGGGCCTTGTCCTTGCAAGGCAAGCACTCAACCAACTGAACTATAAATATTTATATATTCATATACATATATATATATATGTACACACATATATACATACATATATATATGTTGTTTTTTTTATATATATATATATATATATGTGTGTGTTGTAGTTGGACACAGAGGGTTTTTTTATTATTTTTTTGAGGGTAACAGGGGTTGAATTCATTCAGAGGTACTCAACCACTGAGCCACATCCCCAGAGATAGTGTTTTACTGAGTAGCTTAGTGCCTTGCTTTTGCTGAGGCTGGCTTTGAACTCTTGATCCCCCTGCCTCAGCCTCCCAAGCTGCTGGGATTACTGGCATGCACCACCACCGGGCGCAGCAGGAGGGTTATTTTTTAAAAGTCTCATATTAGCATCCTGTGGGTCTTGTTGGGGAAGCTGGGGGTGGTGAGAGCCTGGGGGGGGGGGTTGGACCTTTCCTGTACAGGTGGCCCAGGTTGTAGGGAGGGTGAGGCAAGATTGTCAAAGTAAAAGCCATTTATAACCAGATAACCACAGGAAGGAGGAGATTTTGCTTTGCTGCTGACTCTTAGTTTGATAGTGTGGCTGCAGGGGGGGGGGGGCAAGCCTGGGGCTGTTTCCTGAACTTTGGTTTCTGCCAGGCCAGCTGCAGAGAAAGCAACCTACAGGTTGCTGAGACCTTTGACATCTATTTAACATTCAGTCCTGAACCTGTGTTCCTGATGGAGCCTCTGTTGTAGGTGGCTTTGGGCCAGTCACTGTCCTGTCCAAGACTGTTCTGCAGACAGTAGTAGGGTCATGACACCTACTTTTGAAGTTATTGTGGAGACAAATGATTCCTTAGGGTAGGGCTTTTGAATCTCAGACCCTTCTCAAACCACTGTGTTTAAATGTATAAAGTGAAATACACGGGATTACAAAGGAAACTGGTTCTCTTCAACTAAAGCTGAATGTTTTTATCAATTCACTAAAAAAGATTTACCAGTGAGTCTAATGCAACTACCATAATTTTGAAGATTCACTGAGTATAACATTTCATTGTCTGCAGTAATTGAAATGTGATAAGAACAGACCCCAGTGGTGACAGTCACCCCTATAGCTGCAGTGTGTTACTTATTGCCTATGTTCGTAACTGGAGGGAATGCTCCATATCAGATAGGGGCTAATAGATGTTTTCCTATCCAAGTTTTCAGCCTCTGCTTCCTCCATTGAGAATCCTTAGTATAGATGCTCCTTGATGCTTGCAGGTCACCTGCAGAAGTGAGGTAAGACTCCTTCCTGACCTCTGGAGCAGAGGATCCTGGGTAGTTAGACATCCTCATAAGTATCACAGGGAAGGGATAAATGCAGACCAGGGTTGCTGACTAGGGTCAAGGATGAGGAAATTAAGCCTTTCCTGCTCTGAGAGAGCCATCAAGGGCCTGGTGGGTCAAGAGCCATGCCAAGTATCTGCATGTCTGCAGTCTTGATGGATGGCTACTCTTTAATTAAACCTGGGCAGTGTGTACAGGAGAGGAGCACTGTTAGGTTGAGTGTGGGCCTCAGAGCCAACTGCCAGGGTGCAAGTACCAGCTCCATCACTTGCTGTAATACTGGCAGTAAGTTACTTCACCTCCTGTGCTTTGCTTTCCCCATCTACAAAATCAGTATATAATGGTTCTTTCTCTAATGGGATTTTGTGAGGATTAAATAATATTTAAAGCTCTCAGGGCAATGTATGGTAGGAGAAAGTACCTGTCAGTGATGACTGGTATCAGTATCTTCACTCTTGTCCTAGGATTCCTGGGCTACCCCTCAGAATAGGTTCCTGAGCACTCAACTCTGAATCAGAAACAGCTTCTGTTTCCAAAGAGCTTATAGTTTAGAGGGAGATGGAGACTTGGGCATTGTGATTTCCAATAGCTAGATCAAGAACATTGGTTGTGGTGAGCATAGAAATGCTGTGTTTGGGTAGGGTATGGGAAGGAAGCCTGCCTGGCAGAGGTGACACCTCAGCTGAGCTTTGAAGAAGCACTGGGTGTGGAGGATTTCCCACACAGAGTAGGAAGCCAGGTGGTTGCTGGAGTGTGACATTCCTGGTGAGGCCAGGCCTGCTCTGCCTTGTTGCAGTCAGCTCAAGAACTTGGACTTTGTCCTCCTACTAGTGGTAGTGGTCTCACTACCACTTTTTTTTTTTTTTTTGGTACTGGGGATTGAACTCGGGGGCACTCAACCACTGAGCCACATCCTCAGCCCTATTTTGTATTTTATTTAGAGGCAGGGTCTCACTGAGTTGTTTAGCACCTCTCTTTTGCTGAGGCAGGCTTTGAACTTGTGAACCTCCTGTCTCAGCCTCTGGAGCCACTGGGATTACAGGAATGTGCTCCTGCAGTACATATGCAGTACCAGGGATTGAATTCAAGGCTATACAAGCACTTTGCCACTGAGCTATGTCCCAACCCCCTAATGGTGACATCTTATATAGCTGTTGTACATTATCAAAACCAGAAAATTGGCTGTATATGGTGATGCATGTCTATAATCCCAGCAAATCAGGAGTCTGAGGCAGGAGAATTGCAAATTTGAGGCCAGCCTGGGCAATTTTGCAAGATCCTGTCTCAAAATAAAAAATAAAAAGGTCTGGGGGGACTGGGGTTATGGCTCAGCAGTAGAGCGCTTGCCTCACATATGTGAGGCCCTGGGTTCAATCCTCAGCACCACATAAAAAATAAATAAATAAAATAGAGATATTGCATCCATCTACAACTAAAATAAAATAAAATAAATAAATAAAAGGTCTGGGGCTATAGCTGTAGCTCAATGGTAAAGGGTTACTGTGTTTAATTCCCAGCACCACACACACACACACACACACACACACACAGAGAGAGAGAGAGAGAGAGAGAGAGAGAGAGATGTCTTGGTGCCTTACTGAAATAAAGAACTTATTTGGTCTTTACCTTTTTTTAGGAGCACATGCACGTGTGTGTATATGTGGAAGGATTTTGAAGAGGGCACCAACACTGGCATATTTGTTGGACGGTACCCCTGGCCCCTGAATGGGCGCAGATTGAAAGAGGCTTGTTGGAGGCTGTCAGCAAGAGAAATAAGGGCCTGTGAGCCATGATTGTGGAGTATAGAAGGGTCTCCAGAGTGGGGAAGAATTTAGGAAGTGAATGTGGAAGAAATTGGAGATTGACTGAGAATAGATAATGGACAGAGTGGGGGAATAATGGAGGAGGTAGAGGATGAGGGAAGATGCCTAGTTTAGTTTGGAATGTGTTTTGTGGGAGGAAGCCCAACCCAGCTAGGATGGGTACCAGGGAGGACTTTGTGGATGCAGAAGTGGGTCTTAAAGGATGAGTAGGAGTTGACTAGGTGTGTGTGGAGGAGGGCATTCCAGAGGCTGAGGGCCCAGGGTTAAGAAAAGCATGGAGATTATAGGTTGCCTGGGCATTGAACAGCCAGTCATGCTACCCAGGTGAGAGAGTTGGTCTGAAATACTGGGGAGGGGGTGAAGCTGGTGGAAGAAATGGATTTGTGAGTCATCAGCATGACTCAGGATATCATGAAATGCAGGAACTCATCTGGGGATAACACAGAGAACAGGATGGTTGTCCCTTAAATGGAAGCTTGGAGCTTCAGTCTTGAAACCTGGGCAGAGTGAGAAGAGCCCCATAGCAGAGACAGTGCAGGAACAGTCTGAGATGCCAGGAGGAGCCTGGAAGTGACAGGTGCAGCCCAGAGTCCAGAAAGAGAAGAGTATAAAACTGCCCTTACGCTGGGCCGACCAACAAGGAGGTTGAGATCCCTGGGTTGCAGGAGGGAGCTTGGGAAGCACCATGCAGTGGAGCAGGAGTGAGGATGTGGAGACAGTGTAGTCAGCTCTTTCATGAAGTGCAAATCAAGAAGGTGAGGAACATCTGCGCATTATCCTGGAAGGGACCAGGGATAGGGGGAGGGAATTTGGGGGCATAGAATACCTGAGTGTAATGGCAGATGGAGGGATCTTGGAGCTGGGCCTGATTGCTTAATGAGAGAGAGTAAAGGTGAAGGCAATGTGCGTGGGCTCTGGGGCCAGGATGCCAGGATTTGAATCTCAGCTCCACCATGTATCATCTCAGTGACCTTGGGCAGGACACTTAATTTCTCTGTGCATGATTCTTCCTCTGCAAAATGGGGATGATAATATTGTCTCAGAGGGCTGATGTACAGCCTTGAGGAAGTTATTATGTGCAGATTGATGGTGCAGCCCTTGATACATGGTAACCACCCAGCAGTTGCTAATATTACTCATTTTTGTTGGTGTCAGGTTTTCTCATTTACTTTTGGTACTGGGGAATGAACCCAGGGGTGCTTTACCACTGAGCTACAGCCTCAGACCCCACCTTTTTTTTTTTTTTTTTTTTAATTTTGAGACAGGGTGTCCAAGTTGCTTAAGGCCTTGCTAAGTTGCTGAGGTTGTACTCAAACTTGCAATTTTCCTGTCTCAGCTTCCCATGTCTCTGGAATTACAGGTGTGCGCCTCTGCACCTGGCCCTCATCTGTTTATGCAATATTCGTTCTTATAAAGTGGATGGTTGGATGAGTTGGTATTCATTCATTCATTTTACCACCCTTGACTGGGCATTTGCTCTGTGCCAAGCACAGAGCCTTGAGATTTTGAAAAGGCTGGCACAGACCTTCCTAGCCTAATGAAGATCTGAGTCTTTAAAATTTTGTCATTTTCAAATCTCTCCCCAGTGCAGAAACAAATATGTTCCCTTTCCGATTCCCAGGTCAGTGGTTTTGTTTTCCCTCTTTTTCAGGAAGAACAACCCATTGACTTTTTGGCAGACCCTGTACTAGGTTTAAAATCAAGCACTGTGGCTACCGGTTCCAACTTGGTCCCTGCGCTCCTATGTTGGCTTCTAGTCAGTTGTCTTCTTTTACGTTTCAAACAAGAATAATACTTACTCTGTGGGAAAGCTTCAACCATGAGGAAGAAAACAGAAACAAAGTATCCCGTGCCACAGCTCCTTGTGCAGATCCCAGAAGAGAACCAGATAAAATTGCTTTCAAACCTTTTGGTTTGTTTTGTTTTTTGATACCACGGACTGAACCCAGGAGTGCTTACCCACTGAGCCACATCTCCAACTCTTTTTATATTTTTTAATTTTGAGACAAGGTCTTGCTGAATTACTTAGGGCCTTGGTAAGTTGATGAGGCTAACTTAGAACTCCTAATCCTCCTGCCTCAGCCTCCCAAACTGCTGGGATTACAGATGTGTACCACCGTACCTGGCTCAAACTCAATCGTAAACACACACCCTAATGTGAATACACAATATAAAATGTTCTGAAATCTGCTTGTGTTTTGCTGTCAACCATGAATATAGGCATCACCATAACCATACATATACATTCAATAGCTACATTGTATTCCATGGTTGTGGTATGAGTATATTGCATTTTAATTAAGTTAATCCTTTACTGGTGGACATTAAAATTGCCTGTAGTGTTTCATTTGCTCTTCAAAGTAGTACATTCAGGGACTGGGGTTGTGGTTCAGTGGCAACGCACTTGCCTAGCATGTATGAGGCACTGGGTTCGATTCTCAGTACCATATACAAATAAATAAAATAAAGGTCCATCAACAACTAATATTTATTTTTTAGGTATAGATGGACACAACATAATGCCACTTGCTGAGGATCAAACCCGGGTCTCGCCCATGCTAGGCGAGTGCTCTACCGCTGAGCCACAATCCCAGCCCAACAACTAAAAAATATTTTTTTTAAAAGTTGTTGTGTACATTCATGTGGTTGTGACTCAGTGGTTGAATGTTTGACTAGCATGTGAGTTACTGAATTTGATTCTCAACACTGCATATAAATAAAATAAAAAATAATTAAAAAATAAAATAAACATTCATCAACAACAACAAAAAAATACTTAAAAAAAAAAAAAAAGGAATACATTCAGCTGGGTGCGGTGGCACATGTCTGTAATCCTAGTTCCTCGGGAGGCAGAGACAGGACAATCAAAGCCAGCCTCAGCAAAAAGTGAGGTGCTAAGCAACTCAGTGAGACCCTGTCTCTAAATAGAATACAAAATAGGGCTGGGCATGTGGCTCAGTAGTCAAGTGTTACGAGTTCAATCCCTGGTAACCCCCCTCCCCCCAATAAAAGGATATTTGATAATTTGGGTGTAAGTAACAGAATTCCTACTTCAAAATAGGAATTCACATAAGAAAAATGATGGGGGACAGTTTCACGGCCAATTAATTTTTGGAGTCAGATTCATCATTAAATACCTTTCGTCTTTCTGCTTTACCATCCCCAGAGTGTTTATCTTGTCAAATTTCTTTTCCCTGTCTTTGTCCTCTTTTTAAGTTTAACTTAATTTTATTTTTTGCACTGTCCTGGGGAGTTCCACCCAGGACCCTGAGCATGCTAGGATAGCACTCTACCACTGAGCTACCTCCCAGACACTTGTGGCCCATTTTAAGCATAAGAAAACCTTTTGGCTGACTTTTCCTTTCTCATTGGTCAGGATGATTTAATATGCCCTTGCCTAAGCCAATCTCTGATAAGAGAAAAGGACTGTTTTGATTGGCTGAGCTTAGTTAAACTTCTCCTGGGTGCCTAGGAGAGGAACAAGAGTGAAGTTTTACCAGGAAGAAATAAGGAAACTGGCTGTCTGCTGGGGAGGCAGCCAGCAGGATCTACCTTGCTTATTTTGGTAGAGGTCATCAAATTGCTTCACAAAAGTGGTTCCAGTTCATTTGGGGAGGACATAGACATTTAGACTATAGCATTAAAATTCATGCATGGAAAATACATTCATCTCATCCCAACAGCACCATCCCCTCAGTTTTTTTGTGGTACAGGGGATTGAACCTAGGGCACTCTACCACTGAGCTACATCCCCAGTCCTTTCTTTTCTTTTCTTTTCTTTTCAATTTGAGACTATCTTGCTAAGTTGCTGAGTAGTTGGCTTTCTAGGCGTGCACTACCGCCCTGACTCTTGTCTTCATGAGCTCTCTCCAGAGTCCCCCTTCACATCTGTATTTCCACTGAACAGTCCCCTTCGTGGCTATCTTAGGCGTTTTTAAGCATGCACCTCAAAATGTCTCCACCTTCTGTCCTTCACCCAGCTCCCAACTACTTCTGCTTTTTTTTAGTAACAGTCCCCCCTTTTCAGTACTATTATCTATTAGTCTGTGAGATTACTATAACAAAATGTCCAATCAGGACCTCACCCTCATAATCTCATTTAACCTTAAATACATCCCGATAGGTTCTGTGTCCGGTGTGGATAGGGGTTAGGGCTTCAACCTAGGTACATGGGGGAAGACACAAACATCCAGTCCATAATAACCATCTTTGATAAATTTCCTCCCAGAGGAAGAAAACTGAGGAGTGAAGGGTGTCGGGGGTTGGGTGCTTCCAGGGCTGGGGGGCAGTCGTGGCTGTTGTAGGTCAGGCTGTCTGGTGTCCATATCCCCAGTCTCTCTGAACCCAGGCTCCAGATTCACTGTGTGGCCCAGGGCAACTTTCCTAGTCTCTTGGACTATATTCCTGCTCAGGGTTGTTGTTGGGGGACCTAAATAAATCTCAGTTGGTTAGTGTTCACTTTTTTCTGCACTTTTCATTCAAAATCTACCTTAAAAGAGAAAGCCTATAGTCCTTGTCCCACCTACAAATCCTGCATATAGTCTTCTCTGCTAATCGCTTGACTTTCCCATTTCCTGTGTTCTCCACTGACTACTCCTATCTCCACAGTCTCCTTGCTCTTTAAATACATCAATCAGGTGCCTACCTCAGGACCCTTGCACCATTGTTCCCTGTCTAGAACACTTTCCCCCTGGATGTTCAAAGGCCAAAGTGGCCATCCCTGATCACCCAGCAATTGTAGCATCCTGTCAATCTCATATTTTTTCTTTGTTGTGTGTCCTTGATGTACTACATTGTATATTTGTCCTGTGTGTCTTTCACCAGAACATGTGTTCTTAAAGAGGCATTGTCAACTTTGTAAATTGCTAAATCCCCAGCCCTCTGAGGACATTTAAGGTAATCCTTAGTGCTTATTCCATGCCAGGAGTACATGGCTGGATGGATTGATGGACGCCTTCACTGAAGCTCTTTGTCCTGTTGTAGCTGTCCCACTGTTTGGCTTCTAGGGAGGGGATTTAGTGCCCAGATGAGAGCCGGAAGTGCCTGCTTGTGTTTAACAAGTAGATGGGATGATGTGGGTTCCCTCACTTGCCCTGGCTCACTCAGATTACTGTCCTCATGGCCCCTCGTGTTTTTTCTTCCAGGCAGTGTGCTTTATTCCTATCTGTCCTCTGTCCCAGAGTCTGGTACTTTACAGGTGCTTGGCACTCATAGTTGTATTTGGGAGTCAGAAATATCATATTTTTATGTAGGAGACTCCCTCCAAATCACACCATAAAGACATCTGCCTTCTGGGGTCAGGGGACAGGCAGTCAAAGAAACACAGGCTTGGTGTCAGGAGAATTTGTGAGATGTTCTGCTTCCCCCTGTGCCTTTGAGGAAGGACAGCATTAGAGTCTTCTGAGCTGAAACCACTTGTTCCACAGTGGCCCCATGGCTGGCTACATATCTTGTGATCTCTTTGAGATTTACTTTCCTCATCTATCAAATGTGGACCCAGCCCCCAGGGTCTTCAGTCAGACCTGGATGAAACATGGGACAGGACAGCAATTTCATAAACTCACATGTAGCTCACTAGGTGGTCTCCATTCTCTGATACCAACAAATCAAATCCTATTAACCCTTTAAAGCACAATTAAGATTTTCCCCATTTGGAGAACTTCTAATTAGTGACTTATCCTAGTCTATGGTTGTGGAAGTCTGGTTTAGGGTAGAGCTGTTCAGGTACCTATTCATGGCCAGGCAAGCCATGGTGCACACCTGTATTTCCAGCAATTCGAGAGGCTGAGTGTTAGAAAACCCTTTCTTTATAGCTTCCCAGTTTTACTTACTTTTGGTAGGTCTGACACAAATGTATATCTCCAGTTACATTAAAAGAATTATTACCTTTTCTTTCAAATGCTATGTAGGACTGTGGTTTTGGTTATATTCTCCTTCCAGGTATTTAAGATCAAGTTGGTCAAAACTAACCTTTTTGGGGGGCTGGGATTGTGGCTCAGTGGTAGAGTGCTCACCTAGTACCTGCAAGGCCCTGGGTTTGATCCTCAGCACCATATAAATAAATAAAATAAAGATATTGTGTCCAACTACAACTAAAAAAATAAATAAATATTTTAAAAAAAAAACTTTTTTCTTATCTATTGTTAAGAGTGAACTGAGATTCCTTAGAGATTACTCTTGGGAACTTGTGCAAAGCCTCTTGACTTCTTTTCTAGTCTTCCTCTATCAGTTGTGCCATCTACCAGGAGGGGTCAGGGTCTTTCTGACTATGTGTGGCTTCCCTTGGAAGCATCAGGAACATTTCCTTCTCCAATGACCCTCCTCTTTGCAGAATGTGCACTGGTTGGCTTCCTGTTTTCTAGGGTCCTCTTGATCTCCCTGATTGGCAGATGGGATGACTCATGGGAGTTGCAAGGCCCAGAGAGGAGTCCTGTCATTCACTGGATCTTGGCTGACCCCAGAGGGCAAAGGCCAAATATTGGCTGTTTTTCTCCTTGGCCCTTTTACTTTTCTTACTTTAGTCTCCAATTTTTGGTTTGAAACATCCAGCAGGCTAATTTTACCAGTCTTAAAGTGGGAGTCCCATGGGTGATGGCTTATTTTAAAATTTACTCAGGTTGTACCATTAGAAGGAATACTTTTTTAAAAAAAATTTTTTAACATTTACTTTTTAGTTGTCAGCGGATACAACATCTTTGTTTGTATATGGTGCTGAGGATCGAACCTGGGTCGCATGCATGCTAAGTGAGCGTGCTACCGCTTGAGCCACATCCCCAGCCCCAATTTTATCTTCTTTTAAAATATGATAATGTTACATGTCTTTTATAATTTACCTAAACCTTTACTTAGTTTTGTATTACATCCCTGGATTATTTTAAGATTTTAGTAATCTTTACAATAAAAATCTATCTTTTTAACACAACTTTAAATCAACTTAAATTTAGCTTACTTTGGAGGCATCCTAACATGGAGTAGGGTGAGAGGCAGATTTATCTCAGGTAAGGTGGGGCCTTGACAAATAACACAATACAAGATTACATCTGAAACATGAATCAAATAAAATTGAGAGTTCTTAACTTTTTCTATGTGTGAAAAAAAGTGGCAAAATGTTTCCATCTTTCATATTGTTAACCTTTAAATAAAAAGGCTGTCCTTGTAACTTGCCAAAAATATATTTAAATTTTCAGACTGGTATAAAGAGTAACACAAAATTTATATATCACTTATTGATGATAAGCTATTTTTACTCAATTACAATTACAATTACAAAATATTAAATATCAAATAAATCCTCAGCTAAACTTGTTATTTCTACTTAAGTCTGAGAGAGACTATAGCTACATATAATTTTAGTTTGGAGAACACCAGCCTGGTAAAATGTTCTCCTAAGCTTTATATTTTACTTGAAGGGCATGACTACATTGATGTCCTTATTAATTGGTTAAATCCATATGGTAGGGTTATAACCTAAAATAAAAGTTGTTTGTTTAACTGAAGTTGTACAAACCCTAGTTCCTTTGAGCCTTAGCTTCCCTAAGTAATAAAACCTAACAGACACAAGAAAATTATCTTTTTCTTGGCGGTGCTGGGGATTGAAGCCAGGGCCTTGTGCATGCTATATCCCCAGGCCAGGAAAATTATCTTGATAGGTAAGAGCAGATGAATGCTCAGACTTTGCTTTCTCTTAGTACCTAGAAATTCGAATAACTAACTGAAAGTGCTACTTATAGCCAATTTAGTCACATATGCAAACTTTTTGAGATGTATCTTTCCTAAACTCCTACAGCTCAGACATTCAACAACTGGTTTACATCCTTAGTTTTGTGCTCTTTCACCTTGGACTTAGGAACAAGAATATTTTACCATGCAAAAATGCTTTCTCATCCAGAAACATTTCTTTTACCTTGTAATTTTAAAAAATATATTTTTACATCTGTAACTCTTTTAAGGTTGAAATTCATGAAGTCCTCGGCTGCCAGCAGTTTTCTTCTCTGTCTCCTCCAAGAAGACAGGCTAGCAAAAAGATAGGAGCAGTGGGGAGGTGGAGGTGGAGATGGACCTAAATGAAAGTTACAGAAAAATTTAGATTCAAAGATTAATAGGGCACAGTCAATTAGAAAATCATGGGCGAAGCCAATAGCTTTGGTACCTCCCAATGCCTGTACAACATAGATTCCAATCATTAGCCCAACACTTAAAGTGTCTGTTCCATGTGGACTCTGATCAATGTCTTTACCTAGAAGCTCAAGGTCCCCAGACTAGTACACCTAAGTGGAAAAGGCTTTCAACACATCATGAGAGTCTGTCTCTTCAGTAAATGAGTAATGTTTACAGTGGCGCACACCTGTAATCCCAGCAGCTTGGGAGGCTGAGGCAGGAGGATTGTGAGTTCTAAATCAGCCTCAGGAATTTAGAGAGGCCCTGTCTCTAAATAAAATGTAAAAGTGGCTGCGGGGGGATGGGGGTTTGGCGCAGTGGTAAAGTGCTTGCCTAGCATGCATGAGGCACTGGGTTCAATCCTCAGCACCACATAAAAACAAATAAAGTCCATTGTCAACTAAAAAAAAAAGTATTAAAAAAAGAGGGGTGCTGGGGATGTGGCTCAGTGGTTAATGGCCCCGGGGTTCAATCCCTGGTACCAAAAAAAAAAAAAAAAAAAAGGAAAAGGAAATGACATACTTTACTCTTTACAGTACTTTAATGAAAACAGAGCTGAAACTTTTTGTGTGCATATAAAATTACATCTGTTAGAATTTTAATTCTTAGTAACCTTAGAAGGTTAAAACCTAGAAACGAGCAATCTTTTTAAAAAATTTTGTATAGCTGTAGATGGACACAATACCTTTATTTTATTTATTTTTTTGTGGTGCTGAGGATCAAACCCAGTGTTTCCCACGTGCTAGGCAAGCGCTCTACCACTGAGCTACAACCCCAGCCTGGTTTAGTCGTTATAAAGGCATCTTCATTCACTCTTAGTCAATCAGATTGACCCTTTTTGTTAAAGTTTTATGTAAGTCAGGCCTGCAAAGGCTTCTGCCCTTCTGCAGCTCCCCAACCAGTGCCAGGAGATTCTGTGGTGACTTCCAGAGCAAGGACTGACTGCAATCATCTGTGGCCCCCAGATTCCTGTATCAGAGGAGTGACTGCATAATGAGGTCACTTAAGGGATCTTGAGGCTCTATAGGGAGGAGAGGCTTTGCAGGAGGAGGGAACTTCACGTGTAGGATGGGCAGGAGCATGGAGGAACTGAGAGCAGAGGCTAGGAGGCAGGAAGAGTACCCGGTCCTGTGGTGACTGAGGCCTGGAGCACAGAGGGATGAGGGACTTATTTGGTAGACAGGGACGCTGAGGACAGAGAGAATGACCGAGCAGCCAGGGCCATTGCTACTGCCTCCTCCTCTCAGGACAGGACACAGCCTGTGTGTCTAACCCGAGGAGCACATGCAGAGTGTTTTGCAAGAGGGAGGACTAATGTTGTGACATATTTCCCCACTATTGTTGCACCTGTCACCTTGTGAACTCTCATGCCAGTCAGTTCCCCCTCTGGACACTGAGGCCCAAAGTCACACAGTGTGAATGCTGGGATCACACCCAGGCCTGTCTGAGCCCAGAGCCTTCACCCACAGCGCCTCAAGGACAGTCAGACGCGTATTGGGCACGTGTCAGATGTCATAAATGGCAAGCACTGTCTTCTGTGCCAGATGAAAAGCTCCCTGGGGCAGTGACTGTGTCACAATCACCGCTGGCATACCCAAACCTACTCAGCCTGGGCCTCGCACGCACTGCACCTCGTGGTGAGGACTGGGCAGCCACAGGTGTGCTGGGAGGAGAGGAAGAAAGCTTCCCCACAGGTCCGGAGGCCTTCCCTGGCTGACCCACACAGCCTGCTGGGCACGGGAGAGATGAGCACACTGGCTGTCTGAATCAGGGGTCATCAGTGGTGTGTGGAGGGGCTGCTGGGGATCGTGAGAGGAAGCATCTCCTGGGTTCAAATGGGGCCTGGACCACCTTCAGCTCTTGGGTAAGGGGGGAGAAATGACACCTGGCTCACGGCACTGTTGAGATTCTTGTTCCAAGTGCAGGACCCAGTGTGGGTGGTCACTGATATAATCATTGCTCCTCACTTTGCATTTTCTGTGTTGCTTCTCACTGGGAGCAGCACAGACTGCTTAGTTGGATGGTAAAATAAGGTTGTTCCTGTGAACTTGAGGGTATGCTGGGAAGCACTGTTGCCCAAGCCGTGTGTGGTGGTCTCCACACAGCCTCCGTCACAGAGGTCACCATGCATGCTCGGAGCCCAGGACCCACAGGGATGCAGGGTGACAGCTGGTCTGCTTCAGATGATCCGTGTAGACCCTGAGATTGGCCTCATCCTTGAGACCCCCTTCTCAGCTGCAAAGTGGGATCAGCGGAGTAAGAGAGTGCCTACTTATGGCCGGCACAAAGGGGTGGGGGGGCGACAGCGACCAGGCCCCTGCCTCAGACTGATGTGCTGTGCTCTCTTCCCCAGAGACTGATGGAGAGGCAGAAACGGAAGGCGGACATCGAGAAGGGGCTGCAGTTCATTCAGTAAGTGTGCGGCAGGTGGTGGGCAGGGCAGGGCAGGTCATCAGGAAGCCACACCCTCTCCTGCTCTCCTGTTTCCTGCTGGCTGAGCCCCTGCGGGTCAGGCTCCTGTGTATATTGGGGTGTGAGAGGTGGGTGAGCGGAGAAGGGGCTGGCCAGGCAGAGGCCACAGCTCCACAGGTACGGAGTCCCTGTGCCTTGCTACCTGCCGGTCTTGTCCAGTATATTACTCCACCCTCACCCTCCACATCACACACACACACACACACACACACACACACACACACACACACCGTGAATTCTCTTGCACATCTGCATGCATCTTCTAACAAATCAATAGTCCCTATTTTTTGAGCTCTGACTGTCTCTCTGTGCTGGGCCCTGTATATCTCTCCATCATCTTTAATTTTCACAACAGCCCAGTAAAGTAGGTCACTTTATTTCCATTTTGCAGATGAGAAAGTTGAGGCTTAGCTGTGTGTGTGGTAGTACATACCCAGTGGCTTGGGAGGCTGAGGTAGTAGGATTGCAAGTTCAAGGCCATTCCAGCAACGGCAAGGCACTAAGCAACTCAGTGAGACCCTGTCTCTAAATAAAATACAAAATAGGGGCTGGGGATGTGGCTCAGTGGTCAAGTGCCCTTGAGTTTAATCCCCAGCACCCCTCTGCCAAAAAGAAAGAGAAAGAAAGAAAAAGAAAGAAAGAAAGAAAGCTGAGGCTTAGAGAGGTTAAAAATCTTATTTAAGGTCACACAGTTATTGAGTGACAGCGTTCAAAGCCAGGCCTGGCTGACTTCAAAACCCATGTTTTTCCATTAAATGTTCCCCAGCACCCAAGTGCCATGGTTGTTTTTTCATTTTTTTCTTTGTATGCAAAGTATTTTTACTAACCTTTTTCTTTTGTCTCCATTAAATAGATCCTCAGGGGCATATATATTATGACAATAATGAAGCGTAGGCTTCGGGGGCCCCTCACTTGCATGGGCCTTTCCTGAGGCCTTGGAGATACTCACACCCTAGCAATTCTATGTTCGAAATTTCCTGTTCTTTTTCTTAAGTAGAGTTCTTGTGAAACTTGAATTTGCCTCTGTAAACCCTTATAGACTCCCGGGTTTTGTTCTCTCACCTGAATTTACAAAGTACTCCCTGCCTTTTCTTACCCACGGTGGCACCACAAACTAGGCCCCTTTTCAAATAGTCACTCCATGTTGCTCTCATACAGTGAGGTTTATGTCAACACCATGCATCACTTCTCCTAGCTCCTTCCCCAGGGGACCCTTTGTGTCTCGCCGCCTCTGGCTGTTGGTAATGCATCCTGCAGCTGAGGGGCTCAGGCTGTCCTCACACTTGAGCATCAGAGCAGCTGCCTCTGCTTTACCCATCACCTAGGCAGGTCTTGCATTTGGGGAAGCAACTGTTTGATTTTCAAGAAGTAATCAGATTTAATCAGAGTCTGGTCTGGCGAACAAGGTGAGCTTTGCAATTACTGTTTTTCCTCTTGTAAGCCAGGCAAAGTGGCACACACCTATGATCCCACAACTTGGGAGGCTGAGGCAAGAAGATAGCAAGTTCAAGGGCAGCCTCAAGAATGTAGTGAGATCCTTTCAAAATTAAAAAAATAGAGAGGGCAGAGGATGTAGCTCAGTGATCGTGCCCCTGGGTTCAGCCTCAGAATCCTGTGCCTTTAACCTCAGTCACTGATTTCTGTAGAGTTTATCTGTGTCCCAGTTCTCTGCTTCCTGTATGGTTTCCTGTCCCCCCTCTTGGCCTCTTGAGGCATGGCTTTACAGGCCACACAGTAGGACCTGCTCCTGTTACAGTCTGTCTCACTGGCTTTGCCCCATTCCCCTGAGAGTTTTCACATATACGTGTTCCATGTGTTTAGCAAGGGGGCCTAAGGTAGATTCCCCACCTTCTGTGTGAGCCCCCCTGGGCTATCCCCTCCTCCAGGCCTTGAGCTGCAGCCCTATGCCCAGCCTTGGCTCTGCCACCCATGTAACATGGAGAGACTTGGAACCTGTGCTCTCTTATTAGGAGAGGGCTGGTTTCAGGCAGAGGATAGCCGCTGAGCCAAACCTGCTGCTGGCACTGGTCTGCTCTTTCTCAGCATCTATACCTGGGAGAGCCTGGCTGTTGGGCCCTGGGGAAATTGCAAGTCCTTCCATCAGAGTCCACCAACCTGCATGCTGTCCCCTCACCCCAGCCCACAAAGTACTGAGGTCCAAGTTGGAGCGGCCCTCTCCTGGTATGACCTGATGCTTGTAGTTCTATAACTCTGGGACCTCCATGAGTCTGAGACCCCTGGGCTCACACAGACCTGTGTCCCTCTCTTTATCTGCTAGGTCAACACTACCCCTAAAGCAAGAAGAGTATGAGGTGAGTGTCAGCTGCTGGGTTGGATGAAGGTGAAGGGCGAGCCCATCCAGGGAAGAGGGTTGGGGGCTGGGGCCAGAGCTGCATGGAGAAGAGCCCCTGAGCTCCCTGTGCACCCTGCCCTGACAGGCCTTCCTGCTCAAGCTGGTGCAGAATCTGTTTGCTGAGGGCAATGACCTGTTTCGAGAGAAGGACTATAAGCAGGCCCTGGTGCAGTACATGGAGGGGCTGAACGTGGCTGACTACGCTGCCTCTGACCAGGTGGCCCTGCCCCAGGAGCTGCTGTGCAAGCTGCATGTGAACAGGGCTGCCTGCTACTTCACCATGGTGAGTCGACTCCCCTGCCCTCTCTCCTGCTGCTCACCATGTCCCCCGGATGCCCCCTCCAGGTAGTCCTACACCCAGTGAGTACGAAGGCCTGGGGCTGGCCTCCTTTGTCTCCCCCTGTCTGACTCTTACTCTCTATTCCTGAGGCCCTCAGTCCCAGCTGCACAACAGACTCACCTGGAGAACTTTAAAAAACAGATAAGCCAGGTGGCCTATAGTCCCAGCTACTCCGGAGGCTGAGACAGGAGGATTGCTTGAGCCCAGGGATTCAGGATCAGCCTGTGCAAGCTCAGGCAAGACCCTATCTCCAAAAAAAAAGGAATATGGATACAAAATAAAAAGTTCTTAAAACATGGTACTGATGCCCTAGCCCCGCCCCAAATGAACTGAGTTAGAATCTCGAGGTGACATTGGACATTGGTGGGAGTCTAACCTGCCCCACTTCTTCCTCCCAGCCTCCTTGCTCTCCCCAAGCTCCTCCTTAGAGCTCCAGCCTCCTCCTCTTCCCTATCCCACTCCTACTCTGGCTCAGCTGCTGTTCAGGTCCTGTGGGAAGCTCTGCTGCAGACATGCAGAGGGTCTAGGGAGACCTCTGCAATCCAGCCTAAGGATTTGGCCCTCTGCACACTTCTTTGTGCAGAGCTGCCCTAGAATTTCACTTCTCAGAGGGGCCACTCTTCCGCACTTGATGATTTAAACTGAAGACAGATGTGCAAATATGTGGGGGAGGACCAGGCTCAGCACTGCACAACCTGCAGCCATCCCTGCATTGTCCTGCCAGTGCCCACTGCAGCCTGCCAGCTGCACACACAAATGCCCCTACTCATTGTCTGAATGTGGCCTTTTCCCTGGGACCTCTCAAGCCCTGCTCCTGAGCCCAGCCCTGCCCCTGCTCCTGCTCTGCAGGGAAGGGACGCTGTTGTTCAGCCCTAGATGGGGTTAGGAGCCTGGGACAGAGTGCGCAGGTGCTGACTAGTTGGCCCCCCACTCCTCTCCCACAGGGCCTGTATGAGAAAGCACTGGAGGACAGTGAGAAGGCGCTGCTCCTGGATAGCGAGAGCATCCGGGCGCTGTTCCGCAAGGCGCGCGCCCTCAATGAGCTGGGACGCCACAAGGAGGCCTACGAGTGCAGCAGCCGGTGCTCCCTGGCCCTGCCACACGTGAGTCCCGACTCCAAAGCCTCTGCTCTGGCCCTCAGGTAGGCCAAGCTTCCACATTTTACTGAGCCTCGGTTTCCTCTGTGACATGGAGTTGCAGACACTGATAGGAATGCTGGCCACCATCTCTGAACTCTGATTATGTGCCAGGCACTACGAAAACTGCATTATGGGTATTAACTCACCAAATCCTCGAAACAACCCTGTGAGGAAGATGTTCTTGTAGTCCTCCCACTTATTATTATTATTATTATTTTTTTACTGGGAATTGAACCGAAGGCACTTTAGCACTGAACTACATTCCCAGCCCTTTTTACTGTTTATTTTGAGACAGGGTTTTGCTAAGTAGCTTATTATACCCATTTTAAAGGTGAAGGGACAGAGAGAGACACAGAAAGAAAGGATCATTCCTGAAATCACAACAACCAATGGGTGGCTGAGCTGAGATTTGGACTCTAGCAGTCTGTGGGTTGTGGTTTTTTTTGTTTGTTTGTTTGTTTGTTTTTGTTTTTTTAATTTAAAAATTTTTTAGTTATAGAGGGACACGATATCTTTATTTTGTTTGTTTATTTTTATGTGGTGCTGAGGTTCGAACCCAGTGCCTCACATGTGCGAGGCAAGCACTCTGTCACTGAGCCACAACCCCAGCCCCCAGCAGTCTGGTTTTTGAGTCTGTGCTCTTGACCTCTAGCTGTGATGACTAGAGGGGTGCCTTATGTGCTGGGTCCTGGTTGTCAGCACTCAGGAAAGCAGCGATGGGAAATGGCCAGTAACGAGCCTGTGAGATGGCCCCACCCACAGTCAGCTGGACACATGTCCCCTCCCCACTCATCCATTAACAGTATTCAGGCATAGATCTATGTGCTTCAAGGACTCACAGTCCACTGGTGACAAATTAAAATAGCACTGGGGTCTAGGCCTGGTTCTGCCTTGCCTCCCAGTGTGCCCTTGGACAGAGCATTTTTTTTTTCTTGTTTTTTGGTACTGGGGATTGAACCCAGGGGCACTTAACAACTGAGCTACAATCCCATCCCATTTTTGTATTTTATTTAGAGTCAGGTGTCACTAAATTACTTAGGACCCCACTAAGTTGCTGAGGCTGGCTTTGAATTCATGATCCTCCTATCTCAGCTTTCCAAGCTGCTGGGACTACAGGTGTGCACCATCACGCCCAGCTGGACATTGCTTGCCACACCTCTGTATCAATATAATGCCCTTCGTACTTTATCCCTGACATAGTGACTGTTGAAAAGCTTAGAAAATGGAAGATGCTGCCCAGGAAGGGGGAGAGGGCAGGAAAGCTCCCTGAAAGAGGTGGGGTGTGAGCAGGGCCTGAAGAAGGCAGGCAGTGTGCGTGGTGGGAGAGGATGGCAGTGCTGGACGGGTGGCTGGGGTTGGGTTTATTCTTGGGTCTTCCACTCTTAGCTGTGTCTTCTTGGCCATGACTTAGCCTCCAGAAGCCTTAGTTTACACCCCTGTAAAATGGGATTAACAACATATAATGCGTCTTAGGGATGTGCTGAGGCTAGAATTAGCAGATCATACACCAGGACATCTACTGTTGTGGACCAGGAGATGTTGTTATACATAATGCTTCCCTGATTCTGCTTAGTTCACTATTAAGAATGTTTCTTAGGCTGGGGATGTAGCTCAGTGGAAGAGTGTTTGCCTAGTTTGTGTCAGGCCCTGGTCTCAATCCCAGTAGTGCAAAAGAAAAAAAGAGTGTTTCTTTGTGACAATAATCCCCTGATCCCCATAGCATTTTTTTTTTTTTTTTGAGAGAGAGAGAGAGAGAATTTTAATATTTATTTTTTAGTTCTTGGTGGACACAACATCTTTGATTTTGTATGTGGTGCTGAGGATCGAACCTGGGCCGCACGCATGCCAGGCGAGCGCGCTACCGCATCCCCAGTAACACCCCCCCCCCCCCCCCCCGCAGCATTTTGTAGTGTCTATAGCAGACCCACAGCTAGGTCTTGTGGGGAGCTCACTTCTGACGGGGCAGGGCAGATCCAACCTACAGATAAAGAAGCCCCAGTGAGGGTTAGGAAATTGCCTACAGAAGTATCCCAACCTGGGATTCTTTATTTTGCATTAGGGAATTTCCCCCTTTTATGGTATTTACTGGGCAGATACTGAACCCCTGAATCATGATGGGCATTGGGACTAGAGGTGGCTCAGATCCAGGACTTAACCACCAGGAGCTTGTCAGCAAGATAGGGAAAGGGGCAAGCGCACACAGTGACACAGCACCCCTGGCCCTGCTGTGGCCTAGAGCACAATGCATAGTAACCCATTTCTTTATTGATTGATTGATCTCCACTGTTGTTCTGGATACTCCATGAGGCCTGTCTGCCGTGTGTACTGTGGTGCTGCTTATGGCTGGCACACAGTGCACATTTGGTGATACAGCCTGCAGGGGAGGGAGGAGCAGGTATGTTTGTCCATCACTCACCGTGACCAGGTGCTGTTCAGAACTTCACATTCCCTTGCTCCTTGGGGCCTCACAGGAACCCTATGTGTGAAACACATGTCGTTTAGCAAGAGTTATAAGAACCTGTCTAGGACAGAAGCAAGTTGTAGAATAATTGGTTTATGATTCCATTTACATTAAAAAAAGAAATGGAAGGAAGGAACGAAGGAAGGAAGGAAGAAAAGGAAGAGAAAAGCCCTAGAAAAGAAAACTAAGCATTCTTCATAGGTCTGGATGAATGCACTCCTAGGAAAAATCTGTAGGGAAATGCAACAGACCCACAACACAGTTCCTTCTGGGGAGGAACCACAGTGAGGCTGGGTGAGCAAGAGTACTTGCACTCATTCTAACAGTCTACCTTCTGCAGTTTGCTCTTACTTGCTGAATTTTAGAAATAAAAAGGTAAGGACTGGGACCAGGCGTGGTGGTGTATATCTGTAATCCCAGCTACTTGGGAGGCTAATGCAGGAGGATTGCATGTTTGAGGCCAGCCTGAACAACTCGGCAAAACTCTATCTCAAAGTAAAAAGACTGGGGATGCAGTTTAGTGGCAAAGGTTTCCTGGGCTCAACCTCCAATATCACCAAAAAAGAAGAAGAAGAAGAAGAAAGACACATAACTCAGTGGTGGCACTTGCCTAGCATCATGTATGAGACCCCTGGTTCCATTCTCAGCACCCCCCCCAAAAAAAAAAGAAGAAGGAGAGAAAAAGGAGAGGACAAAAATAATATTAAAATTAAATTCAAATAGCATGGTTTGAGCTAGGCATGGTGGCACATGCCTGTAATCCCAGTGACTCAGGAGGCTGAGGTAGGAGGATCACAAGTTCAAGGCCAGCCTCAGCAACTTAGCAAGGCCTAAACAACTTAACAAAACCCTGTCTCAAAATAAAAAATAAAAAGGAGTGGGGATGAGGGTCAGTGGTAAATCACCCCCTGGTTTTAATCCCTAGTATTCACCCCTCCCCCCTAAATAAATAAATAAATAAAAATGATTTGAGTGAAGCACAGTGGTGTACACCTGCAATCCTAGCAACTCAGGAGGCCGAGGCAGGAGAACCACACATTCCAGGCTAGGCTCAGCAACTTAGCAAGATCTTGTCTCTTTTTTTTTTTTTCCTGTAGTGCTGGGGATGGTGCTCTACCACTGATCCACATCCCCAGTCCAAGATCTTGTCTCAAAATAAAAAGGACTGCAGATACAGCTTTGTGGTAAAGTGCCCCTAGGTTAAGTCCTCAGTGCACAAAGAAAAAGAAGGAAAAAAGACCCAACAGTCAGGTGTGGTGGTACAGCCTACTCAGGAGGCTGAGGCAGGACGATCACGGGAACCCAGGAGTTGGAGACCAGCCAGGCAACACAGCCAGACCCTGTCTCAAAGATAAAGGGATAATTAAAATAGAATACAATAAAATAAAAGCCAAATTACTCCTTTGCTCTCCCCCAAATAAAAGGGAATATAAAAATAAAAACCTGTGTTCAAGGTGGCTTAGAAAGCCAGCACCACCTCCCAGGGCCTCACTTTCTTGGCTGAGACATGCACTAGCCAGGATCCCCCTTTCAGGGCTCCACGAGATGTCCAGCGGCACAGCTCTGTGGGCCCAGGCAGCCTGACTCACTGGTGTCCTGTGTCTTGTCTCCTCCAGGATGAAAGTGTCACTCAGCTGGGTCAGGAGCTGGCTCAGAAACTTGGGCTGCGAGTACGGAAGGCGTATAAGAGGCCCCAGGTAGGTGGGCTCTGGACCCTGGGGCAGGAGGTAGGGAGAGGGATACAGGAAGCATCAGGTACCACTGGAAAGGTGCTGAGGTGGCCAGGGCTGGGTGAGGACAGAGCAAGTGACAGCAGGTGCTCTTTCTTCCTGTTGGCTGAAAGCCCTGTGATGAGTACCAGGACCTTGTGGAAGAGGGAAGAACAGCCACGGCCCCTAGCTCACCTTAGACACCAGCTGTTAAAATGTGCTCCCTGCCTGCCCTGGCTGACTTTAACCACCCTGGAGATGGCCTCAGTTGACACCGGTGTCCTCCTGCCTGTTTTCTCAAATAACCCCGTGTGGTGCCTATCTGAGGTTCCAGGACCTGTCTGGCTTCTTCATATCCACATTGATGCATTTGGCATCTGCGTGTGCCAGGGTACTGCTGCACACAGGAGGGCAGATGGCTCTAGAGTCTCTGCCATGACCTTGAGCAAGTCAGTTCATCTTTCTCCTCCTTGTCTCCACATCTGGAAGACGCGGGTAATTGTGCCCACCTCAGGGGGAATGTTTGAGATGGCCCCTGGTTCAGGGCCTGAAACACAGCAGGAGCTTGCATGTGTGTGTGTGGGGGGGTCTTTGCCCAGGTTGAAGTTGGAAGAAGAAAACACCAAAACCCAGCTAGACAGGGCAGGCCTGGGGACAGGGAACCTCAGATAGCACTGCAGACCCAGCAGCCTGTGTCAGGGCTTCTCTGTTGCCCCGGCTGGCAGGATACTGAGCATCTTTCCAGAATTTTTTCTTTTTTTTTTTTTGGTACCAGGGATTGAACTCAGGGATACTTGCACACTGAATCACATCCCCAACCCTATTTTGTATTTTATTTAGAGATAGGGGCTCAGTGAGTTGCTTAGCGCCTCACCGTTGATGAGGCTGACTTTGAACCCACAATCCTCCTGCCTCAGCCTCCCAAGCCGCTGGGATTACAGGCATGTGCCACCATGCCTGGCTCTTTCCAGAATCTTGATCTCTTCTCACCTCTCTCTAATCCCTGACAGGAATTGGAAACCTTTTCTCTGCTCAGTAATGGCACTGCAGCTGGCGTGGCAGATCAGGTAGGATGGGGCCAGGATGCCAAGTCTCTTCCCCACCCCTGTACCAAACTGTCTTGGTTCATTCTTTGTGAGAGCTTTGGATTCCCTCTCTGGGGTATAGATGGCTTCAGGCTGTGTGATGCCCTGTTGGTCTGCAGCCACTGGACCACAAATGGCACCATGCCTGATGGTAGACCCTTTAGCTCCTGTAAATGTGTCATCCATTCCTGCGACCTTTCTGAGGCCCCTCCCACATTCACTGGGATCGAGGCTGGTCAGTTATGAGGTCCATGATATGCCCAAGCAGAGTGGACTGCACCGCAGAGAGGACCAGGTTCGCTGTGCCTCCATGTCTCTCACACACACACACACACACACACACACACACGCACACATACACGCACACATACAGAGTGATCTGAGAACACACGAGGTTAGGTAGAGTCCCCGCGAAGATCCTGGTGCCCTGTAGGTTGTATAGACCCATGTGAGTGTGGTCTGCTAAGATCCCTGCTGGCTTCTCTCACCTGGGAGTAGCATTCATTCCAAATCTGTCATTCCAACAGCACCTAGAAGTGGGGTAGCTGGGCTGTGCCCACAGGCAATTATTGGGATGAAGGAGATAAGCAAAGGCCCTATAAGGTCCAGCTCTTTGCTAGAGCTGCCCCTTAGAGTGTGGGGAACAAGGGGCAAGGATGACATGAGTTCTAGGAACAGAGGAACAAGGCAGCCTTGTTGAGGAGGTGTTAAAGTCTGATAAACACTGAGAAAGCATTTCCTGTGTGCCAGTCACCGTCTGTATGTATCAAGCTAGTTCATCCCTAGAGCCAGGGGAGCAAGTTTCAGACAGGTGGAGAAGAGGGAACAGCACTCACACCCAGGGAACAGCCTGGGGTTAGAAGAGAGGGGGATGTGTCCCAGACCCGGAGTCCAGTTCCTTCCCAGGGAGTTCAGAGGAACCTGGCATCTGCAGCTGGATGCAGTGGGATTTAGAACCTGAGTGCTCCTCTTATTTGAGGTGGTCCTCCACATCTCAGGGCCTTGGCTCCTTATCTTCACCTGCCAGTCGTAGGATTACAGTGAGTCATACCTGAAAGCTCCCAACCCTGTGCCTCCTAGAAAGATAGACTCCATAAATCTTTGCTGCTAAGGGAAAATTACTAGTAGGGATAACGTGCAAAGGGGCAGGAATAGGAGCCCAGAGAACCAGGCCAGGGTGAGATGGTGGGTGGGAGGGCTGGGGGGCAGCTTTGCCCCTTGGAACCTAGGGAGCCACATATAGTGCCAAACAGAGAGAATCACAGCTGCAATAAAGGTGATCATCTGGTTTTGCTCCCCGCCTTGAGTATTTTATATATTTATCATGTGAACAGTAGCTTTCTGATCCAGTGTGATGGCCTTGGTTTATGCAGCTTATCTGTGGTGAGCAAACACACCCTGGGGGACCCAAGTGCACATTTTGCTCTGTGCTCTGTGGACAGGGTGGTTAGGGGTGGTGCTGGGAGACAGCCCAGGCCTAGGGCAGGCCCTAGTCAAACAGCCCCCTCTGATCTGAGAACAGCAGGCTTGGCCAACCTCTCCTCTGTGCTGTGGGACAACAGCTTGCAGAGTACCTGGGCCAAATGCTGAATGACGGTGAGGAGGGGTGCTGCCCGGGACCTGCGTGAGGTGAGGCAGGGTGCTGGATAATCTTATTATTGCTGCTACTGACCCTGGGAGGGGTGGCTAATGGTGAGGGTCTGGGTCTTCCTCTATCCTCCCCAGGAACATGTAGGATGCAGGAGCCACCCAGGGCCTTACCAGGTAGCAAGACTTAGCAGAACCTATGAAGGGCCCAGAGAAAAAGAGGAGGATATCAGATTAGAGGAATGACTTGAGCCACCTGTGGCCTAGCAGAGGGAGGCCATCAGAGATGAAGTATGGAGGCTGGTGAACGAAACACCCAAGCCAACCTCCTGATGGCGCATCCTAAAAATGTGTGTTATGATCTATAAACACTGAGAAAGCCCTTCCTGGGTGCTAGGCACTGTTCTGAGCTCTTATAAATGTCAGTTCATCCCCATAACAATCTCAGGAGGCTGGTGGCTATATATTCTCATTTTATACATAAGAAAATAGGCCCAGAGAGAGAGTAAGGAACTTGGCTGAGCCAGAGAGTAGACTTGGGCCCAACTTTCCATCCAACAGAAAGGCCATAGTGGCAGAGAGATCCCACTTCTGGTGATTGCCCCTTTCTGCTTACTAGGAGGCTAGGGCTGCCCCTAGGGGAGTCGAGATGTTTGTCTTTGAGCTGTGAGATGTGGAGGGCTTAAAATCCTCAGTGCCCTCCCCAGGGTGTGGATCCAGCCTTTGACAGGTGGGGAAACCGAGGCTCAGAGGTCCTATCCTGTCCCCAGGGTCACTGCTACCCTGAGGTGCACCTGGGAGGCTTTTCTGACCCCACCCCACCCCTCCTAGCCAGTCTGTCTGACCCCTGGCTAGACCCCAAAGTCCAGCATGTGACAGGTGTTTGGTGTTTGACACCCACCCTAGGCCCTCCATGACTGGCCACGTTGGGGTGCCAGGCTATGCCTTCCAAGCCTGTGTCCCCTGCCTGACTGATGTACTTCTCCACAGGGAACTTCCAATGGATTGGGCTCCATAGATGACATTGAAACAGGTAGTAATCCCTGATCAACAGGACAGGGTGGCCAAGGAGCTTAGCTCCTGTCCCCAAGGTCCCCGGGGAGTCAGAAGTCAGTCCCCTTCCCATCCTGTAGACAGGGCTCCTGAGGGGCTCCTAAGGAGAGGAGAGAAGTAGAGGGTTGAAGGTCGGTCCCACTGTGGGCAGAAGAGCTCCTCTCTAGCTGTCCTCTGCCCTCGCTCTAGGCCTGTCCCGACAGACACCCACTGCTTCCACTGCCCTCCTGGCCCCTCCCCTCCTTATTGGCTTCCAGGAAGGGTTCCACCTTGTCAGTGTCCCTTAGAGAGTGGGCACTGCTGACCCTAGAGAAGGTGAGGATGAGAGAGATTCAGGTGGAAACAAAGCCATCGGGAGATGCCGTAGGACTGAACCCCCACCCCGGGTTTCCTTCCTTGGCCTTCCCAGGCCTCTGCCCTGGGGCCAGCCAACAGGGAGACAGGGTCACTGGGAGGAGGGCAGGATAAGTGTTAGATGACCACCCTAGGCCCTGGGACCCCTCCTCCACGCTCATCAAGCTGTGCCCCTGCGGCTACTGAGTTAGCCCCCTCCACAGACTGCTATGTGGACCTGCGAGGCTCCCCAGCCCTGCTCCCCTCCACTCCCACGATGCCCCTGTTCCCTCACGTTCTGGACCTGCTGGCCCCCCTGGACAGCAGCAGCAGGACCCTCCCCAGCACTGAGAGCCTGGATGACTTCTCGGATGGTGATGTCTTTGGTCCAGAGCTGGACACCCTTCTGGACTCACTGGTGAGTCATACTGCCGCCCTCCTGTTCTTGGAGTCCATATCCTACTTGGGTCCTCATTGTCCCATGAGGGGTAGAGGGAAGGTTCCCATCCATGTCACATTTGGGAAAACAGACGCCTCATGAGGGACTTGGCAGAACAGACACAAGGCTCCAGAACGTCTCCCAGAAGGCACGGGCTCCACCTCATAGGCAGGTTGAGACCAGGCTGCAGAAGGGTGTGGCTGGCCGCTTCCTGGAGTGCACAGTTCTGTCCAGGGCTAGGCAGTCACGTTCCCCGCTGACCCCTGCCTCTGTCCCTATCTCGCAGTCTCTGGTCCAGGGTGGCCTGCCCGGCAGTGGTGTGCCTAGTGAGTTGCCCCAGCTGATACCCGTGTTTCCTGGTGGGACCCCGCTGCTGCCACCTGTGGTGGGTGGCTCCATCCCCGTCTCCAGCCCACTGCCCCCTGCCTCCTTTGGCCTCGTCATGGACCCCTCCAAGAAGCTGGCTGCCTCTGTGCTGGATGCCCTCGATCCCCCAGGCCCCACACTGGACTCCCTGGACCTTCTGCCATACTCGGAGACCCGGCTGGACGCTCTCGACAGCTTCGGGTCAGCCCGTGGCTCCCTGGACAAGCCTGACTCCTTCATGGGTGAGGCCCGGATGGGCATGTTCCCCCCCACCCCACCCCTGCACCACATTTGCAAAGTGCCGTCATGTCTCTGGTTTCTGGAGAGCAGATGGGGATTGTGACTCCAAACTGCCCAATCCTGGTTCTCTCACCTCTCCCAGTCCAGGGCCACTTGTGTGTGTGCTGCTGTGTCTCTGTGGTACTCAGTTCTGTGTGGATCCCAGCCTCAGGCTGATGTCCTGTTCAAGACTCATCGGTAGAGCTCTGATAGTTGAGGACTCCCTCACCCTAGTCTGGTCTCTCTGCCCAGCTTCCCAGGGCCCTGGGCCTCAGGCCAGGGGGTCCCACAGCAATGATTCTGGGAGCAGGGTGCAAGACCATAGGCTCCTTCAGCACCACTAGATTGGGTGTCAGAGGAAGCTGACCCATCTGGGCCCTGGTAGGACTGGCTTTCAGAGGTCAGTCATAGTCTGGGACACTTAAAACTGAGACATAAGGGGTGGAAGGAACATAGAGAAGCTGAGGGAGAACAATAGAGAGGCTGAGGGGGAAGTGATGGCGGGGCCAGGTCTTGCAGAAGGTCATCAGCTGGGCAGAGAGTGCAGGGGCACGCCCTGCGAGGTGGAGGGGTCAGGGGCTGGTCAATGATCAGAACAGGGGCCTAAGGGAAGCATGAGTAGAACAGGGTCTCAGGGGAGCTATGGGCCAAGCTGAGAGCTCAGGCTTTCTCCCGGGGCAGTGGGGAGACCCAGAAGGCTTAAGCAGTGGACTGGGGAGTATGAGGAGGCTGCAGCCTCTTTGTCCCAGGGCTATGCCATGAGAATAGAGAAGAGGGCAGAGTCCAGGATCAGCAAGATTAGAAGAGGATGTGTGGTCTGGGGGACTTCCCCATGGACACAAGGGGAAGTCCTGGGATGGCCCCTCATGGCCTTAGTGCCAGGGCAAGTGACCCCTGTGTCTTCTTCCTGTCCAGAGGAGAACAATTCACAGGACCACCGTCCCCCAAGCAGTACTCAGAAACCAGCCCCCTCGGTGAGTAACGTGGATGGGACTCCACTACCAGGCCTTTCATTCCTCCTGGGGGCCGGGGGAGGGAGTGGTGTGGGCTCTGGAGTTGTGTTCTCTGTATGAGGTGAGTTGCTGCAGCCCCCAAGAAGAGGCACCCTCAAAGTGGAGGAACCCAAGGTGGTCCCCTAGCCCTTCCTTACTAGCCATGTGCTGGGGGTACCCAGAACACTCCCTGTCCTGCCTGCTTGGACGCCTCAAATGATTTCCCCGGCATTATTCACAGCCCTGATCTCCAGACTCAGCCTGCTCTGAGTTTCAAAGAGCGTGTGACCAGGAGGAGGCCTATACGCTGACCTTAGCCTGGATGAGGGTCGTGTGAGCCTGGGGAAGTCACCCAGTCTCTGAGTTTTGTCTTCCTTCGTGCTCATGGCTGAGGACTTGGGAGGGCATATGCAGAGGCCTCCATCAGGGCCACTGCTCCTTCTCTGTGTTCACATTGACCTTTGGTTCAAGGAAAGGTTGTAAGCCAGGATTACTGTCACCTCTGCACCTGCCTAGCTTGAGGACTTCTGAGGGTTGGTTCTGGTGTTTGGGCTCTTGGACCACAATAGAAGGGCAGGGAGGGTTGAGGAAGAGGGAGGGCCCTCGGCTACAATTTTGCTCTTGGGTGGGATGGTGGCATCAAAGAGCACCCTCTACCTTCGGTGCCTAGGCTGGCCGTGGTGGTCCAGCTGTCACTCAGCCCAAGATGGCCGACCTCCTCCTGTTACAGCCAGAGCCCTCCATGCCCAACACTGCCTTGCTCATCAAGAACCCCTTGGCTGCCACCCATGAGTTCAAGCAGGCCTGCCAGCTGTGCTACCCCAAGACAGGTAATGTCACATCTGAGGCCACACCCCTCTGTCCCCAGACATGCCAGCAATCTCAGGACTTGGAGGTCCAGAACAGAAGGACCTTTGGGTGTCAGTGGGAGACAGGACCAGAAAACGAAGTCCCTCCAGGGCGGGAAGGGAAGGTGTGGGTGCTGGTTGAGGCCTGTCCTCTGCTGAGCACTGTTTTCATAACTCTCTCTGGAGAGACTCTGAGATGGGCAGGCTCACCACAGGTCGTGGTGGTGGTGGTGGAAAGGAAGCGGGGAGAATGGACTCCTTGGGGGGGCGGGCCTCTAACACTGACCCCATCTTTAGGCAGCACATAGCAAGGAGGGGTATGGCAGGAGCTGGGGAGGCCCAGATGAGGGCAGCTTTTCCAGTTCCCACCCCTGCCTGGGCCCCAGTGGTTCTACCTGGAATCATTGTTGCTGTCCACCCTGCTCACAGGCCCCAGGGCGGGAGACTACACCTATCGTGAGGGCCTTGAGCATAAGTGTAAGCGGGACATCTTACTTGGTCGGCTCCGGAGCTCCGAGGACCAGAGCTGGAAGCGGATCCGACCTCGGCCCACCAAGACCAGCTTCGTGGGCTCCTACTACTTGTGCAAAGGTGAGGTTTGCAACAGGACCAGTGAAAAACCAGAGCCTGGCTCCTCTCACCCCAGACACTGTTGTGGCTTGGCAGGCAGTGGAACAGGTGTGGTCATCACATTTGTAGGAGGGGTGAGGGGGCTGGGGCTGTCGCTCAGTGATAGAGCACTTGCCTGGCACGTGTGAGGCACTGGGTTCAATCCTTAGCACCACATAAATAAATAAAATAAAGGTATAAAAAATACAGCATAAGAGAGGCGAGGAAGCTGAGCTCTGAGGCCCACGTTCCGTGTCAGAATGAGCATCCCCTGTCCTGACGGGCTCCAGAGACCCATGGGAAACATTCAGGACATTGCATGGATCTGGAGCCCTCTGATGGCCTGTGCTGTCAAGTGCGAGGGTCCTACAGTTCACGGATCACTGACTTCTTACCACTGTAAGGACCCAGAAGGCTACTAGGGGGTTGTGGAGAGAATGCACAGAGAGCATTAAGGCTTGACATACGTCAGTTCTTAGCCAGCATGATGGTGCACACCTGTAATCCCAGAAACTCAGGAGATTGAGACAGAAGGATCACAAGTTCAAGGCCAACCTCAGCAACTTAACAAGGTCCTAAGCAACTTGGAGAGTGTCTCAAAAATCAAAAATAAAAAGGGCTGGGGAAGTGGTTCAGTGGTAAAGTACCCCTGAGCTTAATCCCCAGTATTAAAAAAAAGTCCTTTTGATTGATTACATTATTGTCACTCTTCTCATTTCTGTCTCATGGCAGTCTGGTTAGTTTTGGATGGACATTGTCATGTACCTGATTTGCTTTCTTC
The DNA here is from genome assembly GCF_052094955.1 of Ictidomys tridecemlineatus. Classification (NCBI taxonomy): domain Eukaryota; kingdom Metazoa; phylum Chordata; class Mammalia; order Rodentia; family Sciuridae; genus Ictidomys; species Ictidomys tridecemlineatus. Next base: position 6,585,341 of record NC_135482.1, on the reverse strand, counting down.
TATTCCCCAACCAAGCAATGTGGTCTAGTCCACATGGCAGTGTGTGACGTTGTGACATCATTAAGTGCTTTAGAGCACAGTGCTTCTTCTGCACTCACCAACCTGTGTCCTCACGGTTCTGGATGAGGCGACCAAGGCTTTGAGAGTCTGCCAGGCAGTGCCTTTGTCTCCTGACCCAGCCTGCGGCAGTCACCTACCCAGGCTTTTGGGACCAGTTCCCTATCCTTCCTGAAGCCCTGCTGTGGTCAGTTAGGTTGAGTCCAAACTGAACAGGCCTACGGGTACCCATGCCTGCTTCCTCCTACCTCTGTCCTGACCTCTCCCCAAACAGACTGACCCTCCCGTCGACTCTGTGGCACATGCTGTGTGGGAAACCCCTTCCCACAATGCTTCTCCCTGCACCTGTCTCACCTGTACCTAGGGATGTGACCCACTTCTCTGTGTCTATGTCCCATGTTGCCTTGTGGTATGGTCCAGTGGAATTTGGGTCAAGGCCAACTTAGAAAGAGGAGAAGGGAAGAAAACATCAGATCCACCCCAGGAAGGCAGTTTTCCCAGGTCTGAGCCTACTTCTCTCTCCAACTCCTTGACCTCAGTCCCCACAACTCAGTGTCCTCTGCTCATGGGAAAACAGCCAAAGTGCAGGGAGTGACAAGGAGTCCCAGCACAAGTTTCTCTGACTTGGAAGTCCATGCTCTGAACCATGCAGTGTTAGTTTCCTGGTGAATAATAATTAAAAACAAAACAAAACAAAAAAAAACCTTTCCGTTTACATAGAGGCTTGCATACTTCCATAAGCCTTTTGAATGCTTTTTGTCCTACAGAAGAAGATGCTCTGGGGGCAGGTGGGCAGGAGTGTTGGCCAAGCTCTGCAGGTGTCCAGCACAGAGGGGTCTGGTTGGCATTTTGGAAGGTGTCTTCATAAGGAGGACACCAAGCCTAGCAAAGCTGAGCCCTGCTGCCCACAGCAGGATCCTGGGGGCGTTGCAGGCTGCCGTCCCTGCCTGGCAGAACGTGTGTGTCCTGTTGCCTCTTTGCAGACATGATTAACAAGCAGGACTGTAAGTACGGGGATAACTGCACCTTCGCCTACCATCAGGAGGAGATCGACGTGTGGACCGAGGAGCGGAAGGGCACCCTCAACCGTGACCTGCTCTTCGACCCACTGGGGGGTGTCAAGCGTGGCAGCCTCACCATCGCTAAGCTCCTCAAGGAGCACCAGGGCATCTTCACCTTCCTCTGTGAGGTACCTGCCCACCTGCCTACACCACTACCTCCCCCACAGTCTAAGGCCCGCGCAGGGCTGGGGTTGCTCCTGGGCACGGGCCATTGTGGGGGGTCAGTCCTGGAACCTGTGGCTATGGGAGACCTGCCTGCAGAATCAGTAGATCCCTGGACTGTTCTCACTAGAGACCGGACCCTATCCAGTCCTTCATTTTAAAAATGTGGAAACCAGGGCCAGAAAGAAATAGTAACCCTCCCACCTCGTCTTCCCTGACAGTCACCTGTCAGGCTTTAGATCCTCATTTCCACCTTGCCGGCCATGCTGGCAGGCTGTCCCTGTTTAAGCATGGTGATGCTGGGGTTCGAGGAAGCACGGAGCTGCCTGAAGGCCGTGAGCAGAGCTAAGCTTTAGACCTGGAGTGAGTCCCACCTTTCAATGTCAGCTGCCACTGCTGGTCCTTGTGGCCAGCCCCCCTGGGACCAGGCAGATGGGATGCTCATCCAGGTTGTCCCTGGATGTCTTTGTGGGCCTGGTGTGATTAATCCTACTCAGCAAGGAGTTCATGACCTTGTGCCTCATGCCGCCCTCGACACGCTTTCCAGTCCAGCTGTGCCAGCGTTGATGCCTGCTGCATGTCCCGTGTCTCTGCATCTCAGACCCCCTGGGCTCAGCTCTGATCTCAGCAGTTCTACTGAGCTGTCATCAAGTCCCTCCCCAGAGTGGTCACAGAAGACCATGCTTGGCCTTGGGAGAGAAATTGGCTCATCTCATTTGTTGAGGTCAAGGGACGTTGTCATGTCCATCTCTGTGGAGCAAGGGCTCGGGGTCTGGATTGCTGGCAGGGTTTGGTGTGGCTCATCCATTGCACAGCCAGCCCCTTCCCTGACCCTCAAAGCAGGTGTACTTGGGCCAGCTCCACTCGGGGAGCAGTTGGCTTGGGAATCATGGCTCACAGCCAGGTGGCAGAATGCAAGTTATAGAGCACCTGTAGTTTCTTCTTATCTTTTTTCAACTTTTATAGTGAATCTGTGGAACAAAGCAGGTATGGTTATTCCCAGTTTACAGTTGAGGAAAATGAGGCACGGAGATATTGAATAACCCCATGCTCCAGGCATTTGGAGTGGTAGGATCAGAGGGAGGGAGAGGGAGAGAGCCAGGGCCCAGGTTATCTGTGAACTAGAGCCAGAGACATGGGTGCCACCGACCCTGGGATTTCCTTCCTCACTCTGACCTAGGGCAGGGTTTTCAGGGACCAGCTGTCCTTCCCTAAGTGCCCATGTGGGGTCCCAGCCTACCCCTTCCCCAGGTGGCCTCGCAGGGTTCCAGCCCATCCCCTCCCTGGGCAGATCTGCTTTGACAGCAAGCCCCGGATCATCAGCAAAGGCACCAAGGATTCTCCATCTGTCTGCTCCAACCTAGCTGCCAAGCACAGCTTCTACAACAACAAGTGAGTAGGTCCTGCATCCTGGGGCTGGGGCAGCTCTGATGGCTAGGGAAAGGCTGAGGACTAAGAGTAGACTTGGGTGTCAAAACAAAGGACAGTCTCCACCTGGAAGGACAGGAACATGTGTATTGAGCAACTACTCATTCCAGCCATTGTCTTAGGTATTTGATTATCTCAGCAGTCCTCTGGAGGAGGAGTTACTGTCCCTCTTGTACAGAAGGGAAAGCTGAGCTTGGGAGCAGCTTTAGTTGGCAGGCAAGTCGGGGCACCACCTTGACTCTTTGTCTGGCATCCATCATTGTTATGATGTCAGCATCAGACAGGGAATGGGAGGCATGGGGTTGGATCTGGCATTGCTGCCTTTGCTCTTCTTGCTTGCTGTGGCCTTGCCCCAGTATGCAGCCCAGGCCCTGCAGTCAGACACATCTGAGTCTGAATCCCAGCCTGGCCCATGGCTGGCTTTATGTTCAAGCACTAGCCAGCGCAGCGCTGGGTTTCCTCATCTGTTAGATCAATGGCAATCCTATTCCTAGATTTCAGTGAGGGTCATTAAGATTCCTGGCCCAGGGCTGGGGCTGTAGCTCAGTGGTAGAGTACGTACCTGGCACACATGAGGCACTGGGTTCAATACTCACTACCACATAAAAATAAATAAAAATTTAAAAGAAAGAAAAAAAAGATTCCTGGCCCACAAGAATGTGGGGGAAAGAAACACTATACACTGTTGGTAAGATAAACTATAACAAACACAGTGGAAATCAATATGGAGGTTCCTCAAAAGAAAAAGACTGGAACCAGTAGATGACCCAGTTACACCAAGGAATTAAAATCAGTGTACTATAGCTGTATGCATGTTTATAGCAGTGAGATTTGCAATAGCCCATTTATAGAACCAGCCTAGGTGTCTATCAGCAGATGAATGGATAAAGAAAATGTGGTATATATACACAATGGAGTTTTACTCAGCCATAAAAAATGAATTATGTAATTCACAGAAAATTCGCAGAACTTAAGCATTAAGTGAAATTAGCCAGACTCAGAAAGTCAAGGGGAAAAAAAGGTGGGGGGAATCTCATGAAAATAGAAGGGACAGCTATAGAGAAAGAGGGCCAGGGGAAGGAAAGGGAGTACTAGAGAATGAATTTGAGGGGCTGGGGATGTGGCTCAAGCGGTAGCACGCTCGCCTAGCATGCGTGCGGCCCGGGTTCGATCCTCAGCACCACATACAAAAAAAAAAAAAAAAAAAAACTAAGATGTTGTGTCTGCCAAATACTAAAAAAAATAAATATTAAAATTCTCTCTTTCTCTCCCACTAAAAAAAAAAAGAGAGAATGAATTTGACCAAATTATGTTATGTGCATATACAAATATGTCACAGTGTACCCCACTAGTATGTATAATTATAAAGCACCAATTTAAAAGTTAATTAAAAGAGAAAAGGAAGAAAAGTTTTGGGCCCAAAGGAAGGGCATCCAGCCCACAACCTAAGGGAAAAGTTCCCTCTCCCTCCCAGAGGCACTCCTTCTCCTAGCCTCATGACAGGTGGGGTCTGGTACCCTCTGCTTTTGGGCAGCTCCAGATGGAACAGGCCCTGGGTTGAAGCCTGTTCAATTGAAGCTTTACTAGGCTGGCACTAGTAAAGCAGACCTGGGACTTTCAGGCCTAAGTCTGCCCGGGTGCAGGACCCCAACCCCAATCTGCTGTTCCACCACGTTCTGGGATCAGAGAATGGGGCAACAATACCCACAGGCAAGTCTCTCCCCTCAGGATTGCCTGACATTGGGAAGGGCAGCAGCCCAGGAAGGTGGAGGGTCGGGAGGGCTGCAGTCAGCATTGTGTCCTCGCCACCTGCCCACCAGGTGTCTGGTGCACATCGTCCGCTCCACCTCCCTGAAGTACTCCAAGATCCGCCAGTTCCAGGAGCACTTCCAGTTCGACGTGTGCCGCCACGAGGTGCGCTACGGCTGCCTGCGTGAGGACAGCTGCCACTTTGCCCACAGCTTCATTGAGCTCAAGGTCTGGCTGCTGCAGCAGTACTCAGGTAAGGAGCAGGCAGGGCAGGTGAAGGGACGTGGGACCTGGCTGGGTGGAAGCCCCAGGGCATGATGGCCAATGGAAGCGATGTCAGGAAGCGGATACTGGTGGGCAAACTCTTTGGAGGAGCTGGTGCATCCTAAATGTCAAAGAGGAATCAAAGACCTGCTGTTGAGGAGCCTCTAGGCCTGGAGGATCCTAGGCTTCTCCCTACCTGGGCACTGTCAGGGGAACACAGGTGGAGAGGGAGTACAAGCCAGGCTGCAGAGCTGGGTAGACGGGCCCCTGCTCCAGCTTTCCACTTGCTTCATGGGAATGAAGGGGCTCTGTCAGGTAAAGGGGCTCTCCCTTAGCCTCCATCTGCTCACCTGGCAAGTGCCAGCCCAATCTCTACATCACAGATTAACAGATGTTCACCCACTTGCTCACCTAAGAGAGATTTATTGAGCAGTTTCTCTGTGTCAGAGGATTCAGCCATGAACTGGTCAAGGCCCTTGCTCCAGATGACTTACTTACAAGGGGGCAGGACACAATATCCAATTTGGGAAGCGCATCTGACCTATGACATGCACTTCTCCCCTGATTTAGTTAGCAGCATTTTGTGTGTGTAGAAAATCAGTGTCGTTGAGAATCCATAGTGGTATCATTTCAGATATGCATCGGTGCTATGAGGAAGGTAAAGAAGAGCAAGAGGACGGGGCCACAGGGGGAGCATTTTAGATCAGATGGGGGAGAATGGTTCTTTGAGAGAAGGGCAGAAGGAACAGCAAGGCAGAAGGCCCCCAAGGAAGGAGGAAGACTATCTGTGGGGACTATGGCAGTGAATGGGGCAGGGTAGAGTTGAGGCTCCAGGGTCTGCAGGGACCCAAGTGTGTAAGAGTATCTTGGCCTTAAATAGAAATATAGGGGAAAACAGGTGGAGGAAAAAAAAAGAAAAGAAAAAAGTGATAATCTAATCAGTGCTGGACTATATATACAACAGTGGTCCCTTTGTAATGTTTTGAACAACCAATAAAAAAATAAATAAAAATAAAAATAAAAATTGCTTTAGTGCAAAAAAAAAAAAGACCATGTCACTGGTTTATGTATTTCCTAGATTATACTTTTTACTGGAATTTTAGAATATACCCCATTTTATTATTATTATTTTTTTTTTTATCAAAGTTTGCTGTAAAGCAGTGACACTGGCAGGAGCGTCTTACATCTTGTTTACACATCTCTTGATTACATCAAGAGGCCCGGTGGAGCACTTACCTCCACTCTGTAGGTCTGTGTAAGTGCATTCTGCAATATTCAAAAGAAGAGACAGTCCCCAACAGCACATTTTCTCAGGCTTCAGCATCATTAAGCAGCATGTGTCTGCAGTTGGCCTTGTCCTAAATGTGAAGCTCAGGGACTGTTTTAAATGTGATGTGCAGCGTTGTTTTCACAATGCTTTAGCTGCTGGGTGAAGAAAAGAGGAGTAAGAGCAGAAGCAGGGATAGGAGTGAGGGTGTGGCTCAGGCCAAATGGTGGCAGTGGAAGTGACAGAAGTAGTCATATTCCAGGTATATTTTGATAGTAGAACCTATACAATTTGTTGATGGACCAGATGTGAAGTATGAAACAAAGGACGGTATCAAGGTCAACTCCAAGGTCAGAGTATGTGGAAGAATGTTCTGAGAAAGGGGAGGCTATAGAAGAAGGAAGTTTGGGGGGGGTGACCTCAAGGCTCAGCATGGGACAGGGAGTCTGGGCTGCCTGTGGGAATTCAAGTGGAGATGTTGAGCAGGCAGCTAGATGTGGGAGGTTGGAAGTTCACAGGAGAGGTCTAGGCTATAGATACACAATTGCAGATCATCAGCAAGAATCTGGGTGTAAAGTGCTTTGGGTGGCCCAGATGAGTAGCTGCTTTGGGGCAGTATTCACAGAATAAGTGGAAAGCAAATTGTGGGAAGGCACTAGAAAGAGTGAAGGAGTTAGGAAGAGGTGCTGAGCTAGACCTCTCAGTGTAGGTTCCTTGAGGAAAGTAAAGAAGAGCAAGAGGACAGGGCCACGGGGGAGCATTTTAGATCAGATGGGGGAGCATGGTTCTTTGAGAGAAGGGCAGAGAGCTGTTCCAGGCAGAAGGAACAGCAAGGCAGAAGGCCCCCAAGGAAGGAGGAAGACTATCTGCAGGGACTGTGGCAGTGAATGGGGCAGGGTAGGGTTGAGGCTCCAGGGTCTGAAGCTGATGGAAATCCAGGGAGGGTCCAGGCCACCAATCTGCAGCATTTGCCCTTTGGAGACTGGCAGTGAAGAGCCATGACAACTTCGTGAGCTGGTGAGCTAGGTGGGCTAGGGGCTTTAAGCAGGGTCAGGCCTGAACCCCCACTGAGGGAGGAGGTGGGGTCAAGAAAGGGTGCTGAGTAGCAGGCCCAGGAGAGGTCGATACCAACAGGGGAATGGAGGGGGTGGCCTTTGTTCCCATGTTGCAGATGAGCAAACTGACTAGGGAGAATGAGTGGATTCCCTGCATCCTGAGTCTTACCGTGGCCTGGCCTGACCTGACTCGGGTGAGGCTCCTTCACTTGAGCCTCAGGTGGCACAGGTACCCCGCAGACGCCTTACCTCTCCTTGCCAAGTCCTTTCAGGGACACCTGTGTCTGCCCCCACCCTCCCCAGGCATGACCCATGAAGACATTGTTCAGGAATCCAAGAAATACTGGCAGCAGATGGAAGCCCATGCGGGAAAGGCCAGCAGCAGCTTGGTAAGGCCCAGGATTGGCACTGAGGGTGGGATCAGGCCCCACAAAGTCTAGCCTATTCCTTTACTCTGATGTAATTTCATTTCATATGTACTGGAAAGTTGTAAGATTCAGTATGAAGAATCCATGTACACCCTTTCTGAATTCCCCAGAAGCTAACGTTTTTCCATGTCCCACACTTGCTTTGTAGTCTGTGTCATCTGTCTTTGTTTCTCTGTGTGTGTGTCTTGTGCTTTGTTCTGAATGTGTGTGTATACATATACCCATATCTAGTTATATACATAAATGTGCACACCTTTTCACTTTACTCATTAGAAAGTACATTGCAGATATGATGTCCTCTTACCCGAAATGCTTCCATGCATATGTCTTAAAAATAAGGACACTAGCCAGGTGCAATGGTGCACACCTTTAATCCCAGTGACTGAGGGAACTGAGGCAGGAGGAACACAAGATTCAGGTGAGCCTCAGCAGTTTAGTGAGACCCTGTCTCAAAAATTAAAAAAAAAAAAAAAAAAAAGAGCTGTGGGTGTAGTTCAGTGGCAAAGCATCCCGGGTTCAATCATCAGTACCAAAAAAGGACCCTTTCTTACAGGAAAAATTGACATTGATACAAAAGTATTATTCAGATTTATAAATTATTCCTAAAATTCTGTGTGTGGTTGTTGTTGTCTCTTTAGTCCCCTTAAACTAAAACAGTTCCTCAATTTGTCTTCTGTGACACAGATGTTTTTGAAGAGCCAGTGGTTTTGTAATAGGTCTTTCCCTGTGGGATCATGTGCAGCTTCCTCATGCCACAGGGACAAGAACATGTTCTCAGAGAATATTATCTCTGTTTGTCCTATTACTGGTGATAATTTGGTTAAACATTGATAACTTGATTTAACTTTGATTAAAGTTCTCAATTTGCAGATGGGGAAACTGAGGCTTGCAGCATGTTAGAGACTTGCCAAGGCGCAAGTCCAGGTTCACTGACATTTTGCCTAGAGCTTGCCCTGCACCGTTCCTTTCACCCCATCACCATCGGGTTCCTCATCATCAAACCTTGCCTCGCCCAGCATTACGGTGGGGGTGAGGCTTGCAGAGCGGATCCAAGCTGCAGCATATCAACCCCCTGTTACATGCTAGGCCTTGCCCTGCCCCTGTGCTTATGCCTCCTTAGCCTGTGAGATCACTGTAATTGTAGATGGCATTGTGGACACTAGTCTTAGAAGGGTGGTCTCTGGGACTAGGAGACAGTGTGTATAAGGTGAGCCCTCTGTTCTGTCCACACCTGAGGATAATACTTTCATCCATGCCAGACCTATCCACTAACCAAACAGGAAGAGTTGGGTCCCCTAACTCCTTATGAGGCCTGCCTGAATGGGGAAGGGACGGAGGAGCAGGCTAGGCTTGCCAGTACGGCTGCCTGTCCCCTTGGGCCTTCCTTTTCTAGCCTCCTTGTTCCTGGTCCTTTTCTCTCTTTCTCCACTTCCTGGCCAACCCCTGTTCCACCTGATCTCTTTGCTCCTGGCCAGGAGCCCAGCAGGAAAGCAGCAAGGGCTCAGGCAGAACCAGCCACCTAGCCTTCAAATCCCAAACTCTCTTTCCCTCTGACTCCACATCCCTCCTTCCTGACCAGTGGTGCTTCCAGGGATACCCAGGACAATCAGTAAACATAGCTGGCCACAGGTACCATGAAGGGCTTTATCGCCTTCTTGCTGCCAAATGTCCCACCTTGCTCACCCAAGTTACCATGCTGAGGCCTGGCTCAGGAATAGGAAATCTATGCCAGGCCAATTGTGGCCCAGGCAGGAGGCTTTTCCTTGCTTATTATCTGAAGGATGAGGCCACTGGCTCCGTGAGGCCAAGGACAGGTAGATACCAGGCTGAAGCAGCTTGGGCCGGGTGCTTGCAGCTTATCAGTGCCATCTCAGAGAAAGAAGCACAAATGCCCACCTGAGACCCAACCCCTGTCCTCAGGCCACTTACCTGAGGGAGTTTGGTAACCATTCTGAGCCTGCTTCTGCTTAATCAGATGGGATTGGGAAGGATCCCACCCACTCTGAGAGTTATCAGGAAGCTGGTGAGACCACGTGGTTATGAAGTGTGGGCACCATGCCTGAGCCTGTTAGGAGCTCAGAACCAGTGTGGCTGTTCTTTGGAGCAAGGTCTGAGCCACCACACCCCTGGGCACCCCACTACCTCAGCTGTGAAATGGGAATAGTACCTTCCTTTTAGTGCATCTCGTGACAATCAAGAGGAACATCCAGAAATCATGAGCGTGTGGGTAATCTGCCTGCTCCCTACATCCTAGTTATTCATCCCAGTCCCTCGCTCCTGGGATTAATGTGCATTATCCTGAGGCTGAGCCAGGCTGCAGCTTACCCAGTGCCAGACCAGGGGTCAGTCAGTATTGAGGACAGAGCTCTTCCCTGTTCCAGGGCAAGCCCTAGTCTGGGCTTGCTGGGTCACAGGGGTGTGGGCCATAGCTCCTGTCCTGGGGTAATTGCCATAGCAGGATACATGTACTTGCCAGTCTGGAGAAACATGGGCTGTCCAAAGGGGTAACTCCACACCCTAGGATCCCAGGAGAACGGGGAGGCTTTAGCTAACAGGAGGGAAGGGGGATGGCTGGAGGGTTCACAGAGTATCAGGTTGGCCATGGTCATGGGGTGTGCACTTTTCCCACTTCTTGACCTTTTGCCCTGTTCCAGGGGTGCAAGACAGAGGATGGGGGAGGGGCCAGAGTCCAGGGCTGCCCAAGGTGGAATCCACTCTGCCCACCCCACCTTTGGGACTCCTGCTCTCTACAGGCTCAGCACTCCTGACCAAATCAGTGGTTCAGCAACTGTGGGAGCTCACAAAAGGGACACCTTTGCCAGGAGGGCTCCAGGGAGGACTTCCTACAGGAAGTGGAGCTTGAACTGAATTTTGAAGGACAGTTTCTAAAGCAAGTTGGATGACAAATGGAGGCCAGGAATTCCCGACACAGAGAACAGTGTGTACAAAGGCAGGAGGAGCCCCAGGAAATGCAGCAGCTTCACAGAGCAGGCTGTTCAGGGAGTGAGGAAAGGTGGGAACCAGCCAGGGAAGGCAGAAAGATCCCCTGGTCAGGAAACAGGAGCCCCATTCTTGGCCTGGCTCCAACACCAAGAAGCCAACGGACCTACAGTTGGGAAATCACTGTGTCAGTAGAACCAAGGAGTGGACCAGCCCATTCTAAGACTTGGGTGACCCTAGCACTCCCAGAGGCTGCCCATGTGACAGACCCCAGGACCTTAAGCATGGTACCTGCAGTGTCACCAACCCCTCCCACATCCCCATACAGGGTGCCCCAAGGACACATGGGCCCAGTACCTTTGACCTACAGATGAAGTTTGTGTGTGGCCAATGCTGGAGGAACGGGCAGGTGGTGGAACCTGACAAGGAACTCAAGTACTGCAGTGCCAAGGCCCGTCACTGGTGAGCGGGTACCAGCCAGGGGCTTGGGCAGGATGGGGCCCACCCATGCACTATGGGTGAAGAGACAAAGACTCAGGCCAGGGCTCTCTGAGGAGGTCACACAGCTCTGAGGCTTCACCCCAAGCTCTCTACACTGGCTTCCTTCTCTGTCCTATAGCTGGACCAAGGAACGGCGAGTCCTTCTGGTGATGTCCAAGGCCAAGAGGAAATGGGTGTCAGTGAGGCCACTGCCATCCATTCGCAACTTCCCACAGCAATATGATGTGAGCTTGGGGGCAAGTACAGGTTGGGCAGGGATTGTGGGCCCTGAAGTGTTTCCTGCCGTAGGTGGGACTCAACGGGTTCTCCTGCTCCCTTCCCCCAGCTCTGCATCCATGCGCAGAATGGCCGCAAGTGCCAATATGTGGGCAACTGCTCCTTCGCACACAGTCCTGAGGAGAGGGACATGTGGACATTCATGAAGGAAAATAAGAGTGAGTGGCAGACTTGCCCCCCGCTCCTCTCTGCTAGACACCCCTCCAGGCTTGCTGGGCTTCCCTCTGCCTCCCAGGGGTTTCTCCAGCCTCAGCAGGCCATGCCTCCAGTTGACCAGGCTCCAAGGTGTGGGTAGCTTAGCAACAGAGCCTGGAATCCCATGGCTCCCAAGTCCAACGGGGATCATGGATCCATTCTCCTCAATAGATCCATTTTGCCCATTGGATGATAGGGAAGCCCCCTCACTAGGTACTCTGTCCCCTGGTCAGTCCTGGACATGCAACAGACCTATGACATGTGGCTGAAAAAACACAACCCAGGAAAGCCTGGGGAAGGGACCCCAATCAGCTCTCGGGAAGGAGAGAAGCAGATCCAGATGCCCACAGACTACGCCGACATCATGGTAAGCCTGGGCCATGGCCTATACCTGACCCAGGAGGGCAACCTGGAAGGGCTGGCTGGCGGGCAGGTGGGGAGCTGGCACCCACAGCGACTGTGCCCCCAGATGGGCTACCACTGCTGGCTCTGTGGCAAGAACAGCAACAGCAAGAAACAGTGGCAGCAGCACATACAGTCCGAGAAGCACAAGGAAAAGGTCTTCACATCGGACAGTGATGCCAGCGGCTGGGCCTATCGCTTCCCCATGGGCGAGTTCCGGCTTTGTGACAGGTGCTCCAAGAAGGGCAGGGCGGGGCAACACAGCAGGGCCTGGTGGGATGCAGGTGGGCCTGCATGGACATGGATACACTGGCCAGTTCTGGCTCCTCTTGGCCTAGAGATGGCCTCTAGGGCCTGGTATGTCTTGGGTTTGAATACAGCCCTGAGTGGTGGGGGTGGGGCAGGATTGGGGGGTGGGCTCAGATCTGCCTAGTCCCCTTTTCTGTGGCCCTGGCTCAGATTGCCAAGGGGCCAATCATCTAGGTGCTACTGAGCTGGGGCTAAAGCTACCCAGGGAAGGGCTTGTTTGGAGGGAGTTCAAGTGGCTGACCCCAGGTCCCACAGCTTGGAGCAGGAAGGCACAGAGCTTGAGCATTGAGCCTCCTGATGCCCACAGGCTCCAGAAGGGCAAGACCTGCCCAGATGGGGACAAGTGCCGCTGCGCCCATGGACAGGAAGAGCTCAACGAGTGGCTAGACCGGCGTGAGGTGCTGAAGCAGAAGTTGGCCAAGGCCCGCAAGGATATGCTTCTGTGCCCACGGGATGACGACTTCGGCAAATACAACTTCCTGCTGCAAGAGGATGGGGACACTGCTGGTGCCACCCCAGAAGCCCCTGCTGGTGCCGCTGCTGTCACCACCATCGGAGAGTAGGGTCAGATCTTGGCCATGGGCAAAATCCTGGGGTAGGGGTTGGGGATGGGGAAGGAGGGCCGGATGAAAGGGTCAGGGCAGGCCAGCTGGGGTGGGGGGACACCCTCCCTCATCAGGCAGCCCCTGGCCCCCTGGGGTGCCATCCTTCCCCCACCCCCACCGCCCCAGGTGTGCATATCCAGGTGCACGAGCTGCAGCCTCAAGGGTCCCAAGGTCCTCATCCTGCTGAAACCTGGGCAGACCCTCCCCCACCCCCACAACTCTCCTGGTTGGAGAGGGAGGGGCCTGACTGACCCCTCCAGTTTCAACCTACAGCTTTAACTTGTGTCTGCTCCTAAAGGGGGCCGCTCAGGGCTGGGGAGCCTGGGGTCCCCACTTGAATCTGCAGCAGGAGGGTCCTTCTCCCTCTCCCCCCCCCACTTCCTGGGGGCAGATCAGGACAAGGGCAAGAGGCCCCAATTAGCTTTAAAATGCAGATCCAAGATGGACCTGGGAACACTATAATGGTCACTTACCACCAGGGACTCGGTTTCCCCTCTGGTTGGAAAGGTGGGAGGAGTTGGGTAGATGATCTCTGGAGCCTGACTAAGGATTCTGGACTGTCACCCCGGCCTCTTTCCCTCCCAGGCCATCAGCATAGATTATACATCCTCAGCCTTCAGAACTGACCTAGCCCAAACCCCATTTTTCAGAAAAGGAAGAGTCCTAGCAGGAGGAGTGATCTGTCCAGGGTCTCAGCCTTTAGCACAAGGCAGAGATGGATGAAAACACTGTTCACTTAGAGCCTCTGTGCTTCTTGGTGGGGCTGGGACCGTCTCTGAATCAGTGTGTGGCTAGGGCCCCATATAGTGCCCTTGAGGGCTAAGGAAATGTTGCTCAGAGAAGGGCTGGTCATGTCAGCACCCCACAGAGGGACAGGCTGTCCTGAGGATGGTCATTGCAGTGAGCAGCAGAGGTTACATCCCCATACCCACTCAGGGAAAAGTGGCAAAGGGCAGGTTCTATATAAGGCACAGGGCATGGGGAGGGGAATCGAATGAGGGGATGTGGAGAAAAGGGAGACTTGACCTTGGGCTCCATGGGCTGGCCACTCCAGGATAGAACATGACCCCTCCTTCCTGGACTTACCACCTCCTCTCCCCAAGACTTACCAATATGCCCATCTACCCCTGCCCCTCCTTGATCCCCTACCCTGCCGGCTGCCTGGGACCCCAGCTGATCTCCAGCCCCTGCCCCCACCCATCAAGGCCTCTCCCATCCTGTGAGATGTCTGTGTGTACCCCACCTCCATCCCACCCACCATGGGCAAACCCAGCCTCCCCTGGTTCCCCAGACATTCCAGAATCCCCCACACCATTGGCACAAGGAGTGGGGTACCCCCAGAAGGAACCAGGGGCTAAGGCTATGGGAAGTGAGATGGAGAGAATGGAATACCCCATATTTCTCCACTAGCAAGGATTGATAATGTGTGATGATACAATGTCGGGCACTGGAGGCCACAGAGGACCCTGTTCTTCATGCCACCGCTGCCCAACCTTCTCCCAATAATCATGGCATGCACCCTTTCCTATTTCCTGCCCCCTGTCCCCTGCCCCCAGCAAGCCAGCACTGCAATTTGGGTGCTGGTGGTGTGGCTGGAGGGGAGGAGAGACCATACCCAAGGTGGGGTGGTGGCTGTGAATGTCAATGATACTTGTTCTCCTGATCTGTGGTGTTGCAGTCTGTTGTCACCAGCCTTGTTAGTGTGTATATATGTCGCCCCCGTGATGCATATATACACAGGTATTAAATATATCGCTCTATATAATATTATATATGTGTGTGGTATCCAAGGAATCACTTCTAATGAGGGCTAAAGATAAAGAATTTGGCCAGAAAATGCAGCCATCCTTGCGTGATTAGGAGGGTTTTTCAGGATCACTGGACTGTTTGCAAGGAGACAGGAACTGGAGCCATGGTTCTGAGGTGGTGTGGGCAGTAGGGGTAGCTGTGGCCACCACCTGCACCCTGTTCATCTGATAGTTTCCCAGACCACCCCTGTCTAATGGGAAGAGAGCCTGAGTGCTCAGGGAAAGAAAATGATTTATATTTGTCTCCCCCAAAGCCCAAGAAATGAGATTGGAGTTCAGAAATGTTATCTTCAGCCTGTTGTCTATCTAAGGGCCTGACCTGGTCAGAGTTGGATCCCCCACAGGGGAGGGAAGAGAGTGTGAGGCAGGGCAGGGGGTGGTAGTGCAGAAAATACTTTTAATGATGAGGGTAACTATTTCAAATGTGACTCCTCCAGGGCCCCTGGCTGGGAGACTCAGAGTTCAACCTGGACTCATGCCCACCACAACAGGCAGGGATAAGATGGCATGGTGGACATGGGGCCGGGGTGGGAGGAGGAGGGATGCTGCATTTCTCAGCTAGGCAGTAATCAATTTAATGGTCCTTTTAAAATGTCTGTGTATTAAAATTTTAAGAATACCACACTTTAATATTAAATATCATAAGGTCTAGTATCTTGATAATAATGTAGATGTTTTAATAACAAATTTTTGTCCTTCTTAAAATAAAATGAAAGAAACTTGCTTACTTTGGCCTTTGTTCTAGAAAATAAATGTGTGCCCTTTGACCCCTGTCCTTGAGGTGTTGCACTCCTGTTCCTTCCTGCCTGGCCCAGGACTACACTGTGCTCATGGAGTAGTGCTGGCTGCTGCTGGCAATGGCTCAGACAGACATTTCCAGTGGTGAGGGGCAAGCGTGTGGCCCTGTATGCAAAGAGGCCCACCAGTCTGGGCTCCCAAAGCCCCTTGGTGGCTCCATACATATGGCCCCAGGAAGGAGCTGCCCTTTGCCAGAAGACTGCAGCCTGCTTGCATCTCTCTTAGAGGCTGCCCACGGACACCCACACCTCCCTGCATTTACCATCACGTGCTATGGTAGGTTCTATGTGTTTTCTGGATTTGGCCCCTCCAGGAGGGTGAGGGATCATACTGTGTTTTGAAATTTGATCCCAACTGCAACCTCTGGGCCCAGTTCCTTCCTCTTTAAAAGGAGCAGGTATGGGCTGGGGTTGTGGCTCAGTAGCAGAGAACTTGCCTAGCATATGTGAAGCACTGCGTTTGATCCTTCGCACCACATATAAATAAATAATAAGAGTGCATCAACAACTAAAACAAAATAAAAGGAGCAGGTATATTAGATCAGGAGTTCTGTATCTGCTGCATGAGAGATACTTGTATGTGTGTGTGAGTGTGTGTACGGTACAGGTAGTGAAGGGGTTCTTGAGAGGAGGGCTTACACATGTTCCAGAGTGGGTGCTCCCCAGATAGCCTTAAACTGCAGTGGCCCCAGGAAAGAGGCCCAGGGCCTGTGAATTGCCCAAAGACAGGGAATTGTTTGGGCCAGGTATGCAGCAGACATCAAAGGCTTCATGAATGGTGGAATGAGGAACTGAAGCAGCCATCTTTATTAGGCACCTCGTTAGTGCCAGGCACTGTGCAGAAAGTACGTCTGTTCTCGATGCAACTGAAAGTCTGACCACACTTGCAGTCCAGAGAGGTTCAGAGAAGGTTCCAAGAGCCCTCAGGTACAGAGGCAGAAAAAAGATCAAGAAACCCTGGGAACTGGACATCGGCAAAGGTTCCTTTGGCACTGACGTTCAGGCATTCTAGGCAGCACTAGCCCCATGGTGAAAAAGCCAAGTGGTGTGCCAGGTACAGTTCCCAAAAGAGAAATAGACCTGCCCTCAGGCTAGAGGGAATGTGATCTTGCATCAGGACCTTCCTTGAACTCAAAACGAAAGAGTAAGTAAGTGAACCCTGTGGACTAGATTCTTCAATTCTTGTAAATTTCCTTTAATTCTCTTAGGGCCTTTGTTAGTCTCAGGTGGTAAACCTTACCTAACACCCACCCCAACCCACACCCTGAAGATGTAAGACTACTTAAGAAATTAACTCCCTGGAATCTGCCATCTGCTGGGGAGACCATCCTAAATGGAAGATTTTTGCATCATTACAGTCAATGTGCACTTACTATTCTGCATTTTTCTTTTTCTTTTATTTCACATATGTGGTTCCACGTAACTATGTAACCTGGATATTTACAGTCAGTAGCTGATATTTGTGCCATTGATTGAATCTCAGTGGTTGGACACAGGTCTGTTTCTTGGTCTTCAGCCCTGTAAGTAGAGGCTGCAGTAAGTATCCCCAACACAGGGCATCAGCTCCTCCACTTGGGGAATGCTGCTTCCATGGAGAAGCCTGGGACAGGTGCAGGGCCTGGCAGGGACCTGCAGGCAGCTCTGTTTGTCTCCAGAGAAGGCTTTTGAGGGTTCTGTCCAAACCTCATCTACACAATTCCTCACCCCCAGAGCCTATATAACCTCCTGGAAAATATACCCAGGCTGTTTGCGAAAGGTTATCTGAGCCTTCCAACCTATCTGATTGGTGATCAGTAAGTTTGTGTCAACCTCTTCTGGCATGTTCATTTGGATCCTAGAAGTCCAATATGCCCTACTGGCCAAGGAGAGGACAAGGCACAGTGAAAAGCTCTTGACCCAGTCCTTCATTGGCTGGACCTTCCTGCTCAATAATCATAGGGTCGCCTGCCTGGGGTACAGCTTCCCTGATATACCTGTCAGCACATAAAGGACACCTTGTTCCCAGTGACTCTCCGGATGTCTCCAGGTATGTATGCAACCTTCCCTGGCCCCACATTCTCCTGATATGGTCCCTGCTGACTGCTGGGCCTCTGCTTGAGCACAGAGTAGGAGATACCAATGTGGATTGTAAGTGTCATGGAAATACTCTAGGGCTAGGGAGTTAACTGGCTGAGTGTGTTACTTAGCCTTGAACACTCACCAGATCTAGTCAGATGCTATACTTATGATGTATTAATCTATATGTTGTTATATAACAAAATACCTGAGACAAGGTAATTTATAAAGAACAGAAGCTTCCCAACTCTCAGGAAGAGCCAAAGGATTGCAAGTTTAAGGCCAGCCTCACAATTTAGTAAGACTCTGTCTCAAAAGAAAATAAAAAGTGCTGAGGACGTATCTCACTTCTAGAGTACTTTCCTGGCATGTGCCAGGCCCTGAGATCCATCCCCAATACTGCAAAAGAGGGAAAAACAAAACAAAAAAATCCCAGCAACTCAGGAGGCTGAAGCAGGAGGATGTGAGTTCCAAGCCAGTCTCATGAGGACCTAAGCAACTTGGCAAGACCCTGTCTCAAAATAGAAAGGGCTTAGTGGTGAAATGCCCCTGTACCAAAAAAAAAAAAAGAAAGAAAGAAAAAGAGAAGTTTGCTTGGTTCATGGTTCTGAAGGCTGGAAGTCCAAGAGCATGGTATCATATGGGCTCAGCATCCAGTTAGGGCCTTCTTGCTGCATAACAAGGTGGAGAATATCATGTGAAACAGAACAAATGTGCTAGTTCTCTTCTTATAAAGCTACATGAGCTTTTGGGGGACACATGGAAGGCATAGTATGTGGTGAGCATGCATGCATGGTCTGTGAGGCTTAGGACATTTATGAGTCTGTAGGAAATTCACAGGAGTGAATCTCCAAGAAGGAAATGCCATGCAGCAGGAGGGTGTTTTTGAGATATGTAGTTCACTGAAATCATGCTCTGTGGGTGTCTGTCCACTCCACCTTTGTACTAAATCTAGTTTTATGGTAAAGAAAGTTCTTGGGCCAAGTACTGGTATCACACCCAGCCCAGCTTAAGTCAGCCCCACCTGCAAATCACAGGCCCACTCAAGGCAGCCTGCACACCAGGCCTGTCCTTACCCTTACCCACAGTGTGCAGAGCCACCAGGCTCTGGCTGGGAATAGAGCAGGAAGGGGAACTTCCCTTTGTGGTTACAAAGTACCTTCCACTGATCAAAACATATGACTCTTCAAAATATGTAATTAAAAATTTTACATATATACTTTCTGTTGCAAAAATAAACAGTGAAGAGAGAAATAATTTAAAATTTTAAGAGGAGAAGGGGCAGGGATAGAAATGATGTTTCTAAAGTATACTTTATCAAAGGGTTTGAGCTTTAAGCCATGCACTGGGGTTTTTTAATTCAAAATTAATTTTTAGTTAATTGGGGAAAACAACAAAATTTGGGGAGGATTATTATGGAGGAAAGGAAGGCAAATAGAAGTTGAGGATGGTTGGGAGGGAAGAAGCCATAAGACTCTCCTGGAGTATTTTTGATTCTGTTTAAAATGCAATATTGGAGAGTAGTGAAGGATGTGGTATTGATCAGCCACAGAGGAGAAAAACAGATACTTACTGTATCCAACCCATAGCCATGGAACTAAAATCAGAGAATGTAGTCAGTAGTTTTGGAATCGAGACCCAGAATTGTTTTCTGGCTTGTCCAAGATTCCACACCATGGCAGACTCAAGAATCCCTGGCCAAGTCTGGCTTCACTGTGATGCTGGTCAGAAGGATGGCAACATACAGATCCTTGGCTTCACTCATACATTCAAGTGCTGGTGGGGACCACAGAGGTCAGACAGCATCCTAGTGGGAGGATAGGGAAGGGAAAACAACCAATTGCCAATGAAGTCCTCGTGGCAGACTGGGAAGCAGGACTTATCATCAGTAAAGCCTGACCCAAGTCTGCAGGGTTGCCCTCCTTTCAGTGCCCACCCTACCTGCCATCTCTGAACTCATCTTCTAGGGTCCTGCCTCTCCCCCGCCCCTCCTTGGAAGACAAGAGAATCTCAGGCTGCAGGTTTTGTCATTTCCAATTGGAGAACAGGCTTCAAGCTCTGCAGATGGTATAAAGCTCCAATTATGCATGCCACATGTACACTTGTGTGCTTTGAAGGCACGTGTGCATAGCACATACATACTGTCCCAACATGCCACAACCCCTTGAGGCACACAAGCTCACACATGAATGCACAATGCCATTTATGTCCTGGAACCTGCCACACATGCCATCTTTTGTGCTGAGCTGCCTGGGGTGCTGGTCTTGTCTACCATTCTTTCTTCCTGGGGCCTCTGGTCCCAGCCTGGGATGGTTCCCATGGTGTGCCCTTCTCTCCCTTGCGCCTGGGGCTCCAGAACTCCTCTGCCCCACCTCAGTGTCATGCAGGTTTGATGTGGGCATGCTCCATGTGGGCGTGGAGCTCTGCTCACCGTTCTCATCTGGCAGCCCTGGTTATGGCTCCCAGCCTGGGGGAGAACTTCCCTTTGCAAAGTTAGATAACAGGCCGGGTTCTCTGTCAGAGGATTGGCGCTGTGGCTCCACGTGCTACAGTTGGCAGAAAGCCAGGTCCACCCTGCCAAGCAGCGGGAAGGGAAGGCCTGGCTGCAGCAGGAGCTGGCAGGTGGCCGAGCTGGGGGTGGACGGGCCGGGCCAGGGCTGGTGCTGCCCATTGGCTGCCTCAGGCTCCCACCCCGCCTGCCTCCCTAGTCTGCAGCTCCCCCTGGCCAGCCCCTGCCTCTCCAGCTGCTTCTAAACTCCGGGAGCAAGCACCTCCTGCTGGGCCATGTCTAGCTGTGACCGGATCGGAGTGGCCCCTGCCATGGACATGCCTGAGGTCCTCAAGTCCCTGCTGGAGCACTCTCTGCCTTGGCCAGAGAAGAGGACAGGTAGGAGAACAGGAGGTCTGCATTGGCAGGCTGCCTAGGTATCAAAGGGATGGGTTCAGGCACAGGGATAGTGGCAGGACAGACTAGGGAGGGCCCCCCAGCAGGGGTCTGCCCTTGGACCTGTTCTGGACAGAAGATGGGCTGTGGTGCAGAAAAGGCTCTGGGGAGGTGTATGGGTGCCACACCAACTCTCGGGCTACCCATTAGGCATGCTGGCTTTGGAGAGCTGCCGTGGCCAGCATGCAGCCACTGACAGGTGCTGTGCTCATACGGGACAAGGATAGAACTGAGAGTGCCCTGTTGAAAGAATCCAGCTGATGTTAATTGTTTCTTAAGCTCCCTCCCTCTGCACATTGGGGACAGGCAGAGGAGTGGCAGAGATGGTTGATTTGGGCAGCAAGAGCCTGTGTGTGGAAAAGAAGCTCCACTGGAGGGCTGAACTCAAGGATGGGATGGAAGCTGTTATATAACAGGACCACAAGGCTCCTAGTCCCGCGTTCCTAGGATACCACAGGCAAACATGGGGCGAACAGAGGAGGGTGTGGAACTGGGGCAGCTCTGGCAGCCAGCACCAGGTGTCTTGCAAGTCCTACTTGGGAAACCCAAGAGCCCAGAGTGCTTAGATTTGGGGAGAATTGTTCCTCCAAATCTCTTCTGTTCCAAACATCAGAGGCTCTTTGCTGATGAGATTCTCTCATTACCTTAATCTGTTTTTTCTTTTCTATTTTTTTTTTTCAGTGCTAGTGATAGAACCCAGGGCCTCACAGATTCTCAGCACATTCTCTACCACTGAGCTACACTCCCAGACCCTCCTCATTGCCTTTAAAGGAACCTAGCTGATTTAGGACCCCAGGATGTTCCCACAGGAAAATTTTCTCAGGCCTCTTCCACCTGTTCTCTCTCACCACCCTGGTTGTCCCCATAAGACGTCTTTCTGCAGGACTCTTAGCCACTCCTAAACTTTGGAGCCAGAGGACAGCCTCTAGTCTCCTCTTACTGCTCTAGGGTCAGGCGTGGGCTTTAGTTAAGGAGGGACAACAGGCTCTGTTCCTGGGGAGACACTATCTGAGAGAGGAGGGTGGCCCCCAGAGTTCATGACAGGGTTCCCTAAGGGCACTCTCGTGGATAGTTGAACCCAGGCCTCTTAGACCACAGCCTGTGGTTTCAATGTTGGATTCAAAAGGTGGGCATTACAGAAGGAGTTTCAGCTGCTCACAAGGAGCCCAACTCCTCAGGGAAGGCCCCTGCAACCCAGTCCAATGGACAAACCCCAGCTGGAGTCCACACCCACAAACAGGCCACAGCTGACTTTTTGCCATCTCTGGGGAGGGCCAGCAGGAAAGCTTTCCAAAAGTTAAGGCAAACTGTATCCTTTTTAGTCCAAGCAGAGGGAAGGTAGCATAGTTCCTCCCTGGCCCTATCTATGTGTCCCAGAATGCCTTGCTACACTGCACGGGACAGCTCCTAGCTAGGCAAAGAAGGGTTCTCGGAGGTGACTCAGGGTGCTGCTCCTCAGATGAGGATAGAAGGCCTTTGAAGTGTGGCAGCAGCTGCCGACTGCTGGCTCTGAGCCAGTCGGTCTGCAGAGCCCTGCAACAGCTGAAGAGTCTCTACCCATCACTGTGGAGGGCAGTCAGTCCCAGCATTTAAGGAACTTATCCAAGATTTCAGGCAGAACTTTGCCAAGAGCTAAGCTCTGGCTAAGAAATAATCAGGTGTGGTCAGATAGGTCTGATGGGTGTAGGCCAGAGTCTCAGGTCACCTCCTGTGATACCTCAATGAAAGAGCACAAGGTCCCATAGGACAATTGCCTGTAGCCAACTAGGGAGATAAAATGAGGGGAAGCAGGCAGAAGAGCCAAAGGTGTCACAAAGCCCCATCCACATTACTGCCCCCACCCTAAAATCACCACTTTCCAAAGCTCTCAGACTCTCCAAACCATTTCTAAAAATAAAAATGGTTTACCTGAAAGAGTAGATGAGAACACACCCATCACAGTGAACTCAATTCTAAGTAGTTGCATGGGTACTTGAAAGGCTGAGGTCAAAGCATCTTCCTTCCCCATTTCCCACCACTCTGGCTTTGACCTCAACTGGAAGTCACAGCTGCTTCTATGTGAAAGGGGATGGTTTCTCCCGGGAGACTATTTACAAAATCCCCCTCTTCTCCTTTTCCCACCTAGTGACTGCAGCCCAATTACATTATGGGCAGAGTATATCTTCAGTGGGACAGGTTTCAGAGAAGAGCCACAGGGTGTGAGAAATTCTAGGTGTGCCTTTGCAGAACTGCTCTTCTGCAGCCTCATGGTGGTTTTCTAGTTCAAGACAACCCCTGACGCTCACGTGGGGCCGCTCTCCCCCTTGCTGCTCCTGGGCCTTCTAGTGCAGTCTGTGCAGACCTCTGCCTCTCTCTCATCCTGGATTGGCAGCCTGACCAAACCTGGGATTCCCTTGGTTTCTTAGAGGCCCTTCCTCTGGGCCACCAGTTCAAATAATTTCCCTTTGGGCAGAGAATCACATGCCTAGCAAAAAGGTGGATCCATACCCTGACTCAGTTTCCCTTTCCTGGTTTCTGGACCCTGAGCCCTAATCATACTTTTCTTTCCTCTGCTCCCTCTTTCTCCGGAGAGTCCTCTTCTGAGAGTGATTCAGTCTCAGATGCTTACTCCATCATTTGTTCCTTTCTTCTTCAGCTTCTGAAAAGACGCTGAGACCCAAGACTCTACACATACCCTTAGCTCCTTGTACCCCACCTTCTCTCAAGTCCTGGAGCCTTGGCTGTGCTCAGAGGCACCCCTGCCCATCTTCTACCTTTTCCACTTATTCAGGCCTCCCTTTTAGAGAGCTGTGAATCATGAATGCCTACTTTAAACAAGAACGTGAGCTGGGCAGACAAGGTGCCCACCCCAGGGCACTCTTAAATCATGACCACATCTGGGCAAAGCAGAAAGATCCTAGAAAGACAGCAGAGAGCTTCCAGAGACAGGACTGCTACCCATTGGTTGGGTGGACTTGCCTCCCACTCTCCATCTCCTTTCTTTAAAGTGAGGAAAAGGATACCTGTGTCACAGTCTTGCTGTCATGACTAAATGAGTTGTTCCACATGAAAGTGGTATAAATTGTGAAGTGCCACGCTGTTTTCTCTGAAAGGCAAAAAGCAGCTTGGCCTGGCACGTTCCTTCCACCTGCATCACATTTGCAATCTTACCTTCCCTCCCTTCTTCCACCTTCCTTTGAAGAGTTGAATGTTACAAGTTTGTGCACATACACAGGGCTGTCTCCTTGGAAATGCATGCTGAGGCTCCCAGGACATGGTGCCATTGGCCCTGCACCAAATGGGACAGCCCAGATGTGGATAACAGGCAGAGTAACAAGGGGACTTGCTGGGACAGAGGCAGAGTGCAAGGGAGGGGACCTTGGTATGGTCCTTTGGGCGGATGAAGTAAATGGACTAAGGGTAGACTCAGTATGGCACAGGCGGCTCTGAGCTTGGCCCTGAGTAGCAGTCCATCTGGGGACCCCTACAGCCTGGGGGAACCAGGGCAAAACTGAAAATGTGTGGAGTTTGCTTCCAGGGAGAAGGAAATGGGATGGGATCTTCTGTGTGCTAGATGTGTTGACTCATTTAATACTCACTTCAACCTTCTAAAAAGTGTATTTTCCTATTCTGAAAATTAACTGAGAGAGATTGGCCACCTTTAGGCCAGTAAGTAGACTAGCCTTTTTTTTTTTTTTCTTTTTTTTTTTTTTCTCTTTCAGTGCTAGGGATGGAACCCAGCCAGGCCTCATGCATGCTAGGCAAGCTTTCCACAACCACTAAGCTTCACACCTAGCCCAGTGGGCCCGCCTCTTTTCTTCCCTCTTACCTTAAACCCTTTCTTCTGCCTATTCCCCCTCACCAATCAAAAATGTGAGAAACTACTCTTCACCAAGCTCCAGACACTGATGGCAGTGTCAATCACTGCCGCTTCCAGGTGACTTTGCATTGGACTGGACCCAATGCTAGGTTGCTGAAAGAATGACCTGTCAGTCATGTGCCAGGAATTGTGCTACACACTTCTGTCACTGTCTGTGCAAGAGAGTGTGTTTGATTCTTCATTCTATGGATGAAGAGATAGATGTTTGGAGATGGGAAGGTCACACAGTTGTCAAGGGGGTCAAGTCCAGTTCCTCCCCCTTCCAGGTTCATGTCTGGTCTCTAAAACCATGTCTCCGGGCAGAACTTCTTGGTCAATCATTCATCATTTGCTTTTTGAGCATTTGCTTCACTTGTGGCTCAGGTGTGAATGAGATGAACACTGTACTGGCTCAATGGTGTTTGCAATCTATTGGGGAAAGACAGTCAAGAGACAGCAACTGGGGTGCAGTGTGCGGGGGTGGGGGAAAGCTCTGTGAGGAGCGACATTTAGGCTAAGGCCTGAAGGAGAAGAAAGAGCCTGCTACATAAGGAACTTTCAGTCTGGAGGAACATCATCTGCAAAGGTTCTTTCCTGGGTCAAGAAAGACTAAATTGACTAAGGAATAAAAAGGGAAGAAGAGCAAGAGGGAGAGAAGATGAGATGGGGTTGGAGAGACTCAGAAGGTGAGAGCCTACAAAGCCTTTAAGGTCCTAAAGTGAGACTGATAAGTCCCTGTGTCTAAGAGCCCACTCACCCTCACTTATTCCTGGAGAAGTGGCTGGTGGGAGGCATGCAGTATTCCCAGAACAACTCAAGATGGAATTATGGTACAAGTTAACTTTAACTGACCACTTGCTTATGCACCATGCACTGATGGCAGTGTCAATCACTGCCCTCTTCCAGGTGACTTTGCATTGGATCGGACCCAATGATAGGTTGCTGAAAGAATGACCTCAACATTGTGCCTACTGACTACTTTATTTCTTATGCTTAGGCACAGAAAGGTCAAGTATGATGCCCAAGATCACACAGGAAATAACTGAAGCAGGAATCAGACCAGGTGGTCAGGCTCTGAAGCCTGCACCCTACCACTGTACCACCAACAGCTTTGGCTGGAGAAACCAGGGCTGTCAGGTGGTGGCTGTTGAGAGGTAGCAGAGGCTGGAGGTTAGGGCATCTCTCTGGAAAGAGCACTCCTATGGCAATTCCATGTGTAATCTGAACCCTGGGAGTGCACAAAATGTAAGCCAAACAGGAAACAAGTCCTCTTGAGTGTCTGGAAGAGATGGGCAAGAATTTTAAAAGAGCCTCCACCCACCACTTCTCCCCTAGAACACAGTGAGACCTAAGGCATACGCACCTTAGAGCCCAGAGTTATGCAGCCATAGGTATGCAGGCCAGAAAGAGCTGCTGGTGAGGATGGTGCTGGAGGACTTACAGAAAGATGGCTCACATTTGTTATTCCAGGTTCCATTGTGAATCACAGTGACTGTTATTTAACATTAATAATGCTCCAAATGTATGGAACTTGACTCTGAAAGGTTTTTTTAACCCTCCTACCAGCACCAACCACAGGAAGCAAGCCAAGAAATATTTACTGTTACTATCCTGAACACTAGTGTGCTTGCCTGCTTTTGGTACTAGCAAGGACCACAGATGGCTGGGCTTTGTTAGAGCTCAGGTTGGGTTGGTTAGCAGGTTTCTGCACAATGAAGAACAGAATTCAAATCCAGTTCAAATCTGGAAAGCAAGACATTTTCTCATCCTGTTTTGGCTCTAACTTAGATTCTATAATCAAACCTTTGGTTGTCACACCCAAAATTATAACCCAACACAACCTGAAGGCAAGAGTGGGTGCCCACACACTCCATCCTATTTATTACTGTTCTAGTTAGGCATTTGACATTGTCTATCACAGATAATCCTCATAGCCGCCTTATGAGGGAGCATTTCCATCTATTTTCAAGAGGAAAATAACTGAGACATTGAAATCATCTGTCCAAGGCCACATGGCTACTCAGTGGGTGAGAGGAGTCATCCCCAGGCCAGCCTTCCAAATCACCAGTATCACCATTACCCCAGGACCTGTACTTCCTGAGAACCTATTGCTACAGAAGGTACCACTTCATTCCTTGAAAGTGCTAAGTAGGTAATGATGTTCTTTTTATGGAGTTTCTTTTCTTCATAGGGCTCACAAACACTATAGAAATTGGCTTCATTTCTCCACTAATAGAAGGCGCAAGACCATAGAGTTATTCCCACACTACTGACAAATGTAAAGACAAGCAGTGGATTCTTGTTTTGTTTGGGGGTACTGGGGATTGAATTCAGGAGCACTTGGCCCTTTGAAGTTTGTTTCAAAAGAGCTCTAGGTTAGTTTCTCCTAAAGAGTTTAGCCACATTAAGAATTCCTGCTAACAACAATTTTACAACACACAGGTTTTTCTAAACACAATACTATTTCCACAGTGGATCTATACCCATCAGTTTTAGCAAAATTTTAACTATCATTTGTTGCAAGCTTGCAACTGTACAGTTACATATTGGCCCATGGAAACACTCTAATGTAGATCCTGTCCTTACTCCATTTAGGTATTTATTCCTTATACAGAACTGAAGAAAGGTGACATAATCAACTGGAGGCATCAGATTCAGAAAGTGATCTAAGTCTAATTAGTATTTCTATAGGAACCTGAGTTTTGGAGTCGAACTCCAGTCATCTTGTCCCTACCACTACCAAGTCCTCCAAATTTCTTGCTTTCTTTCTAGGCCTGCTCAGCTACTCAACTTTTTTCCCCCTCAACTCCCAGGGAAATTCTGATTCCATCAACTTTCAGCCAGCTGTGCTGCATTCCTGCGTCTACCCTAGGAACCAAGAACTACCTTTCTGCTGTTCCCCAGCCCCTCCCACGGGAAGCCTGGATCCCTTGAAGGGACACAAGACAACAAGTCAAAGTCCCTTCCCCCTCTGGGTGTTTAAACTGGGAAAGTCTAGTATTGTTTGGGTTTGAAGCACGGTAAGACTTGTACTACAGAGGTACGAAGTTCTGAGGGCTCCCTAGGAGCAGCTTCCTGTAAGGGCTTTACATCCGTGCGTTCCTTGGTTTTACACGGTTCCTGAGGAAATCCCAGGGAGTGTTTATATTTTAAGAGGGGGTGGTTCTGCCACAAAATGTGGGATGGGATCAATACCTGTGTAAAGAATTTTTTTTTTAACTTAGGAAAAGGTAGGGGCAATCTTGGAAAGAAGAGAATTCAGAGCGGTTTGGGTCTGTGGATACTCTAGCCCAACCTCCTAATTTCATGGTTGAAGAAACAGGCTCAAGTGGAGCCACTGGACTTTCCCAAGGTCACAAGCCAGTGGGGGGAGGATGGAAGCGTCTCCCGAGCCCTGGCTCTGGACTGGGCCTCACGAACGCTCCCTCCACGCTAGTGTTTATCTGGCAGCCACGCCCGCTCCAGAAGCCAGGATCAGTGGGCAATCCGATACCAGGTTCAGCGGCTGCCAAGCCTGCTCCGGCAGACCTTACCGCTGGGACCCGGGACCCGAGACCCGCAGGCTGCCTGCCCTCGGCCAACCTCTGGGTCGCGTGGGAGGAGGAGTGCTGGCCGGGCTTTGCGTCCCTGTCCCACGACCCAGGGCAGAGTCCCCGGAACATTAAGGCCCGCCCAGCGCCTCCGCCCCTCCCCGCCGCAGCCCGCACGTGCGGCGCCTCGTGCACCAACGCCGGCCCCGCCCTCCACCCCCCATTGGCTGCTCTGTGCCTTCCCCACGCGGCCTGGCTCGGCTGCGGCTCCACGTGACCCACAGGCCTGCCTAGCGCTTCCAGCCCCGCCTGCCTCCTGTGGTGCGTCCGGGAGGTTGCGAAAGTGGGATGAGAGGGAAAAGACGATGCAGTGGCTTGGGAGAAGGGCGAAGGTTACGAAGACGGGGAGCGAAGAATGCATTGGGGAACGGGCGGCCGCCGTGGAAGGCCTACAAAACAGACTCCAGCAGGGCCCAGCCAGACACCCCGAGCAGGCTGGCGCACCTCACCTGGCCCCGCACGTGTCTCACTAGCCCTAGCCTCCCGGCCAATCCCGGCCCGCGAGGCCGCGCCCAGCCCCTCGCGGAACGCACCAATCCAAAGCTGCCGACCGGGACCGCTGGCCTGGACTCATGAATAATAAATGTAGCCCGGGCCTGTCCGCGGGCGGGGCGCGGATGAGGGAGGCGGGGGTGCGGCGGCGCGCCTGCGCAGGAGCCGCCCGTGTCGGCAGCTGCGGCGGGTCGCGCGGCTCCGGCCCATCTCGGGGGGCGGGCGGACGGGGGAGGTGAGGCGCGCGAGCAGGGCGCAGGGCACGATGTCCGACACGGGCGGCGGGAAGAAGCCGCCTGTGGAGCCGCAGGCGGGACCGGGCCCGGGGCGCGCAGCTGGGGAACGGGGCCTGCCGGGCTCCTTCCCTCTGGTCCTGAAGAAGCTGATGGAGAACCCCCCGCGCGAGGCGCGCCTCGGTGAGGGGGGGCATCCGCGCGTGCCTGGGGGCGGGGTTCCTGCAGGGGCGGGGCCTCGTGAGGGCGGGGCTGGAGAAATCAGAGGTCGGGGTGAAGTGGTCCAGCGGAGGGGGATGGGGCCCTGGGATGACGAGGGGCCTGCAAGACGAGGCCGGAGATTGGGAGAGGAAGACAGAGGGCGAACCGGAGAGACTGGGACGGGTGGGGCTTAGCGGGGAAAGGTCTGAAGAGAGGGGATGGGGGCGTGAAGTGGAGTTTGTGTAGGGGTTACAGAGGAGACAGGGGGACCGGAGCAGCCACTTACATGGCGCTCCAGGGCGCCTCCCCTGGGGCTGCCTGCATCAGAACGCTGGCCTAAAATGCCAGTTCCTGGGCCCCACCCAGTTTGCGGATCCTGGATAGGACTCTGCATTTTAGGGAG
This sequence comes from Ictidomys tridecemlineatus, assembly GCF_052094955.1. Taxonomy (NCBI): domain Eukaryota; kingdom Metazoa; phylum Chordata; class Mammalia; order Rodentia; family Sciuridae; genus Ictidomys; species Ictidomys tridecemlineatus. The sequence goes on along the minus strand of NC_135482.1, from coordinate 6,556,281 downwards.
CACCCCTCCAAACCTCTGTGGTTTCATAGTCCACCAAAGTTTGAAGAGCATTGGTCTGCTAAGCAGATTGTCTGTGCATATGGCCTTGTCCCTTTCTGGGGGAGAACAAGTCTTCCTTCCAGGGGGTGAGTATTCCAGCTATTAAATCCTCCAATAGGTATCTATGGGCTGCTGCTGAGGTGCAGGTAGGGGAGTTGTGTGGGGCCAGCCACAGGGCACCTTCTAGTGGGGCAGGTTTGGGGGAGGCAGGGGTGGAATGAGAGCCAAAATGAGGCCAGTGAGATTCTTCACTTGGTTGGTTTGGGCGACAATAGGCTTTGGAACCACAAATAGCAGGACTGAGTTTCATCTTATTGCCCAGGTCCCAGGGGCCTTTGTGGAAAGCAGGTTTGGCCCTGGTTTTTGGCCTGGGAGATGAGTTTCAGGCAACAGCAGGAGTGCTACTTATAGTGGGGTTTAGGTGCTTTAAGGTCTACTTTCATTTTGAGACCTTTAGATTGTTACATTGACCCATCAGTGTAATTCAGGGATTTGGGAAGGGATGGGCCTTTTGAAAATTGTCAGACCTGAGTAATTAATTTTCTTTTTAAAAATGCCATTTCTCTTCCTTTCCTGGATGAGTTCTGAGGCTCCCATTCCTATGGCTGTCACTGTTGGGTTATAAATAGCTTTAGCACATCAGGTGAAGCCAGGCTTTCTCCTGCTTCAGGACCTCCTGTGTACAGACCTTTCTGTTTATTTTCAAGATGATGCTTTGTTCCAAATCTTGGGACTGAGACAAACTTCAAGGACAGGTGTTCACATCTGGCAGGTTCTTGTTTAAGATTACCAGATAATAACCATCTATAACAGTAATTCAGAGTGTTCACAGATCAGTTTGACATGATCTTACTTCATGTAGACTTCCATCACAGCCCTGTAGGGTATTACCCTCACTTTGCAGTTGAGAAAAGTTGAGGTACAGAAAGGTAGGGATGCTTTCTCAAGGCTTTATGGCTCTCAGTTTGTTCTTTCTACTATAATGAACACAATCACTGGTGTCAATACTGTCACCTATTTGAGTGATGAACAAATCCTCTTAAAATTAAAATCAATTTTTAAAAAGTATTGATTTAAAATACTCTCGAATATTTAGACTAGGCAAAACCTGGAACCTACTGTTGCTTGTCCTTCAGGACAGCTGCTTTTTTTTTTTTAATCAACACCCTTCTGCTTCCATTGATCCCAAGTGCCCCCACCCAACAGAAGTCATTTCTGTGTAGAATATGGTGTCAAGATCTCAAGGGAGAAGAGCAAGAAGGTCATTTGGCCCACCCAACCCAGAAGCCATGGGCATTTTACTTTCCAGTTAGTTGTAAACCAAGTCCTGGTACAGAATACAGTTTCAGGAATTCAGACTAAGTCATATTAGAAGCCATGACCAAATTATGTTTGCTAAAAACTCCATCTTCTTAACTCACTAGGTGTGTCCATTTTTATTGGACCAACAGGCTGCTTTTTGGCTGATTGTGGTCTAGGAGTCTATGCATGACTGGTTTACATTTCCAACATAATGGTATTTGATTTCTCCTTTTCACTTCTAAATCCAGAGTTCAAAGTTGTCTCTCTCAATTTTGAAAACCCATTATGAACTTGTCATGATTTTTTCTCCCACTTCACTGATTAGCCTCTCTGTCACTTTGATTTCCTTTCAGTCTTGTCACATTTTTCTCTTGTCTTTTTTTCTTAATTGCTCTCTCTTGGATATCCACATAACTTTTTCACTAAGATAATTAGGTGGAATCTGGTCCTTACTAACTGATTAGTTTTGTTTTTCATAGGAGCAGTATCATCTTCAGCTCCATGCTTCTCCTTTCTGCCAGAAAACCTGCCCTTAGTTTTTTCTGTTTATTCAGGAATAAAGGTCTCTTGAAATGGTTGCTCTGAAAAAGGTCCTGAAAAGACAGCTCCAGATTCTCTCAATTCAGTAAACCTAAAGTGAATTCTGTTTGTAAATTCAGTATTCTTCATTCAGTATACACGTCTTCCTTTGGTATTTGATTTCTCCTGTCTGTGGGGTAGACAGCCCACTGTCTGTCTATCTTTGTTGGACCCTGTCATCCAGAACTGAACCAGACATAACCTCTGCTTTCAGTGAGTTCACAGTAGTAGTGAGCACCTGCTGTTTGCCTGGACTTTATACCGATATTTTCAAATGTTTAATCTTCACCAAAGAGGCTGCTTTATCCTTATTTACAATGGAAGATACTGAGTAACATGGCCAAGGTCATATATCACATAGCTAATGAGCGGCAGCCCTGAGTTGCTAAGGAGAAGCAGATTGAAGGAGGCAGGACAGTAGAACACAAAAGTTCTTGGCCTGAGGACCTTAGCCTTTTCCACACTTAAAAAAAAAAAATCAGAAAAAGGCAAAAAATTCTATACCCTTCCTCAAAGTCTCTCTCCAGCAGGTGCTGTTCCCACAGCCTATTCTGCATTAACCCTTGGTTCACATCAGGCCTCAGAGCATGTGGCTAGCATTCCAGAAAGGCCAGGCACAGAAGGAGGTGTGATGCCATCTCTAAAGGAGACTAGCCACTGATTAAAGCACCAGGTTGTAGCTGGAACACAGGTTGGGCCCTTGAAATGCATGGGATGGAATCAGACTGGAGAAAGATGGATCTGTCCTGAGGCTCACAGCCCACCTACTGGGACCAAGTTTCCCTCTTGTGTGGTGTCTCATCACAAATTTTGTTTGCAGATAAGGAAAAGGGGAAGGAAAAGCTGGAGGAGGACGAGGCGGCGGCAGCCAGTACCATGGCTGTCTCAGCCTCCCTCATGCCACCTATCTGGGACAAGACCATCCCCTACGACGGCGAGTCTTTCCACCTGGAGTACATGGACCTGGATGAGTTCCTGCTGGAGAATGGCATCCCTGCCAGCCCTACTCAACTGGCCCAGAACCTGTTGCTTCCTGTGGCCGAGCTAGAAGGAAAAGAGTCCGCCAGCTCTTCCACAGCATCCCCGCCATCCTCCTCCACTGCCATCTTTCAACCCTCTGAAACCGTATCCAGCACAGGTTGGTGACAGGCCTTTGGGCAGGGCCACCTGTCCCATCTAAGGAGTCCACTTCCCACTTAGGACGACTATGTCCACACACCCAGTGAGCCACTCCTCTGAAAGGAGATCCTAGTAGGCTGCAGTGTGGAGGAACCCTTTGATCCCCACCTTCCAGCTGTGTTCCCCGAGGCTGGAGAAAAATAGTAGTCACACCAGCAGCAGTCAGAGGTCTTCTATTGGTTGATGTGCTGCAAATGATCAGGACAGTGAAGTCGGCCTTTCAGGTGTGAAGCTTTGCAGGAGGAAAATCCTGTTCTGTGTATCCTTGATGCTGCTGTTTTATCCCAATTACCTGCATTTTGCAACAAATTATCAGAACATTTAGGCAGTATCATTAATGCCATTGTTGTCATCATAATTATCATTGTAAGTGCTAGCATTTATTTTGCTTTATTCTGTGTTAGACAATAATACATCAAAAATCATCAAAAGAACCATATGAAATTAGTACTATTATCCCTGTTCTACAGGTGAGGAAACTAACCTGTGAAGCCCCTTGATACACAGAGAAGTGCCTTTCCCAGGTCCCATACTTGGTAGGTGGTGGAGGCAGCACTTGAGCGTAGGATATATGTCTCTATAGACAGGTACTGCTTAGGTGGCACTGGTCTAAAGAAGGCATTCCTGCCACCTGTAAAACATCTTCAGAATACGCCCTTCATCCTCTTGTTGTTCTGTTTTGCCTGTAGGGGTTTGTTTTTATGACCCTTGGACATTAACCTACCAGGGGAGACAAACTCCTGTCTCAGTGGGCTCTGCAGAGCTTTCTACAGGCTCAATTAGAGGTTATACAAGCTGATATGTCCTGATTTGTCACCCAGGGAACCTACACCCAGGAAATTCTCATGCTCTTATTTTTTTAAATTTATGTTTAGTATAGAAAATTTTTCAAATAAAATAACAAACATAAGGGGCTGGGGTTGTGGCTCAGTGATAGAGCATGTGCTTATTAGCACATGCAAAGCCTTGGATTAATCCCTAGCACCAAAAAACAAAATAGCAAGAGACTATAATAATTAATGACCTTCCAGTCTGGGGTTGTGGCTCAGCAGTAGAGCGTTCACCTTGCATGTGAGACCCTGAGTTCGATCCTCGGCACCAGATAAAAATAAATAAATGAAATAAAGGTATTGTGTTCAACTACAACTAAATAACAATAACAATAATAATGACCTTCCATATAGCCAACTCCCAACTTCAGTTGTTAATTAATAACCAGGTGTTTCCAATCAAATCCTAGCTATTTTATCATTTCATCTATAGATATTTTGATGAGTATTTAAAGTATGAGGGTTTTTTTATTTTTTATGGGGTTTTTGGTTTTTGTTTTGGTACTGGGGATTGAGCCCTGGTGTGCATAACCACTGAGCCACATCCCCAGCCCTTTTTTATGTTTTCTTTAGAGACAGAGTCTCACTCAGTTGTTTTTTATTTTTTATAACAATTTTTTTTTTTTTAAAGAGAGAGAGAGGGGGAGAATTTTTTTTAATGTTTATTTTTTAATTATCGACGGACACAACATCTTTGTTTGTACGTGGTGCTGAGGATCGAACCTGGGCGCAGGCATGCCAGGCGAGCGTGCTACTGCTTGAGCCACATCCCCAGCCCCTCACTCAGTTGTTGAGGCTGGATTTGAACTTGAAATCCTCCTGCCTCAGCCTTTAGAGGGGCTGGGTTTACAGGTGTATGCCACTGCCCCCTGCTGTAAAGATATGAGTTCTTTTTAAAAACTTTTTTTTTTTTTAATAGGTGTTTTTGTTTGTTAATGTTTGCTTTTTTACTTTTATTTTGAGACAGGGTCTCACTAAGTTGCTGAGGCTGGCTTTGAACTTGCAATCCTCCTGCTTCAGCTTCCTAAACTGCTGGGATTACAGGCATGCACCATTTTACCTGGCTTAAAATACCAATTTTATAGCTGAAATTGACAATGAATCCATTGTGTTCAGATTTTCCAAACTAGAAAACTCTGTAGATGCTCTTTAGCTGTAGAATGGATAAACTGGTATGTTCATGTAATAGAGTATTCCTCAGCACTGAAAATTAAATGATTGTCATGAGCAACGTGATGAATGATCTTCACAAAGTTGAGTGAAAGATGCCATATACAAAAGCAGACACTGTTAAAGTGTACACAGTGGTTGTATCCATTAGTATATGGGAGTTTTAGTTATCAGTCTTTGATTTTAATTTAGAAAAAAAATTTTTAACAGTGACATAGTACCTTTTTTTTAATAACTTTATTTTATTTGTTTTTTATGTGGTGCTGAGGATCATCCTCACGTGTGCGAGGCAAGTGCTCTACCACTGAGCTACAACCCCAGACCTGATTTTAATTCTGAAAACCTTATATTGACAGATCTCCAAAAATACTGTTTCAGTCAAATTAATAACAGAACTGTTACCTTTCTCTCTTCCTAAGTTCCTGCTATGGAAGCCATGTTAAGTAACTTGCTAGAATTTGGTCAATAGAGCTATTCACCGGGAAAAGGGAATTCCTCAAAATTCTTGCCCCCAACCCTTATTTTTATGCACTTTTTGGAAAGTGTCCTCTTTTGTTTACTGAAACTCTCTCCTGTCAGCATTTGCTTCCTGCTGAAAGGCATGCACACATGGTGTCACTTTGAATAGCATTTTCATTTAGTGGATACCTTGACTGTCTTGCAAGTATGGAGTTTAGCATGCCCCTCTATTCCCAAGTTACCAAGAGGTCCCTGCTTATTCACTCCTCTGTTGCTCGGAACTCTTGGTATTTCACCTACTCTAGCAGGATACAGTGAGTTGATGTGTGTAATCATGTCATGCCTCTCTTTGTTCCGAACTCTCTAGTGGCTTCCCATCTCGAGAGAAAAGTCAAAATCGGCACCATTGACACTTAGACCACAAAATGTTTTGTGGTTGTTGGGATTGGAGAAGGAACTTAGATTTTAATTTTTATATCCTTTGCACTGTTGGACATGTAGCAGCCTCCCTGGCTTCTGCTCACTAGATGCCAGTAGCACCCTTCCAGTCATGACATGGCCACATGTCCCTTGTAGGGCAAACCCACCCCCTCTTGAAAATTCTGGTTTTATTGGAATTAAACATATGTTTACCTTTAATCATATCCATGTTTCATATCTATCTTATTACTCTCATTTATTCACTCTAGCTATATCATCATCCCTGCCATTCATTTTTTTAACATACCACCCAGCACCTACCTCAGGGTCTTTGCATTTGATATACATGCTTTCTGAAATATTCTCCCAAATGTCTACATTATTCTCACATTTTTATACATGTTTTAAAATGTTATCTTGTGTAGCCAGGCATGGTAGTATATGCCAGGAATCCCAGTTAACTGGAAGGCTAAGGTAGGAGGATCTCCAGTTTGAGGCCAGCCTAGACAACTTAATGAGACACTATCTCAACATAAATTTTTTTAAAAAAGGAAAGGGAATGTAGTTCAGTGGTATATCTTTTGCCTAGCATGTGTGAGGCACTGAGTTTGATCTCCAATACTTAAAAAAATAAATTGTATAATGTCAGTCATTCCCACTAGAATAATATTCCATGAAACAGAGATTTTTTTACCAGTTGTACTGTTTTGTCATTGTAAGACAGTACTTGAACCAGGCACAGTGGTGCATGCCTGTAATCCCAGCAGCATGGGAGGCTGAGGCAGGATGATGAGTTCAAAGCCAGCCTCAGCAACTTAATGAGGCAGTAAGCAACTTAGCAAGACCCTGTCTCTAAATAAAATATAAAAAAGGGCTGGGGGGCTGGAATTGTGGCTCAGTGGTAGAGCACTTGCCTGGCACATGTGATGCTCTGGGTTTGATCCTCAGCACTGCAAATAAATAAATAAATATCCAATGACAAGTTGGTTTTTTTTTGGGGGGGAGGGGTTTTGTTTTGTTTTAAAGCAGGTGCTTGATGTGGCTCAGTGGTTAAGCACCCTGGGTTCAATCCTCAGTACCAAAAAAAAAAAAAAGACAATACCTTACAGTATTTGGCATATAGTTGGTGTTCATTAAATATCTGTTGACTGAATATATTGTGCACTCCTATCAGTAGCATTGAACAAAGAGGCCAAAGGTTTGGTTTGTTTTTAAAAATATAACACTTATCTCTAGTAATACACAACCTTTGAACTCCAAAATTGACTCTAATCCAATGTTCACTATAAAGTGGCAGCCAGATGGGGAAGGGAAGAACAAGCAATCAGAGTCTTCCAGGCCAAGATTCAGATTTTAGTTCAGTCATTAATCTGTGTGATCCCAGAGAAATCTTTGAATTTCCTGAGCCTTAGTATCCTCGTCTATCAAGTTAACAGTCATTTTTCTTTCAGAGTTGTAAGACGAGCATAGTGACAAATATGTCTCAGGGACTCAAAAGTGGAACCCATGTCCTTGTCCCATTGTAATTCACAGAGAAATTCAGCTGTTTCTCATTACTTGAGACACAGGAAATGGGTATAATGATTTAATGTTTTGCTTAACATATCTTGAGAGGAAAAAACAATTGAAAAATCCTGTGTATTTTGAGAGCCTCTGTTTCCTTTAGAGCATTCTGTTTCTAAAGGGAAGAATTCTTGGACTGTGATATAGCTCAGTGGTAGAGTGTGTAGTTAGCATGAACAAGACTCTGGTTTAATCCCCAGCACAGCAAAAAAAAAAAAAAAAAAAAAATCTTGTTTATGTTTTTGAATTGTACTACATGCACCCATCTCCCACCTGACTTAAGAGCTGGTGCTTTCATGGTCTTCTTCCTGCTAAGTAGCAGTAGTTTGTGCAGCCTTGAGATTCCAGCAGATGTCTGGGTGGGTGACACAGAGACTACTCTCTCTTGTCTAGTGAGCTACTTCCAAACCACCTGCCTCTGTGTCTTTCAGAATCTTCCCTAGAAAAAGAGAGGGAGACTCCCAGTCCCATCGACCCCAACTGTGTGGAGGTAGATGTGAACTTCAACCCTGATCCTGCTGACCTGGTCCTCTCCAGTGTGCCAGGTGGGGAGCTCTTCAACCCTCGGAAGCATAAGTTTGCCGAGGAAGACCTGAAACCCCAGCCCATGATCAAAAAGGCCAAGAAGGTGTTTGTCCCTGATGAGCAGAAGGTAACCTGGTGTCCTTTTATAAGTACAGGTGTAACAGTTGTTCAGGAATTGGGGGTAGGATGAGGGTGTAGCTCAGTGGTAGAGTGCTTGCCTATCAAGTATCAGGCCCTGGATTCCATCATCAGCACCACACAAAAAAATAAAGAATGTCGGAGGGGGGACTGGGATGGGGGACAGGACTGGGAATTGTGTTTCCTCATATGAAATTTTATCTGGAGAACATTTCCTCCTTGGGGACACATGAGTTCAGTGTATAGAACCACATCATGCAGCAATTTGGTAGAAGGAAATGTAGTCAGGTGGTGTTTGGCTCTAGTGACTCCCTGTAGTTTGTCTCTCATTTCTGTTGCCTCTGGGGGTGTCAGTGTCCTGCCTCTCGATTTAGCCCATCCATTGGGCAAAAGCTCACTCCACTGGAACTGGAGTTGAAGGAGTCTCCATTTGAAGGACAGAAGACAGCTTATATGTTGGCGTTTCCAGGCAGCTCTCAAGCTGATGGTTCCATAGGAACTGATGGGAAGAGGGAACTTCACAGTTTTTCCATCCTCTCCTCTGAAAAACTGAGAGAAAGGACTTTTCATCTGAGCTTGGAGACAGGCAGACCTGGGCATAGGCCCCACTTTACTATCTAGTACCCAGGGTGCTTCAAGTTCCTCATCTGTAAAATGGAAACAACTGTACTTACCTCTTGAAGAGGTTTCTAAGACTAATAATAATGGTGACGATACTGGTTAACATGTCACTTTTAGGCCAGGCATTGTTATAAGCACTGTGTACATACTAACTCATTTAATCCTCAAACAACTCTATGAGGCAGTTACTATTCCCCTTGTAGAGCTGAGACACTGAGAAGTTAGGGCATTTGCATGGTTTTACTGCTAATAAAATTGCAGAGCCAATATTTGAATTTAGGGGACTGGACCCAGGTTACCATCCTTTAACTACTGTAAAACACTAAGTGATGTGCCTAAACGTGCTTGATGCTAAGGCAGCACTCCAAAACGACTGGTAAATAGAGACTCCTTCCCTCCACGATGCAACTGCCTGAGGACTTTGTTTCTCATTCTGCCCCTCTGAGGACAAGGCAGTGCCCCTCAATGTTTCTTGGCACATGTAGCTCCTTTCCCAGGGTCCCAGCTTTAGTTCTGGCTACATCACTGAATTATAAGGGGAAACTGGGTGGTAGGAGGGAAAGATTGGATTCCCTAACAGGGAAGATGAAACCCACAGAGGCTACTCTCCCACAGGATGAAAAATACTGGACGAGACGCAAGAAGAACAATGTGGCAGCTAAAAGGTCACGGGATGCCAGACGCCTGAAGGAAAACCAGATCACCATTCGTGCAGCCTTCCTGGAGAAGGAGAACACAGCCCTCCGGACGGAAGTAGCAGAGCTACGCAAGGAGGTGGGCAAGTGCAAGACCATCGTGTCCAAGTATGAGACCAAGTATGGGCCCTTGTAACCCGTGCCCCGCCCAGGCTGGGCACTGCCTGCCCCTTAGACCTCTGCCTGGGGGCTCCGTGAACCCCACACATGCGTGGAGACTTAGGACTCGTCCTGGGCGCATAGTGGAGCACCTGCTCCAGGAGCGTTCACGTCTCAGCTTCATTATAACACGGCCAGCGCACGTGACAACTTCCCAGGGGGGTCAGCCTCCTCACTGACAGGGAGCACGAGAGAATCTACGAAGATGGGTGAATCGGCCTAAGTTTCTATTCTTGGATGTCCTGGCTGAATTGGAAGGGGACCTCTGGAGTACACATCTCCTTTCACAGGGCGCTCAGGCTTCCTTCGACTCTCCCTCGGTTTCCAGCCTGGGCTGCCGAGGGCTGCCTCTGCAGAATGAGTCATGATCATTGTTACCATTATGTCTTCTCAGGTAGCCTGTGGATTTCCACTTGGTGTGTGTCTGTCATGCACCTCACCCTCCCCAGAAAGTCTGTGAGACAGGCCATCCCCATCTCCCTTGGAGGTAGAAGGGCACACTTGCTCCTCTGTTAGCATACACAGGGTGCCAGGCCACAGGAATGGGTCTCCACAGTCTGGGATGGGGTTGGGGTCTGGGGCCTTCAGCAGAAGTGCACTCAGCCATTCTTAACCCTCACACCCCTTTTCTCTTGGGGCTTTAAGGTCTGAGTTCTGGATGCCAGGGAGGGCTCTGGGGCCTGGCTTCTTCTACTTGCTGTGGAGCAGCTTCCTGGAGACTGATCTTTGGGCCTTCTTTGCCAGTGCAGAGGAGACCTTTTTATCTCCTCCTCCAGGCCAGTCCTGGAGGCCACCTGACTCTCTTATTTGTCCCACTAGACTGGCCTCTGGGCCTGTTGTTTCTTTCCACTTGGTAACCATTGTCTTGGATTTTAAAAAATCACCCCCCTTACCTGGGAAGCTTTACCTTCCTGGACCCAAGGTATAGTTTCTGCATGGTGTTAAGAAAATTGGTCTCTATATTACCTTACACTGTGAGCGTGAGAGCTGGGGCCTGTTTCTTGAGAAGCTCCATTTTTTTCTTGCTCTGCTCACCAGTGTGGCCCAGGCCAGATTCCACTCTCCCTGAGGCAGAAGAGATCCTCTCACTTCTTGTATCAGGATTCCTCCTGTGCAAGCTATCAGGTGTTAGCAGGGCAGAGCACCTAGCCAGGAGTCGTCAAGGTCACAATGCAGCTCCCGTGGGATAGCAGGTTCTTGGGACATTTGCATGGACCTTGGTCCCCACAGTCTTGGTCCCAGAAGTCAGGCCACCTACACCGCCTGGCCATAGTGTGGAGCCATTCTTACAGCTATGGCCTCCTCTGCCTCACAGCTGCTCCTTTCTCTTCTGTCCGCCTGGATTTATCCTTTTGCTCTGCCCAGAAGATGAACTAAGGAAACTTGTGGAACCCTCTGCTCATTTGGGCCAGTTTGGGAACCCTCAAGATGGCTGTTTGTTTGCTCAGGGCGGGCAATCTGAGTGAAGAGGAGACAGGTGATGGGTACACTTTGTCATACTTAACACTGGCTTTATTTACAATGGTGGCACCCTGGGCCTGACCTCTAAAGACTTTTTGTAACAGATGTTAAAACAGGGGAAGCTGTCTGGCTGTGGACTGCACCCAGGGGACCCTCCAGGGATCTGCACACCCACCTCTTCCGGGGACTTGACAAAGGTCCCTGAGGCCAAGGGAGGTCTCCCCTCCCACTGGGCCCCTTACTTTCACTTTGTGGTTCTATAAAAACCATGTGCACACTTTTCACTCTCTTGTGACCACACAGGGCAGTTGCATCCAGCATGTCCGTGTCCTGCCCGGGCAGCTCACCTGCCCGCCCAGCGCTCTCCCTCTGGGCTGGCTGCTCACCCAGAGAGCAGTTCTTCATTTTGTTATTGGTGGATGAGCCTTGAGCTGAAAAGCTCTTCATTTACTTTGGCTAGAAAAATACAAGGTTTGTGTTTTTTCAGTTTTTTTTTTCTTTTTAAAGGATGGACACTTTATCTCTGGATTGTATCTATGTTTGGACCCCAGGGGGTGGGATGAGGGCTTGATGTCTCTCTTCTCCACCCCACCTGCTATCTGTGAAGTGCGCTCCTCTTCTTCCTTCGTGGCAGAGGATGACTAGTTCCTTCCTTAGAAGGAATTGGGTCATTGGACTTTTAGAAGAGCCCCTTAAAAATTAGGAGCCTGGCAGGAACAGGAAGGAGCATGTCCAGAGGTTGACATTTTGGGGAAAGAAGTACTTAGATAAGCTTGTTTCCTCTCCTGGCCTAGGAACCAAGACCCTACAGAAAGAGGGTTAGTGCCTGCCTAGTTGCTCTTGGAGATGGGAGTCTCTCTGACTCCCTCCTGGGCCCTCTTCCTCTAGGGTCAGTGGCTGAAGATTTAGGCTCCCGTGCTCAGATCTTTGACATATTCTGGAGAACACCTGGGAGGGTTTTTTTAAAAAAATTAGCATGGGGGCTAGAGAAGCTGACTTAAACTTGTCTTTCCATGGGTTCACCTTGGGCCGGGAAGTGTTGTCAACTTCCTGAGCGTCTTGTCTTCAACTTCCTGGCCACCCCATTGCAACCTCAGAACAGACAAATCATGAATGAACTAGAATGTCGCAAGAATGTACATAAAATAAATGTAAATCTAGATATAGAAAACAAGTTTAGAGAGCCGGCAGCCTTGTGGAGGACCTGGGTAATCCTGTCCTCTGTCAAAGGAAGAGCTTTGCCTGTCTGGCTCCTGCCAGTTGGGGAAGGCATTTAGTAGTGAACTTTAACTTTGGGTCTGCACACCGTGCTGTGAGGTCTGCATACTTTACTGCAGACACCTCCCCTCACCCCCAAACAGGCAACTTCTGTAGTCCTCCAGCCTGAGGCCGGATGGCCAGTGTGGGAGCCTGTGGGAAAGGCCCCTTTGTGCTGGGCAGCTCTCCACATGGCCCTGGAGTTTCACTCCCTAAGACACAAAGGGCCGAGGAGCTCCTAATTTTCATGGCAAAGCTCCATCTCAGCTCCTTTAACACCTGTTAATTAAGTGCAATAAATTTTTCTAGAAAATGGCAAAGATGACTTCCAGGTGGAGATTGCTATCTTGTGGTGCTGGGGATGCCAGAACACCACTTGGTCTTATTTTTCTAAGTGCATGTGATATGATAGAGTGTGTGGGGCTCTGCATCCTCCCCTGGGAGCTGGCATTCCAGCGGGCCCCCTTTCTCCTTTACCTTTGTTGGGGGAAGGAGGCAAGGAAAAGATCTCTTCTTCCCAGCTGGAGAGGGCAGAACAGAGAGCAGCCCATTGGCCTTATGTGCGTGTGTGCGTGTGAGTGTGTCACTGTTGGTGGGCCAGAGTGATGTGGTAGGGAGGGAAGCCGGGAATGTATCCTTTTCAAAACAAAATTAAATATTTTGAGACGAGAATTTTGCCATTTCCTTTGTCGTTCGCATTCTTTCCTTGTTTCCTCAGTGTGTAGGCCTGGAGACTGAGACTCAGGCCAGAGTTCCTAATTTTTATTAGAATCCCATTCCTGGCATAACTTGTCACCAACCAGATGCCCTTATCTAGGACACCTAATCCCTGTGTTTCTCAGTTTCCTCAAATGTCAAATGATCCTCCTGCCTGTTTACATTGAGGAAGGACACAGAACAAAAGCAATTTGAACAGATAAAACTGTACAACTCCAGTGAAGTGGGAAGCTGAGGCAGGAGGATCACCAGTTCAAAGCCAATCGCAGCAAAAGCAAGGCACTTAGCAACTCAGTGAGACCCTGTCTCTAATAAGATACAAAAAAGACCTGGGGATGTGGCTCAGTGGTGAAGCACCCAGGGTTCAATCCCTGGTACCACAAACAAACAAACAAAACAAAATCTATACAAGTAATAGAAAAATAGGACTGCTTATGAAAAGTGTTCCCAAATACTTGATGGCAACTGTGTTTAACAAAAAAAAAAAAAAAAAGACTGGGGCCAGGCACAGTGGTGTACCCCACTATAATCCTCGAACCTCAGTTTCCTGAGGTGGAAGGATCACAAGTTCAAAGCCAGCCTCAGCAATTTAGCAAGGCCCTGAGCAACTTAGCCAGACCCAGTCTCAAAAAAATAAGAAGGGCTGGGGGGGGGTGTCTCAGTGGTTAAGTGCCTCTAAGTTCCATCCCTGGTACCAGAAAAATGAAATTTATTTATTTATCTTTTTTGGTACCAGAGATTGAACTCGAAGGCACTCAACCATTGAGCCATATTCCCAGCCCTTTTTTGAATTTTATTTAGAGACAGGGTCTCACTGAGTTGCTAAGCACCTCACCATTGCTGAGGCTAACTTTGAACTCACAGTTCTGCCTCAGCCTCCCGAGCCTCTGGGATTATAGGCGTGTGCCATCACGCCTGGCTCAGAAAAATAAAATTTAAATTAAAAAATAATAATAAATAAAAACCTTGGGAAAAAAACCCTGGAATTGTTGGGTCCTGGTGATGAGAGTCTGGGACTTTTCCTTTTCTCCTTTGGGCAAGTTTTCTGTCTCTGGTCACGACACTTTCACAACTAAAAGACAAGTTTAGCTAGGCCCAGTGGCACACTTCTATAATCCCAGCTATTCAAGAAGCTGAAGCAAGAAGGTCCCAAATTCAGGGCTAGCCTTGACAACTTAGACTGACTTACACATACCATTACACAGAGAGCGTACAGCCACTTGCAGGGCACCAGTGTTGTCATTGCCAATTGACTCAGCATTGGGGTCCCTGGGTCCCCTGCTCAGGCTGTCCTGAACTCTCCAGCTGCTTCCATCCAGAATATGGGAGTAAATTGGGCTGCATCACCCTTCGCAGTTCCTCCTCTCTTCCGTCCCATCCTCCTCTGCATCCCTTTTCCCTCCACTCTCTGTGTGTGGAGCAGTGACTACTTCCTAGCTAGACCTGGAGCTGCCCTTCTACAACCAAGGCTAATTCTGCCTGGCCTTCCCACCCTGCGTGTTGTTAGAGTTTGGTCCCTTAAGGTTGAGGGACCAGGAAGCATTTATAAGTTTGTAAGGGGGAAAAATATATTTGAATGGCAAGGTAGACTATTTTTTTTTTTAACTTTATTTAATTTATTTATTTGTGGGCTGGGGATGCAGCTCAAGCGGTAGAGCGCTCACCTTGCATGCATGCGGCCTGGGTTCCATCCTCAGTACCATATACAAATAAAGATGTTGTGTCTGCCGAAAACTAAAAAAAAAAAGTAAATATTTTTAAAAAATTTATTTATTTGTATGTGATGCTGAGGACTGAACCCAGTGCCTCACACATGTTAAGCAAAACACTCTACCCCTGAGCTACAGCCCCATCCTGCAAGGCAGACTTTTTTAAATGGCCATATTACAAATTAAAGGAGGCTGAGAAAGGCAAAGTGATGTGTCTCAAACTAAAATTCATACCCAGCAGAACTAAAATTCATACCCAGAGTGGGGATGGGGTGACAAATCTCCAGAACAGCATCTCTGCCCTGGGATCACAGCATTGTCACACAACTTGTTGACCAGCTGCCCATCTCCTCCTAACAAAATCCTTTCTCCTAGCTGGGATTGTCCTCACCCCAGTCCAGCTCCCAGCACTCTTAGCACTTACTACTTCCCAGTCCCGAACTGGATACTTGAGGGCACTGTTTTGGTTTTTAAATTTAATGGGGAACATTGTCATCCCATTATATGCATGAGAAATCAAAGCTCGGAGAAGTTTTATGCAGCAAATATTTACTAAATGTTACGTGTCAGTCCTGCCACCTACCTCTCAGTGTCCACTGACACTGAGTGAGTGTTAGTGGCACTAGAGAGTGATGGGTCATGGTAAATGACATGATGGAAAAGACTGGGGAACTGGGAGGGTTCTGAAAGACCCCTCTGTGGATAGCATTGAAAATGAAACCAGGAAGGCAAATGGATTTGACTTGTCCCCAAGTTTCATGTTAGGTGTACAGCCATGAGACCTGCAGGCAGCTTCTGACCTGGATCCATACATCCAGTGTCCACCTAACACACTAAACAATGAGGTACAAGGAGAGGAGTTATGAAGGGATCAAGGAGGAGTGGAACCTGATATGCCTAGTCTCTTGTCCCTGAGGATTGGAACAGGATCCCAAGAAGTTAGGTTAAGCAGAGTAAAACCTCTGGGCTCAAGCATCATATACTAAGGGAAAGGTCTGGCTGAAAGCCTTGCACACTCCCCAAGCCCATTCTTGTAGTCTTTCTGACCCTAGTCTGAGACACATTTAGTCAAGGATATGTGACCCAAAGGGCTAGGAAGTCCTTCCCTGAGATTTGTCAACCTAAGGTCTCTATATACCCAGCAATGACCTGTTGTAACCCACTGTGTTTTCAATGCTGCATACAAATGCTCCCACTCCAAGCAGATATTTGTGCAACCTGGAGAAATGTAAGGGCCATAGACCTGAAATGTGTCCAAACACTGGTTTTGGACAACCTGAGTTCAAATGCTGCCTCCATCACCAATTTCAGGTATGATCTTGGGCACATCACTTGGGCATGCCTTGGGCATGCAGCTGCTGTCATGATGATGGTGTAGAATGTTCTGACCTACACTGATTGAGGTCGCCCCCAGTCCTAGCAGCTGTTGCCATCAGTGAAGGGTATCTGCTGGGCAGCACGTGGCCTTGGGCAAGAAACTCCATTCCCCTGAGCAACTTCACTCTGCGAAGAGGATTTGCTATGCAGACAACATGTGCAGTGCCTGACACAATGCAGATCATTAACTCCTGTCCTCTTCCACTCCAGCTCCTGGGAGGACAATTTTCCAAAGCTGGATATATGTCCCCTCCTTGACTGTACCTCACTAGCTGACAGCCCCTCCTATACTGCCTTGTCTGTGCCAGTTTGCCCCAGCTGGCAGGTCCTGATGTCAGCAGTTAATCTGGGACAACTGCCAGCCAGAGACAAGAGTGAGCAGCAGAGGACATCAGAAGCAGGCTTTCAAGTTGGGGGCCCTAGCCTTGAGTTCTCATCAGCTTCTCACTGCAGCAAATCCCCCCAGCCATTCAGGCTGACACCCAGGCTCCTTAGGATTAAGTCAGAGCAGAGCAGCACCAGGGACAGACCAGTGAGCCACTGCTTATCCTTGTTTCAGGTTCCTCCCAACCAGGTCGGGGCATCCACTCCAGCTGGGATTCCAGGATGACATCAAGGGTGCAGGCTGGTGGGGAAGGGTCGATGGTTCTTGGTCTGCTGCCTACAGCTGGCACTGCCTCTCAGAGCACAAAGCTTGTACACCATTCCTTGATATCCTCATGTCCCAGCCTCAGGCACCCTAAGATGGACATCTTCGTTTTACAGAGGAAGACATCAAGGTTCAGGGAGGTCTTAGGCAATTTGCCCAAGATCCACTAAATATCAGAGCTGAGATTCAAACCCAGACCTAGTGACTCCTACACCCTGGCTCTCTTTGTCACCTTATCTGGCTAAAGCTGGCTCTCTTGTGCCTGTCTGTGCTAGACGCCCCCTCCCTCCAACTCCCTTGGGTCAGTGGAGGTCAAGCCGAACAAAGAAGCCAGACTAAGTTCTGATCTGACATCTCCCCATGGGCTGCCTGAGCCAGCCTGGCCAGCAGCAAGGAGGGGAGAAAAAGCCTAATGTTTGTCCTTTGTAGTGAGCCAAGATCTTTGTGGTGACCACATTTGATCTACTTGACCAGGTTCAGAGAGGGAAAGTGACTTTCCTGAAGCCACACTGCTTTTCCACCATAAAACTCCTCCTCGATCCTGCCCATCCAACTGGACCCTATAACCTCAGGTCCTGTGATCTACCCTCCTCTAGGTCCATCTCTCTCCTTTCCTCCCTCCCTCATGGCATGTTTGGGTGCCAGGGTCAGATGCCTTAGATAACAAAGGCCTTGGAAGTCATCACATCTAGACCTCCCTGTCTGGATGGGAAGGTCTGAGACCTAGAGAGGGAAATGAGCTACCTGTGGGCACAAGCAAAATGGGGCTTCGGTTGGGAGGCCCTGCATTGCCACGCCCTCTGCTCTCCTGAACTCAGGCCCAAGCTGGGGGCCTTTCACTTGGGTGGAACATTGGTTGTCAAACCTGAGCTCATACACAAGTAGAAATCAGCCCTAGCCAGGGATCTGTGGCGCACAGTTGGTTAAATGCCTGGGTTCAATCCTTGGTACAAAAAAAAGGGAGAGGAAAAAATATCAAGCCAGGCATGGTGGCACACACCTGTAATCCCAGTGGCTCAGGAGGCTGAGGCAAGAGGATCATAGTTCAAAGCCAGCCTCAGCAACAGCGAGATGCTAAGTAACTCAGTGATACCCTGTCTCTAAATATAATACAAAATAGGGCTGGGGATGTGGCTCAGTGGTTGAGTGCCCCTGAATTTAATCCCTGGTATCCCCCCCCAAAAAAATAAAAAATAAAAATCAGCCCAGCTCCACCTTGCTGTGTAACCTCACAGAAACCTATGGCTCTCTGAGTCCCCTCTTTCTTATAAATACTATGAAGATCAGGACCCACTTGTCAGGGTCATTGCAGGGGTCACAGGAGAGAATGACTAGAAGCCCTCTATGGAATGCATGGGATGGGTCATGGGACAGTGTCCCAATTCATCTCATCTAGAACCCACAATATGATGTGCCACCCTTCCCCCCACCACACGCACAGACTTACCTATGCCTGCAATTCTGTTAGAAAACGCTGACTGAAGGGTAAAGAGGGGGTTGGAAGAGGCAGGAGATGAGACAGAAAATGGCAGGACAAGGCCACTCCAGGCTGAAGAACATGGCCCTGGGACTGTGTATCTGAGAACTTGCTACCTGAGCCCAAACTGTCCTAAAATCCTGCCCTAAAGCCCCAGAGAAGCCCCACGTGTTAGCCCCGGGGCCGTGACCAGAGTTCATGAAGGCACCCAGAGCTGGGCCTGGAGTCCTGAGCTGGCAGTTTCCAGCCCTCAGCCCACCCTGACTCACCAGCTTCCTCCCTGCTCCGAGCCTTTCCCTGTCGGGGCCAGAGCACTGGAAGTGTTCTGACTGTAATCTCCCAGGTCCTTGCCTATGCTGGAGCGAGGCAAGGACCTCTCTGTCTCACAAACTCCTACTCATCCCTTCGGGCCCCAGTTTGTTGTCACTTCCACCAGAAAGTCTTCTCCAATGCTCTTGGGGACTTGCGGCCCCTTCTGCAGGCTTATCCCCTCCCCCACACCTCGGTGGCAGATTCATTGAGTTGAAACACGTGGGAGTACTATGAGTAGTGGCCAAGCACTGAGCAGGTGGCCATAGACGTCAGCAGGTATTCTCATCACCACCCCTGCTCTGCAGAGGAGGAAACGGAGCTCAAGGCAGCAATAACTTGTCCTGATCCCACAGTGCATCAGTGGTGGAGGCAGGATTTGGACCTCAGCACCCCGACTCCAGGGTCTTCCCTCCCAGCCCTCCTATTTATCCCCACCTTCCTGTCCCCACTAAACTCAACCCCCCGTGCCATTACCCACCTGCTCCTATGATTCTTCCTTCCTGTCATCACATCACTCCTTCTGCTCCAGTATTTTTTCATCATCCCGTGTACAGGCTATAAAATCTCCAATCCTACAAAATCTAAATACCATCACCCATTGCCCTCCAGCTGCCATCATGCACCTGTCCCCTTTGTAGGAGCTCTTGGAAGTGCTTACACTCACAGCCTCTACTCAGTCTTCTCCAGGTCTCTCCAACCTCCTCTAATCAGACTTTGACCTTCTATTGAAAACCTTGAGCAGAAACCATTTTTCTCAAGGTCCCAGGTAACCTTATGTTGCCAGATCAGCTTGACTTGATGCTCAAGCTCATTTTTTTCCTCTTCTGCCAGTTTAGAAGGTGTGATGGCACACGCCTATAATCCCAAAGACTCTGGAGGCTGATGCAGGAGGATCATGAGTTCAAAGCCAGTTGCTGAGGCGACTTAGCAAGGCCCTAAGCAACTCAGTGAGACCCTGTCTCTAAATAAAATATGAAAAAGGGCTGGAGGAGCTACGGCTGTAGCTCAGTCACAGAGCACTTGCCTAGCACGTGTGAGGCACTGGGTTCCATTCTCAGCACCACATAAATATAAATAAAATTATTCTTTATATCTACAACAAAAAAAAATAATTAAAGAAAGAAAGGAAGGGGGGCTGGGGATGTGGCTCAAGCGGTAGCGCGCTCGCTTGGCATGCGTGCGACCCAGGTTCGATCCTCAGCACCATATACCAACAAAGATGTTGTGTCCGCCGAGAACTAAAAATAAATAAATAAATATTAAAAAAAAAAAAAGAAAGAAAGAAAGGAAGGAAGGAAGAAAGGAAGGAAGAGAGAGGGGTGGGGATGTGGCTCAGTGGCTAAGCACCCCTGGATTCAATCCCCAGCACCAAAAATAAAATAAAATAAAATAAAACAGTGTTTGACCCGGTCACTCATTCCCTCCTTCTGTGTTCTTTTCACACTGGACCCCAGATCCTCCTCCCTCCTGGATGCTCCTGCTCATCTTCCTTTGCTGGTTCTCCTCATCTCCCCAAACTCTAGGTATCAGAAGTCCACACACAGATCCTCCCTAGTGCTCTGCTCCACCCACATTCACTTCCTGGGTAATTTGCCTCAGAATCTGGAGTGTTCACACCTCGACCACATCTAAACTTGTCTCTCTAGCTAACACCTGTGCCCTGAGCCCTGTGCATATAGCCAGCCACTTACCTGCTCAGCACCTCCACCTGGAAGACCACAGGCACCTTGATCTTAACCTGTCAAAGGCAGCTCCTGGTCTCCCCCAAGCCAGCTCCTCCCATATTTTCCCTTCAAAATAGAGAGTCCTGTGAGCCAGGTATGGCAGCACACACCTGTAATTCCAGCTAGTCAGAAAGCTAAGGACAGAGGATCGAAAGTTTGAGGGCAGGGCTGGGGATGTGGCTCAAGCGGTAGCGCGCTCGCCTGGCATGCGTGCGGCCCGGGTTCGATCCTCAGCACCACATACCAACAAAGATGTTGTGTCCGCCGAGAACTAAAAAATAAATATTAAAAAAATTCTCTCTCTCTCTCTCTCTCTCTCTCTCTCCCCCCCCCTCTCACTCTCTTAAAAAAAAAAAAAAAAAAAAAAGTTTGAGGGCAACCTCACCAACTCAGTGAGACACGGTCTCAAAAGAAAAATTAAGGGCTGGGGTTGTGGCTCAGCGGTAGAGCACTCGCCTAGCACGTGCGAGACCCTGGGTTCGATCCTCAGCACCACATAAAAATAAATAAATAAAATAAAGGCATTGTGCCCAATTACAACTAAAAAATAAATAGATAGAAAAAAAAGAAAGAAAGAAAAGCTTGGTGCAGTGGCGCATGCCTGTAATCCTGGCAACTGCAGGGGCTGAGGCACGAAGATCATAAATTTGAAGCCAACCTCAGCAACTTAGCAAGGCCCTAAGCAATTTAATGAGGCCCTGTCTCAAAATACAAAAATAAAAATAAAAAGGGCTGAGGATGTGGCTCAGTGGTTAAGCACCTCAGTTGTTAACATAAATAAATAAATATAGAGATGGTAGCGTACCCCTGGATTCTATCCCCTGCGCGCGCACATACACACACACAACTGAGTAAAGGGCTCACCATTCACACATTAGATACTCCCCTCAATGCCATGAGCTCATTCTTTCTTATATTATTTTTTGAGAGTATCTTCTTATGTTACCCATGCTGGTCCTGAACTCCTGGGGTCAAGCCATCCTCCTGCCTTAGCCTCCCCAGTAGCTGGCTGAGACAAAAGTGGACATCATTGTGCCCAGCTTCACCTTGCTATTCTTGATACTCTGCTTTATATCATAGCCCCCTCCCATCTGTCTGCAAGCCTCTCCGTTTTAGAATCATGTATACCCAGGGGTGCTCAGACACACTCTCTCTCTCTCTCTTTCAAATACAGACACATGGGCACTTCAGGTCACAGGTCTCAGGGAAGGGGAAGCCCCAGACACTTGACAAAGTAAGTCACTGGGGCCCCAGGGGCTGCTAGTTTCCTGTCCACCTGCCCTTTCCTCAAACTCACACAGGACTCACCGGCACACACCACCTACCACTGACAAAGCTCCTCGGGCCGGTTCTGATAGGGCACGCCCACCTCATAGTTCCTAGCATCACACCACTGCCCCCTGGTATCTAAGCCGCCATCAGCTTCTGCCAGAGGTCCATACAGCAACCTCGTGTTTCCCTGTCCATCCTGAAGTCTGTCCTCACAACAGCCAGCATATCCATGGCTCCCATCACATTCCGAAACAAATTCAAATGCCTCACCTCAGAAGCCCTGCCAGATCTGCCAACCTCTCTGCCCACCAATCCCCTCCTTCTCCACCTGGGCACTGAGGGTTCAGCTCTGACCAGTTTGCACCTCCTGGGTCACCCCACCACCCTCACATCTCAGAGCCTTCACACTTGCTGTTCCATCTGTCAAGTGCCCTCCCAAGATCTCTTCAGCCTCCTTCCCCTCTCAGTGCCTGGTCTGCCTGTGCCTGGCACATAATAGCTACTCACTCAATGTCTGCTGAACCCCTCCCTAGGAATGTTGGGCATCCAGCCCAGCTGTGGCATGAGTGTTGTATCACCACCAGGTGGCGCTGCAGACACAACCTGGGCAATGACCTCCGGTTTAGGCTGATTTGACTTCTCAGCAAAGCCGGCTGGGGCTTTTAATGCCAGGTGGTACTGTGAGGCACCAGCTGATCAGCTGCCCCACCAGCCCTCCAGTGGCTCCTGGTAGACGCTCTTGGAGTATGCACAAAGCCTGGAAGGAAGGGAGAGCTAGTTGCCTCCCATGGCCTGAACTAAGCTCTTTCTGGGCAGGCACCAGAAAGTTCAGGCACCAGAGAGGGGATGGGGAAATGGAGCTCAGCCAGAGCAGGGATATGAGGTCTTGCACTTGGAGTCTTCTTTTCCTGGATTTGTATCTACTCTTCCCCAGGGCTCTGAATGCCTTAGGCATACCTACCCTGGGCCAGTTTCCTCATCTGTCAAAGGGGATAATAAATGAAAGCAAGTTAAAACATGGGGGAGGGACGGCTTGCTGTATCAGGTTGAGGAGCTTCATGGTGTGGGCAGGGGCGGGTATGTGTGCAGATGAGCAGTACCCTGGTTTGGGGAGGAAGCAGGTGGACAGGAAACCAGGGGCCCCTGGGGCCTCCCCTGCCCTGAGGCTTTTGTTCCATGCCAGGAGTATGATCAGAGTACCTGCTCTATCAGTAGCAGAGCCAGTGCCCTGCGGGGGCATCAGGCCACTGTTCTAGCCCACCATTCCCAGTCCTTGCTAACTGAATCTTCCCTCCCTTCTTCCCCCACCCTCCCTCTCTTTCTCCATTTAAACCCCATACACATATTAGAGTCTTTGTCCTAAGGGATGGGGCTCCATGAGTCTCACTCCTGCAGCCTGGTCAATGAGGCTGTGGACATCCTTAGGGTGAGCAGAACTAGGGATTAAGCTTCCCCATGCAAAGATTCCTTATCCCTTCTCCACAGATTGAATTGTCAAGTGCTTATGTGCCAGGTGACACATTTATACCTGTTCATTTCATCCTCACAAAAGCCCTTTAAGGTTTTGGGGCTTTTTTGATTATTCATTTGTGGTGGTGGTTATTGTTTTTGTGTTGTTGGGGATGGAATCCAGGGCCTCATGCATGCTATGCACACACTACTGAGTACTGAGCCCACTTTAAGGTATCTTTACACCCATTTACAGAGAAGAAAATTGAAGTTCCAAGAGATTAAGTGACTTGGCTAAGATCACACAGCAAATGAGATTTCAGGCCCAGCTCTGGTGGATTTTCTGCTGACAAAACTGGGGTGGATAGGCAGTGGGCCTCGTCTCCTTCTTAGCTCCTGCCCTCCTCCTCATTTGCCTGCCTGCCTGGTTCCTGTTTTGGGGGCTCAAGGGTCACAGTGTCCCCTGGGGAGATGAGGTGGAAGTGGTGGCTCAGAAGAGGAAAGGGCTGCTGAGGTTGGGGGCTCTTCTTCATAGCCCTGAGTCCACACGGGGGTTTTGTCTGCAGTTTCAGACTGAGGAGTCATCCTTGCAGGCCCAGCGTCAAGGCCACTTTCCCCCAGCCCTCCCAGACACTGCCAGAGATAGCCCTTCCCCTATCCACCCCACCCCCCATCTTGGGACTTTTGAGCCCCAGGGCACAAACTGAATGCTCCTGTGGCGAGATTAAGGACAATGATAAAATCAGCAATTAGTTGAGCACTCACTAGGTGTCAAGCTCGTGCTCAGTGCTTTTCTGGCCTGTTCTGGAGAAGTCTTTCCCAGAACCCTGCTGGTGAGTTATGTCCCATTACTGACCCCATTTTTACAAATGAGAAAACACAGAGAGGTTAAGAGACTTGCCCAAGGTCAAATGGCTAAGAAATGCCTCAGACAGGATTCAAACTGAGATCTGTCTGGGTTCAGAGTCTGTGCTCTTATTCTTCATGCTACACTGAACTGTGAAGAAATGGAAAAATCTAAGGGCTTGTCCTCCCTGGGTGCTTCAGGCTTCAGGGGTGCCTAGGCCAATCCTAAGTGCCCCTAAGGTGCCCCAAACCTCACCAACTCTGGGCTGGGCTGGGTACAGTAGGTCAAGCTTGCTGCTCAGGGGGCTGGAGGTCAGACAATTCCAGCCACAGCCAAGTCACTTCTCCCCTTTAAGCCTTAGTTTCTCAATTTGCTAAAAGATTCTGGCCCTTTGTCCAGCTTCTCAGAGTAGTTATAAGGAAAGAGGAGTCAAGCCTATCATTTTCACACACACACACACACACACACACACACACACACACACACACACACTCACACACAGAGTTAGGACCCCTGTTTTCAGTCACAATCTTATCCACAAGGCTAACACATAAAAGAGATAAAAGTTGTGCTTCATCAACATAAATCTCTAAGCTCAAGGTGGTGATAGATCCAGTCACCACTGGAAAGGGTGAGTGTGTGACACTTTTGTTGTTTTTAGTTGTTGATAGAACTTTATTTTTATTTATTTATATGTGGTGCTGAGGATCGAACCCAGTGCTTCACACATGCTAGGCAAGTGCTCTACCTCTGAGCTATAACCCCAGCCCAAGTGTGTGACATTTATGATAGACACACATCCTTCCCGAGATGTTGGTTAGAATCCTGGCGCTACTTGGAGCTATCCAGCACCCAGCCTATTTCTGCTGCTTGTCTGAGCTATACACTATCCAGAAAATCTTGAAAAGCCTGTAGACCAAATGCTGCCCTTTTTTGGAGGTGGGGACAGTCCTGGGATTGAACTCATAGGTGCTTAACCACTGAGCCACATCCCCAGCCCTTTTTTCATTTTGAGACAGAGTCCCACTAAGTTGCTTAGGATTTTACTAAGCCGCTGAGGCTGGCTTTGAACTTGCCATCCTCCTGCCTCAGCCTCCCAAGCTGCTGGGATTACAGGCATGGGCTACCATTCCTGGCAAAATGCTGGTTTTAGAAATGAAATAGTCAAATCAAGTTCTAGGGACTGTTCTAAGGCCCAGCCACAGATTCCAAGCATCTATAGAGCTATTAGATGACCTCTAAACCTAGCTGTGGGACTCTGGGCAAGGCCTTTGCATTCTCTGAGCTCCTCAGGGTCTTCCTGCAAGTACAAAAAGGCTGGGCTCCCCCTCCAGGGGTCGTCTGTTTACCTCCACGGTTCAGTAACTAGACACATTTAGTCAGGCCTGGCTTCCTCCTGGCTGTGCTTGTCAGGTGATGGAGTTGTGGGGACAGGCTTTTAGCACTAGCCTGGAGGTTCAGATGCAAACGTGGGAAACTAGGAGGCAGGGTGAGTTAGGGTAGGATGGGTGGAGGTAGGGAGCTGGCCAAAGCCTGAGTGTTTAAAAATAAATCCTGTTAGCTACAGCCTCAGCTCTCAGGGCCTGGTGACATCACCAGGGCACAGGATGTCCCTGGCAGGGGCTGGAGTGGCAGAGGAGACAAGACCTAAGAGAGGGCCAAGGGGGTTCTTATCTGCCCTTTCTGTAGAAGCTGTGTTTGGAGAAAGCCTGCCTGGGTTGTTCTTGGGCGGAGGGGCTGCCAGCTACCTTCCCCTGATACTTGGTGGGCATTTCATTCTGCATATGAGAAACTGAGGACCAGGAAGGTCATGACGTGCCTGATGCCCCACTTTGAGAGATGTGGCAGTCCCAGGATGGGTCAGGAAAGGAACCAAGTGGGCAAATGCCTAGCCCTGGGCTTGAGGAGCTTTTCAGGACAAATAAGCTCTTCCTGCCTACCCACTGCCCCGTGCCTCACTCTGACCTGGTGAAGGAGGACTGGGTAGAGATTAGCACTTTTTTTTTTTTTTTAAATTTGCTTGTTTTTTTCTGTGGTGCTGAGAATTTAAGACCTGGCACATGCAAGCTATCACTGAACTGTACCCCCTACCAGCGTTTATATTTTATAGCTAAGGAAACTGAGACCAAGAAGGACAAAGCACATCAAGCACATTCTGCCCAGTTGGGATGGGATTGGTCTCTCCCAGCCATCTCCAGTTCAGCTGCCTATGGGGAGGGAAGCTTGTGGTGTCAGGCAGGGGCTTCGGGAATGGAAGGAGGGGATGGGAGGGAACCTTGGCTCTCTAGCCTTCCTCCCACCACCCCATCTCCTCCTCCCCTTCCCTCTGCAGTGTTCAGGACAAAGTCTGGCCCCCTTGCCTGGTCAAGACTCCCTGCCTCCTCTCTCACTGAACCCTGTGCTCTAAACCTCAGCTAACCCAAGTGTTCATAGATCCCTAAAGCGCTTGCTATTTCAGGCCTCTGAGCAGCTGAACAAGCTGTTCCCCGCTGCCTGGAATGACCCCTACTGTAGCTGCCAAGGAAACTCCTATGCATCCTTCAAACTTCTGCTCTGAGCCATCACTGTTCCATGAGCGTGATGTGGTTGTGAATGTTATGTTCACCACCTGTCTCTCTTCCTGTACCAACAACGTTTTTAGGGTAGGAACTGTATTTTATTCATTCCTCCATGCCCAATGTCTAGCCAGTGACTGGATAAAGAAATTGAGTCTTGATTCTGTGCCTTCCTTACCATAGATTTTATCCAAGTCACATATCCTCTTCTGAATGGGGACAAGGGCCAGGCAATGTGGTGCACTCCTGTAATCCCAGTGGCTTGGGAGGCTGAGGCAGGAAAGAGTTCAAAGCCAGCCTCAACAATTTAGTGAGGGCCTAAGCAACTCAGCGAGAACCTGCCTTTAAATAAATTATTAACAAGGGCTGGGGGAGTTGCTCAGTGGTTAAGCACCTGGGTTGTTTAATCCCAGTAGTAAATTAAAAAAAAAAAAATCAAAGGGAAAAAAATGCAAACAAATGGGACAAGGCCCACTTTGCAGGGCTGCTGGAAGAGGCTGCATACCCCTTAGTAGGCATTAAAGGGCTTTGCTGGTGGGGGAGGTGCTGTGAGGCCAAGATTGGGACATTCTCTGGCCAAGTCCCTTCATCTGTCCTCCAAAGAGGCCCTCACATGCTCTGCTCTCACCCCTCCCTTCTACCCTAACTTTCCATCCTGCCCATGAAATCCAAAGCAGGTGGCAGCCCTAGCCTCCCTCTAAGGGCCTCTATGCTCCCAAAACCTAAGAGTTTTTTTTTTTTTTTGGCCCAGGTCAGCCTCGAACTTGAGAATTTTTTTGCCTCAGCCTCCCAAGTAGCTGGAATTACAGGTGTGAGTCACCACTTGCATATCTGCACTCCCAAACATTAGAAACCACATGGAGTGGGGCCCTGCTGTGCACACCTGTAATCCCAACGGCTCTGGAGGTTGAGGCAGGAGGATGGAGTTCAAAGCCAGCCTCGGCAATCTAGAGACCTTAAGCAACTCAGACGTCTAAATAAAATTTTTAAAAAGAGCTGGGGAGGGCTGGGACTGTAGCTCAGTGGCAGAGCGCCCGCCTCGCACGTGTGAGGCACTGGGTTCGATCCTCAGCACCACAGAAAAATAAAGATATTGTCCACCTACAACTAAAAATAATTTTAAAAAGAGCTGGGGGATGTGGCTCAGTGGTTAAACACCCCTGGGCTCAATCCCCTGGTGCGGAACTCTGGAACCGGTACTGTTAGGCAGCCTCCTTCCTTGTGGCCCGAGAGGCCGAGGACGATCCCTGCCCAGCGGAAAGGGGAGGGTGGGCAGCGGTGGGTGCGTGGGGGACGGCTCGGTGGCAGCGGCTCCCCGCTCCTCTCCCGCCCCTCCTTTCCACCGGGGAGGCGCGCCAGGACACCCAGCTCCCGCCCGGCCACTCGCCGGGGAGCGGGCGCCTTCCAGCCAGGACCTGTAGCTGACGCCCAGCCCGGGGCGCAGGGCATCTGCTGCCTCCCTCCAGGGCCGTCGGCCGCGAGAGCAGCTATAAATAACGCGGAGGCGGGCGATGAAGTCAGCGCGCCCCGGGAGCCGGGACCGCCACGGGGCAGCGGGGGCAGCGGGGGCGGCCGAGGCGCGCTCCGGGCGGGCAGGGCTAGCGGCCCGCCGGCCCCCCCAGGCTGAGCGGGGGGGGGGCTGGGCGAGAGGTGTGACAGCGCCTGGCCCTAGGGACGAGCGAAAGGCGCCTCACGGCGGCCCCTGGAGCGATTGGGGGCCCGGAGACAGGGACTGTCCCCTTATTTCGTAAGCCGCAGGTTGCAGCGAAACGGTCCCCAGCCCAGCTCCCCTCCTGGCCCCGCCTGGCCTTGGGGAGTGTGCAGAGCTGGCGAGGCGACCCCTGTCAGGCCGCGGGCCCAGTCTGCGCCCCCGTCTCCCCGGCGTCCTCCCCTCCCCAGCTCCGCGGCGGGCGCGCTGGCGGGGGTGGGGGGCGCTGTTCCGGTGTCACGTGGGCGGAAAGCAGTGCTCTTCACCGGAGGGGCGCCCACCGGCTCCCCCTCCCCTCCGCATCCGTGAGCTGGCGCCCCACCCCCGCGCTGTGCGTTACGTAACCGTCCCCTCCCTCTTCCCCCTCCCCACTGCACCCGCTTCCCCCGGAGAGGCCAGGCCCTTTTCCGCTGGAGTGGCCACGCCTGCCCAAACCTTCTCCCCTTCCTCTTAGCTTCCATAGGGACAATGAGGCCCCCTCCAGTGGGACACACTGGGGGTAAGGGGTAGCTCGCAGGCATAGGGATGACTGTCCTTGCTAGGAATTTTGAGCCCCCAGGGAAGCCCAGACTGTGTGTATGGGGGGGGGTACCCCTGCTAATGCACCACTGTGCCTGGCCCTTGTCCCCATTAGGAGGAGAGTATGTGACCTGGTTCAAAGGGCTGTTTCCAGTGCACAATAGTTTACCCCCTGACCCGGACTTTGGTCCCTGACTCCTCAGGAAGCCTTCCACAGCCTGGGCCACTATGTGTCTTAAATTGTAAAGCTGTGAAGCCCAATGGTAACTGATTCTTTGCCTACCTCTGTGTGACCTTGGGCAGATTTTGTCTCTCTGAGCCTCAGTATTCACATCTATAATGTCTCCTTGTAGTGTCATAGGGAAGAACAGACCCATGTCAACACCGGTGAGTACTTAGCCCAGTAACTAGGAATTCTCCTTATCCTTCCCTAACTCCCTCCCAGGGACCTGGCCAGGCCCTGGGCTGGTAGGCGGTGTCTGCTGGACCAATCAGTTCCCTGTGGACCTTGGTCTTTGCCCCAGGGAGCTGGGTGTCCAGCCTGCCTTGTGGCATGGCTATAGCTGCAGGTGGAGCTAGTGCCCTGTGGCCTGGTGCAGTGGGGAGGTTTTCCTAACCATCCCCTTCAAGACTCATAGAAGCCCTGATAATCCCCCTGTAGTCTTTCCAGATCTCACTTGCTGAGATAAGCCCACCATTACCTGTTTTGAGCACCTACTAAGAGGAGGTGCTGGGATGAGGGAGACATTTAATCAGTCCCTCTCTGACGTTGGAGGTCCTTCTCATTTGCAAAGGGGGATAACCACACTAATCCTAACCATCCCCTCTTGCTTGGCCTTACTAGCAGGACATGAATGACATTATTCCTGCCTCCACTTGCTGGCCTGGACTATGAACCTAGGACTTTATGCTCCTGTTACCATCAAACAATGTGAAGGGAGAATTAGTGTCCTTTTACAGTTGAGGAAATCAAGGGGTGGAGCAAACTCCTCCAGCTAGGGTAACCAAGTGTCCTGGTTTGCAGGAGGTTCAGGTCTCAGTGTTAGAGCACTTGCCTGCGCCTAGAAGGTTCTGAGTTCCATCCCCAGCACTGATGGAAAAAATAAGTCAGTGGGAAAAACTGGAAGTCACCCTACTTTCCAAACCATTACCTCCAATCCCTTTGATACCAGTGCCAGGGACACTCTACCACTGAGCTATACCCTAGCCCTTTTTAAAATTTTATTTTGAGACAGGTCACTAAGTTGCCCAGGCTGGACTCAAATTTGTGATCCTTTTGCCTTAACCTCTTGAGTTGCTGGGATTACAGGTGTGCACCAATGAGCCTAGCCTGAGCCAGACTTTGAATGTGAATACTGTCACTTGCAAAGTATGTGGTTTGAGTTGGGGGTGATGGTGCATGCCTGTAATCCAGCAATCAGCAATTCGGGAGGCAGAGAAAGGAGGATCCTAAGTTTGAGGCCAGCAAACAAGTCTGACTTTAGGTCCACCTAGAGTAGTACCCAACTCTAATGCCCTCAATAAATATTTGCCACATGAGCAAAGGAATGATTGCACATACACCTCTTGGGCCTTCTTGGGTGCTTAACTTTCATGCCTGGATCTGAGTTTGGATTCTGCCAGGAGTGTCCTATCTGAGGTTAGGAGACTGGATTCAACTGATGTCCCAAGGAATCCTTCAGCCTCTTCATTCAGCTTTAGCCTTTGGGAACCTCCCAGGGTCACCCAACTGATCCTTACCCTTTTGCCCACAGGGAAGCTGGGTTCCCATGTGGGGAGCCACTCAGCCCCCTAATATCAACTGTATGGCTTTAAGCTTGTCACTTTGATTCTTAGAGATCAGTTTCCTCACCTATAAAATGAGTGATGAGACCTACCTACAAGATTGCTGCCAGAATTTGGGACAATGCAGGTAAAGCTCTTGGCACACAAAAGCCTTTAATAAATAAATGTTGTTATTGTTGTTTATTCATGTGGTGATAGCAAACGTTTTTAAAAAATTTATTTATTTTTGTTAATTTTTATGTGGTGCTAAGGATCGAACCCAGAGCCTCACACATGCTAGGCAAGTGCTCTGCCACTGAGCTACAGCCCCAGCCCAGTGATAGCAAACTTTACTGCATTAAGCTAACTTTCTTAACTGATTTCCATGCATTCACACCCAAAGAGGTGGTAGATGCCTTTTTTTTTTTTTTGGCATCAGGAATTGAACCCAGGGGCCCTTAACCACTAAGCCACATCCCCAGCCATTTTAAAATTTCCATATAAAGACAGAGTTTCACTGAGTTGCTCAGGGCCTCTCTAAATTGCCAAGGCTGACTTTGAACTCACCATCCTTCTGCCTCAGCCTCTCAAGCAGCTGGGATTATAGGCTTGTGCCTATGAAGAGCTGAGTTTTAGAAAGGTGGTGACCTACCCAAGGTCACACAGCTAGTAAGGGGACAGGCCAGCATTTTCAGAGTTCTGCAATGTTGTAGAACTCAGCTCATATCATGGCAGTTATTGATATTCTGGGGAAATACAGCCATGAGCTAGAGAAGAACTGCTGAGGTCCCTTCTGGGGCCATGCCCCTGCCTCTAGAGAGCTGTCCCTCTCCTTGCCCAAGGTGGCAGGTGGCAGGACAGGTTGTAAGAACAAGCCCTTTGCTCAGGCTGACTGCCCCTGCACCCAGTCGGCCAGCTGCCCATACCCTCTGCCAGCCACTGTTCCTTGTTGGCCAGCCAAGCTATGGAGCAGTCCAGGACATTGTGTCCAGAGAGAGGTCCTGGCATTCCCCCCTCCCATGACACTATCCTGCCCCTCCCCTCCAGGCCTTGGGCCAACCTGGCCTGTCCCCAGCCCTAGCATGAACAGGAGACTAGAGCTGCCCTCACAGAGGCCAGGACAGTGTCTGGCTAGGTCAGCCTTCCCTGCTTCCAGCCTAGTTTGAGAGGAATGCCCTGCACCAAAGCATGTGCTCTGTCTGGAAGACAACCCCAAGTCCTATGGGACAGGTTCCCAGGGTGCCCTTGCAGGACAAACTAGCTAGGCTCCTGAGATGCCTCTTGCTGCCCTTGGCACATTTTCTCTGCCAGTTTAGTATGCAAGCTGATCCAAGGTGAGAGGCCTCCTTGAGCCAAGAACAGAAAGGGCTGGATTCATGCAAAGCCGTAAGTTAAGACTCCATGGTGTCAAGCAGAAAGGGGGCTGAGGAACAAGGACAGTTGAAGGGGGACAGTCTAATGGGAGGGAGCCTACAGGAAACAAGGTGAGCCCTTCTGGGCTCTTTTGTATCTTTCTGCCTGGGCTTAACTGCCACCTATTCAGAGGTACCTCTCTGACCCCCTCTTGGAGAGGAGGGCTCCCTGACTCAACCCTCTGTCTTGTTACCCTGAGTTGAATCTCTACTTGGATTTCCTTTATCATGTTTGTCATTTCTTTTGCCTCTAGAATTTGTGAGTCTGGTAAGGGAGGAACTTTGCCTTGTTTTTTGCTGGGAACAGGTTCCGCACATAGCAGGGCTGGTAAATATTTGTCGAATGAGTATTTGAATGCTGCTGGGCCTTTAAATCCTTTGGCCCTCTGAGCTTCTGCTTGCTTATTCTTTTTTTTTTTTTTTTGTGGGGGAGGGTGTGCTGGAGACCAAACCTAGTGCCTTGCTCATGCTAACTAAGCATTTGCTCTACCACTGAGTGACACCCCCAATCCTTCTTTGTTTTTTAACAGTGTTATTGAGGAATAACTGACATACAATGTACTTACTACACACAACTTTAAAATGATAATTTGATAAATTTGGCATATGCTTTTGAAGTTATCTCCACAATCAAGATAATGAACCTGTACATTACTCCTCAAAGTTTCCTGATTCTTCTAAATCCCTCCCTCCTTGTCCCTCCCCCTTTTCTGTCCCCAGGCAACCACTAGTGTACTTTTTGTAAGCTTAGTTGACATTTTCTGTAATTTTCTTTCTTTTTTTTTTTTTAAAGAGAGAGAGAGAGAGAGAATTTTAATATTTATTTTTTAGTTTTCAGTGGACACAACATCTTTGTTTGTGGTGCTGAGGATCAAACCCGGGCCGCACGCATGCCAGTCCAGCTTGAGCCACATCCCCAGCCCCATGTAATTTTCTATAAATGTGTTCAAACAGTGTGTATTCTTTTCTTTCTCATCTGGCTTTCATTCAGCATTATTATTTTTCTATTCATCCATGTTGTGGCCTGTTATCGTTAGTTCTTTCCTTTTTTAAATATATATACTTTTTAGTTGTTGATGGACTTTATGGTCTTTATTTTTATGTGGTGCTGAGGATCAAACCCAGTGCCTCATGCATGCTAGTGAGCGCTCTACCACTGAGCCACAACCCCAGCCCCTCGTTTGTTCTTTCATTTGAATTGCTGAGTAGTATCCCATGTGTGGGTTCTTCAAAGTTTGTTCAACTACTCAAGGGCATTTGGATGTTTCCACTTGAAGGCTATTAAAAATAACACTGTTATGAACATTTATGTGTAAGTATTTATGTGGACATATATTTTCTTTTCATATGGGAAAAACTTAGGAATGGAATGGCTGGATCACAGGGTAGGTATATATTAGATTGAATCCAGGGCCTCACACATTATAGGCAAGAGTTCTACTTTTAAGCTACATCCCCAGCCTTTTCTTATTTTATTAGAGACAGGGTTTCCCTGAGTTGCTTAAGGTCTTGCTAAGTTGCTGAAGCTGGCTTTGAACTCACAAACCTCCTGCCTCAGCCTCCTGAGTTGCTGGGATATGTCACCATGTCCAACTTGTAATTAATTTTTATATTTTTGATTAACATGTATTAATTGTACATAACGGGGTACAGCATGATATTTCAATGCATATATATAGCATGCACTGATCAAAGCCTTTCCATCTCATTAAGTAATTGATTTTTTTTGTGTGTGTGTGTGTTGGGGGATTGAACCCATGAACACTATACCACTAGTTGTATTCCTAGCAGTGTTTTAGTGTTTTTGAGACAGGATGTCACTTAATTGCTGAGGACCTAAGTTTCCCAGATTGGCCTTGAACTTGTGATGCTCTAGCCTCCCAGTCACTGGGATTACAGTCATGCACCACTGTGCCCACCCATACAATTGATTTTTTTTTTTTTTTATACTGGGGATTGAACCCAGGAGCACTTAACCACTGAGCCACATCCCTAGCCCTTTAAATTTTATTTTATTTTAATTTTTTTTTGGGGGGGTAAGGGGACTGAACCCACTCAACCACTGAGCCACATCCCCAGCCTTATTTTGTAATTTATTTAGAGACAGGTTCTCACTGAGTTGCTTAGCATGTGGCTTTTGCTGAGGCTGGCTTTAAATAAACTTGTGGTCCTACTGCCTCAGCCTTCAGAGCTGCTGTACCACCACACCTGGCTGTAATTGAGTTTTGAAAGTTCTTTTTATATTCTGGATACTAGCCCTTTATCAAATATATGATTTGCAAATTTTTTTTTCAGTCTGTGGCTTATCTTTTTATTGTCTTAACAGTGTATTTTTGGAAGTTCTTTTTTTAAAAAAAATATTCATTTTTAGTTTTAGGTGGACACAGTATCTTTATTTTTTTATTTTTACATGGTGCTGAGAATCTAACCCAGTGCTTCACACATGCTAGGCAAGCACACTACCACTTGAGCCATATCCCCAGCCCAGAAATTCTTGATTTTGATAAAGTCAATGTGTTATCTCATGGATCTTGCCTTTGAAGGGTATCTTAGAAATCTGCCTAATTTAAGGTCACAAAGATTTCCTCTATTTTCTTTTAGAGGATTTATAGTTTTGGGTTTTTGCATTTCTGCCCTCTGAACAGTTCTTGTGGCTTCTTGAAGAAGCTCTCTACACTTCTCCAGCCGGGTCATGTTCCTCCTCCACATCCCTGGGGCTCCCTCAATATTGGGGCACCCTCAATACCAAGTCCAGGTGACCTCCACTCGGTCAGCAGCATCTGGCATCTGTGTCTATGGGCTATTCCCTGATTCTTCAAACCCTTCCCTCATCTGCTTCTCTCAGCCCTCTGAAAAGCCTTCCAGCAACAGATCAGAACCTGCTCTGGGTACTCCTAGCTCCTGGGCTTCCTTCTGGTGTGGCTCATTGGAGTGTTGAAGTCAGGATGACCTGGGATTGTTTCCACCATTGGAACTCACCTGAGAGAAAGGCCTGGGTCTGCTCCTCCAGCCAGTCCATGTGCGGGGGCCCAGCTCATGGCCTGGCACAAAGGAGGGATTCTGGAAAGGTTTATAGATTCAGTGTGTAAGAGAAATCTCCCCTGCTTCTTTTGTTGTTGTTTGGTACTGGGAATTGAGTCACTGAGCTACATTCCCAGCCCTTTTTATTATTTTGAGACAGGGTCTTGCTAAATTGCTGAGGCTGGCCTCAAACTCGAGATTCTCCCTCAGTCTCTGGAGTCACCGGGATTATATGTGTGCACCTGGCTATGATTTTTTTTTTTCGTGGCAGTGCTGAGAATCGGAGTCAGGACTTCAGGCACAGTGGCACACGCCTGTAATCTCAGTGGCTTGGTAGGCTGAGGCAGCCTCAGCAACTTGGAGAGGCTCTGAGCAACTCAGCAAGACAAGTCGGGGACCCTTCCTATGCTGAGGATCGAGGCAAGCCCCTGGAGGAGAGGGGAGTAGAATGTCTTATTCTTCATGGGACATCTTCTTACTGGAGGCAGCTTGCCACCTACGGGCAGCCAGACTCTAAAATGAAACTTTTATTTTCGGTCCTAGCCTGGTCCTGTTGCTGGCAGGCCTGGGTTTCGGCCTGTTTGCCAGTGCAGAGCAATAGACCGGATGGGGCAGGCTGGTTGCCTTTGAGGATGGACAATAATGGCCAAGTTGATGAAAATGATACTTATTTACTCCAGATCAGCCAGTGCCTCAACATTCCCTACCCATTATTCTGTTGTTCACAAGGAAGTATTAGTCACTGTTCTCATTGTAGAGGTTGGGCAACTGAGGTGAAGTAGGTGGGGGGGAGGGGCTGAGGTTGTGGCTCAGCAGTACAGCGCTCACCTAGCACATGTGAGTCCCTGGGTTCGATCCTCAGCACCACATAAAAAATAAATACATAAAAACAAAGGTATTGTGACTACTACAACTAAAAAAAATAAACAAATAAAAAAGGAGGTGGGTGGGTAGCTGGAGGTCCTCCAACTAGCGAGCAGCAGGGCTGGAATTGGTACCTGTGCTTTTTTTAGTCCTGGGGATTGAACTCAGGGACACTCGACCACTGAGCCACATCCCCAGCCCTATTTTGTATTTTATTTAGAGACAGGGTCTCACTGAGCTGCTTAGTGCCTTGCTTTTGCTGAGACTGTCTTTGAACTTGTGATCCTCCTGCCTTGGCCTCCCTACCCACTGGGAATACAGGTGTGTACCACCATGCCTGGTGGTACCTGTGCTTCTAAGGAGCAGGATCCAGGCTTTTCCCCTACCCCTGATGGGGCTCCCCTGGGAGGGCTGTAGCCTTGCCTTTTCTTTTGTGGCTGACTTCTACTCTCTTCGCACCTCCAAGAAGCCTTCTTGGATCTGTGGGCTCCTAGGTCCCTTGTGTATAGTGTCCTGAAGGTGCCCACCCCCACAACTGTTTCCAGAACAGAGTGGATGGATACTCAGGGATGGTTTTTAAAGTGCACAAATGATGCCCTTTTCTTCCCCTGCTGTAGGGCAGGGGTCCCAGGCAGCCCTTTACCTCTCCAGGTCTCCAGCTCACTTTTCATCAGAGCCAGTGAACAACTGGTGAATAAAACACGGCATGAATGGAGTGAGTTAGTTCTGTGTCCATTCCATGGAGGAGTTGGGGGTTTGTTCAAATATGTAGTGTCCACACCATGAGCTGGAGGGACTGGTTGTCCCAGAAGTTAGTCTTGGCATGTGGGTGGGAGCTTGCCCTGGCCCTTCAGATCTGAGTGTGACAGAGTGGGAACAGGTGACCCTGGCACCTGCTGAGTCAGGACCTATGTTTATAAATAGAAATGAGGTGAGGGGCCATCCCACCTCTGCTCTGGGGCCCATGACTGGTGGACAGCTTGGACACAAGACAGGTTGGCTTTCTCTCTGATAGAAGTATGAGACCCCTGTTAAGTGGCTTTGTGTCTTGACCAGGGGCTTTCCTCTGCTTGACACTCTGTGGGAAGCAGCCAGTGGAAGGAGCTAGACACCAGGGCTCCTGGGACGCTGTCTAGAGGCTGGACGTTTAGCCCCAGCGCTTCTAGATACATGAAGTATACATGCTTGCAGGGGTTGAGGGGAGGGCTGTATTGGCTTATTTGTAAAGTTAAGAGCCTGGGGACACCCCACCCTCCTGATGCACTATAAATCTGCTTGCCCTCTGCCCCAGTTTGAAAGTGTTAATGTTCCCCATCTCCATCATCATATCCCAAAACAGTATTACAGCTTATCAAATATTGGTAAGATCAGCTCTGGAAAGACAGGCACTGGTTTATTCTCTGACAAGGGCCTAACACTGCTCAAGACCACTGGATTGAATACGACACATCAAATCAAAATCTCAGCCTTACCACTTACTAGTTTTGTGAATTTAAGCAGGCAATCTAACTTGGCCTTCACCACTGGCTGCTATGAGGGCGAGATAAGATTCAACAAAAATAAGCCCCACATGATGGAACAGAGGAATACGCGGCTAGAGAGGCTGAGGCAGGAGAATCATGAGTTTAAAGCCAGCCTCAGCAACAGAGAGGCTGTCTCTAAATGAAATGTAAGAAAAAGGGCCGGGTATGTGTCAGTGGCTAAGTGCCCCTGAGTTCAATCCCTGGGATCCCTCCCTCCCCCCGCAAAAGGTTCAACAAGTACCTTCACAAATACTCTGGGTCCAGTTGGGCCCAAAGACCTTGGACAGCATTAATGAGCCCTGACCTTGTGAAGAAAAACATGGCCCTGAGGTCCTAGGAGAGGGAGGAGGTGGCTGAGATCTCAAAGAAATCAGTGGCAGAAAAGTGGGCTGCTTTCCAATCCTGGGCTCAGACAGGTTGTCACCTCTAAAGCAGCTAGGGAGGTGTCTGGCCCAAGAAAAGGACAGAGAACCCGAGTATCAGGTGTTTGGACAAAACCTGGCTTAGGTGGGCTCTCCTCATTCTGGCCATATCCAAAGAGCAAGTGGCAAATACTATATCTAGAGTAGGCTGGAGGTGGACCTCTCCCTCCTTCTCCAAGGAATAGGCAGTTCCTAGCATAGCCACAAAGAGGAACCCCAATCTTAAGGCTCTGCTTCCAGTCCTGGCCCCAGCAACTACCAAACAAGAAAATGTCTATTAGCCTCAAGGAACCTGTCTGCAACATGGAAAAGGATAGTGGTAGTGGGCATACTAAGAAGTCAGTTATGTCCACCCAGGGGTAGGGGTTGGGCTACTGCCATTCTCTCCATCCCAAGAGACCCCATAAACAGAACAAGTTAGGAGCAAGGAAAGGGCTATTATATATCATGCTTTTAATACAAACTTAAAAAAATCTGGAACAATATAAACTGTACAGATTTGATCAATCTTGTTTTTAAACTAAATCTCTAACACACCAATGTCCCATTCCAAAATATTGCACAACATTCTGAATACAAAACACTTGATTGTATTCCTCCTTCACTAAAGAAAAAAAAAGTCATTACCCTGCTCCCCTGGCTCCTCTCCACAGTTGCTTCAATGCCCCCTCCCACTCTTAGGGAGAATTAGAGAATCTATAGCTCCCTGCATTGAGAAAAAGACATCATTCTGGATTGACAGTTTACATTCTTCACAAGATAATCCATCTTTAGATTTGTTCCTGGGAAAGAGGGATAGACAGAGGATGGGGAAAGGGGAGAAAAAGGTTTATTCTCCTCTTTTTTTATTTTAAAGTTTGTTTTCCTGAAAAAATATCAATTTCTCTCCTCTTTTTAAGAAAAAACCTTGAAAAGAAAAAATTACATTTCTTACGTTAGAAATATACATATATTATATATACCTCTTACATTTTACAAATGTAGCAAATTATTCAATACAAACGGACACCAAAAAATGTAAAAAATAAAAAAAAATTTCCTACGAAACCAGGTAAATTAGTGCAGATTTTTGTTTGTTTTCTTAAAAAAAATAAAATTGAAGCAAAAATGCCTAGATTTGAGACGAGACAGACTGAACCAGGCCCAAAAGCCCAGTGTAGGAGCCATGCTCCTGAACACACATTATTCTTCGTATTTCAAGAAACAGGAAGGGATTGGTCTCCCCCTCTCCCTGCATGTGGTGAAAAATCAGCTGGCCTGGGTGTGGGTGGTACCAGTGTGTGTGTGCACAGGAGGGGCCAGAAGGAGGATAAGGCAGCATCCAACCTTTCCCAGAGAGGAGCTATCTGCCTGGGCCTGTCACCTGCATGGGAGCTGAGGATGAGGGACAGGGTGACCCAGACTGGGCTGGCCCAAGAGGTCTAGAGGAACAGATGGTGCTGGGCTGAGAAGCCAGGGCCTTGCCCTGATGGGGAGGTAGAGCTGGTGCCCATTGTAGGGAGGGAAGGCCGGCAGTGCCTGTCTGGGCCAGACTCACTGCCACAGCAGTACCCACTTGGGGTCCCGGGAAGAATGGAATGGGGTGGGATACCAGGACTTTGGTGCTTTCTGGTGATGGAGCCCTGATGCTAAGTAGCCCCATTACCAAAGCACTGTGGCTCAGAAGCTATGCCATGGATTGGAAAAAACCCTTTCTTCTGCAGAGGAAGGGGAACCAGTGCCCTTCTGTATCCCAAGTACAATGGCTGGGAGGATCACATGCCTGTCCAGCCTGGTCTACCCAGGAGACCATGCCTCACAGCATCAAGGTCCAGGGTAGGCAGCGTAAGGGTAGTGAGGGGGATGACAAGAGAGAAACTATCAGGTAGGGACACAGATGGAGTGAAATAACACAACCAGAAGACCAAAAAGTCACAATGCAAGGCTCAGGACTGCCAGCAATAGGCACTGACCGACTCCAAATGCGGGTCCTATCTCCCCACCCCCAACTCCCCACCAATGGAACTCAGGTAAGCAGCTCCCATCCTGGGTAAGGTTGCACAACAGGGTCACTGAAGTCTAGGGACTTCTCTTAGGCAACAGAGGCTTGGATATTCCTTCTACCCTTCAGAGCTTATGTGTGTGTGAATATATATGTATATACATATATATATACACACACACACATATATATATTGTATGTGTATATATATGTTTTTTCCCTATATATATGTGTATGTATGTGTGTGTGTATAATTCTATTTTTTTTCCTTTCTTTTTTTTTTTCTTTTTGGTCAAAAACAAACAAAAGTGCAGATCCCTCTGCAGTCTGGAAACCAGTTCCTTCTGCAGTGCTTTCCTCTGGGAGTGCCTTAGGCTCAGCCAATGTCACCCCCTCCATACTGCCTTACAAAAAACTGACAACCCACCCCCAGCCCATTCCCCAACCTCATACATAAATAAGCACTTGCTGCAACCCAGAATCACATCCAGAGGGAAGTTTCACATGGCTTGGAATCCTTTAGAACAGGACAGCAAACCACATATACTCACAGGGGTGTACATGTACACACACGTTTACATGTACACACACACACACACACACACACACACACACCCCTTATTCCCACCTCCTAGCCCGCAGCCTCAGGCCCAGGGAAGAAGGGCTGCATTAGAGAAAGAGGCCCTGCTTATGAAGGATGCTGGGTGTCCAGAGCCATGATAATCGCCTAGGCCTGGTGGGGTCGGTGGGTGGATGGGGCCACAGCACAGAGATGAAAGGATTTCAACAAGACAAAGTGCAAACCTCCCTGTAGTCACAGACATTAGCTCTTGGGGGAGGGTGTCTAGTGGCTAGCCAGAAACTCCCTGTGGCCCAGCCTGAGAGGGAGTATGGGCTGGGGTCAGACCTATTTGGGTGGCAGGGCCCAAGAAGTCCTGCTGAGGTTGGATGGCTTTGAGTGAGAGGATAGCTGGAGGGCAGGCAGTGAAATGGGCCAGCCTCTCCCTACTTGGGGGGGTTTGGCCCCAGCTGCAGCTCTTCCTTCCCTGTGAGCTTGGACACACCAATCATAAAGGAGTGTGAAGGAGGGAGGAGGGAACAGGGAGCAGCAATTCACATCTGGACCATTCTTAGCACAGGAAGCCACTAATTAAAGATGTTATATAGAAAACTACATGTAAAAAAAAAAAAAAAAAAAAGAAATACAAAACCCAAACCAACCAAATAAATCAGAAGCAGGCAGGAAAACGGTCGGGGTGGGGGGGTTGAGTTAACCACGATTCGGTGCTTCAGGAGCCCCCTCCCACTCCATGCCTGGGCTGGATCTTTTTTCTAGAAGCGAGAGTGAGAAGATTGGAAATATTTTTGTACAGTTTTCTTTTCCTCTTTTTTTTGGCCTTTCCTCTCCTTTCCTTTTTCTTATCTGTGGTCGTGGGTGCTCTTGGCCCTCTGGGTGGAGGAGTGGTCAGTTGGCCAACACAACAGGCTGGAACGGCTGGCTGGGGTATTGCATGGTGTTCAGGTTGTAGCTCAGGCCTTCCACAAAGGGTGTCTTCTCCAGGAAAAGGCTGTTGGTGCCACCTCCAAATACCTGGGCCATATCGAAGCTGCTGCTGTTACAGGTGCTGGCCCCACCACCCGCAAAGGGTGCTGAGGTGCCACTGCCCTGGCCATCAGCTGCATCAAAAAAGAGGCTGGGCGAGCCACCACCATTGTACACGAACTCCTTGGCATTGGGTGAGAGCTGGGACTGAGGGGCCGAGGTGGCTGTGATGAAGTTCAGTGAATGCATAGACAAAGAGAGGCTCTTGTGCTTCAGCAGGTTGTTGGTGGGCGAGCGGACCATGCGAGGCTGTTGCTGTGGTGGCTGCTGGCCACTTGCCCCACTGCTGGCCACGCCCCCACCACTAGATGCCCCACCACCCTTCTTCATCTTGGTAGAGCCAAATTTGGTGGCAGCGAAAGAGGCGGTGGTGAAAGTGATGGGCTGGGCAGAGCGAGGGATGAAGGTGGGGCTGGGTGACTGGCCGAAGGACGGCGAGGGGGAATTGGACAGAGAGCTGTCCTGGCTGCCAATGGGCACAAATACCTGAGCATCAGGGTTGAAGCTGCTCTTGATCTCCTTGTCCAGCTCTGGGGCACCACTGCCCTCACTGTCATCCAGGTACAGCACTTTTACAGCCCCCTTCTCACCGATCTGGTAGGACACTTCAAAAGGGTCAATCCAGACACTCAGTTCCTCAGGCACGTTGGCCCGCACATCCTCCAATGCCAGCCCGCTCCGCTTGGCAGCCAGCTCTACCACAGGGTCCACCATCTCCCCAATGTGGACGCAGCGGAAGCCAGAGCCCTTGAGTGGCTTATCAGGGTACCAGTGGCCTTCATATTTCTTTTTCAAAAGTCGCTCGAGCTCTTCTCCAAACAGGTCTGCCCGGCGCCGGGGCAGCTTGTTGTATAAATAGGAGATGATGAAGTTCAGGGCCACTTTAATCTCTAACTGCATGGTCCTTTCCTAGGCAGAGAATCAGTGCAGGGCACGTGCACAGGCCAAGGGAAGTGGTTGCAGATGTAAGATGGGCAGACTTGGGCTGCAGATGGTTCTGGGAAATGAGAAAGAAGGAGAGGAGTACCATGATTATATATGCAGACAGGTGGAAGTGGCCAAAGACAGACAAAAAAACACCAACTCTGGATCACTACCATTCTACCAGTGGCTGGGTTCAACTATACAATTGTAGACAAGTTACTTCCTTCTGAGCCTTAGATTTCTCACTGGGAAAATGTGTCTGACATGGAGTTGGAGGATATAAATTGCCTTATGCTACACTTGGCAGTAGTAGACACTTGATAAAGTTAGCTATTTTTTTAAAATAATAAACACATACGGAATGCCATTTTCCACCATTATGAGAATTTGGGTCCCTGTACGAATGATACACACCCCCCCAAACACACACAAACAACCCAAGCAAAAATAAATAAACGAATAAACCCAGGCTCCTAATTCATCAGAAGAAGGGAAGGACTTTGCTGTCTCTGTAATATCTTGGTGAAGTCATGTCCCCAAACTGTCACAGGCTAAGATGTAAGTTTAAAATTTTTAGTTGTCCTCCTTACATGGAAAGGGATACAGGTCACTGAACATGAAGGAACACTGCCAACTTTTCTCTGGGGCTTGGACTTCAGTCATATCCATCTGTTACCCTGGGCCCCAAGGATGTGAGGCTTTCAGGCTCAGGCTGGGTTTGCAGAACTGATTTAAGAACTACAGTGTAGGGCTGGGGCTGTAGCTCAGTGGCAGAGCACTTGCCTAGCATGCGTGAGGCACTGGGTTCAATCCTTAGCACCACATAAAAATAAACAAGTAAAATAAAGGCACTGTGCCCATCTACAACTAAAAAAAAAAAAAAAAAAGGTTGGGAATGTACTCCTGGGTTGAATTCTAGTACACTGCTGCATGCGCGCGTACACACACACCACACACACACACAGACATATATGTGTGTGTCCCGCGCGTGAGCAGCACTGGTGTGGCCTGAGGGAATCTCTGTAGTTTCTGTAGAAGGTGTAAGTGATGAGGATGATGGTAGAGGGAAGAAAATTTCCATTACCCTGTAGTCTCCAGCTGGGGACCCATCATCACTCTGTTTCCCAGGGACTGTCTGACCACCTGTTCTCGGCACTGGATCAGATTTATCAAGTGTTTGGAGATGAGGAGAAGGCAGCCCAAGATAAACACTCAGATTGTTATTTTGGGACTCTCTCACAGCCAATCCCACTGAGGTCAAAAATGTTTTACCCCATAGGTCTGGGCCAGCCTCATGTTTCAGGAACATGATCCTTAAGTCCTAAGAGCTAGTGATTCTACTCTCACTTTCTCCAAAAGGGTGGTTCCTGAACTTATGCTCAGGGAGAAAATGAACTAAAAAAGGGCAATCTTTAAGGGAAGGCAGGGCCAAGACATCTCCCTAACCAGACCTCTGGGCAAGTCTAGGCTGCTGAGCTCAGCACAGAGATGAGACTGATCCATGACCTGTCAAGGGCAACTTCGGTCCTGTGAAAGACTCAGTGTTGGATTGTGATTAAAGTCCCTTCTGGTTTCAGCATGAAGTGTCCAGGTACCAGCTGTAGGCTTGGGGGGTCTTGAGTTTTCTGAACACCTGTCCCAACACACTTCCCTGTTCATTCTTAGACTTGGGCCCTTGGCTCCTAGGAACACTTTTAGGACTAAATCCTCAAGAAAAATATTCTGGGATGAACGTATCTGAGAAGATGCACTGGATCAATCTAGAGCACCATAGCTCATTTCAGGTCTGAGGAAACAGAGAGGGTCACATGGGGAGTCAGTGACTGGTCCCTCTCCCAAGCCTGCCCAAAGAATGCTCAGTACTCAGGAAACCCTGGTTTCCTCTTCATCCCAGCCTCCAAAAGACTTTGATCTTTGATCTGTAAGTTTCTTCAAATGTCTATTCATGATTAAGACAGATCATTTCCAGGGTTTCTTTTTTTTTTTTCAAATGGTGCTGGGGATTGAACCCAGGACCTTGTGCATGTGAGGTAAGCACTCTACCAACTAAGTGATATCCCCAGCCCCTTGTGATTTAAAGAGAAGAATGGTAAAAAGGGACTTTCTGTTTCTGAAGACTGGTTCATCACCAGATATAAAGTTAGCTATATGACCATGGGACTCCTCCCAAGAATGGTGGCTTAAAAAAAAAAAAAATAGTGTCTTGCTATTTTGCCTAGGCTGACCTTTAACCTCCAGGGCTCAAGTGATCCTGAGTAGCTGGGACTATAGATGTACAACATCATAACAGGCTTAAGAATGGAGGTTTGCGGGCTGGGGATGTGGCTCAAGCGGTAGCGCGCTCGCCTGGTATGCGTGCGGCCCGGGTTCGATCCTCAGCACCACATACCAACAAAGATGTTGTGTCCGCCGAGAACTAAAAAAAAATAAATAAATAAATATTAAAAATTCTCTCTCTCTCTCCTGTCTCACTCTCTCTTTAAAAAAAAAAAAAAAAAAAAAAAAGAATGGAGGTTTGAGTCAGGAATGGTGGCACCCACCTCTATTCCCAGCAACTCGGGAGGCTGAGGCAGGAGGATCACAAGTCAAGACCAGCTTTGGCAATTTGGCAAGACCATGTTCTCATAATAAAATGAAAAGGGGGCTGGGATTATGGCTCAGTGGTAGAGTGCTTGCCTAGCACAAGCGAGGCCCTGGGTTCAATCCTCGGCACCACATAAAAATAAATAAAAAATAAAGATATTGTGTCCAACTA
The DNA here is from genome assembly GCF_052094955.1 of Ictidomys tridecemlineatus. Taxonomy (NCBI): domain Eukaryota; kingdom Metazoa; phylum Chordata; class Mammalia; order Rodentia; family Sciuridae; genus Ictidomys; species Ictidomys tridecemlineatus. The sequence goes on along the minus strand of NC_135482.1, from coordinate 6,511,300 downwards.
CAACTAAAAAATAAATATTTAAATAAAAATAAAGTAAAAAATAAATAAAATAAAATGAAAAGGGCCAGATGTGGTGGTGTTCCACTGTAGTCTCAGTGACTGAGGATGCTTGAGGCAGAGGAGTACAAGTTTGAGGTTAGCCTTAGCAACTTAAGTAAGATCCTGTCTCAAAAAATAAAATGGGCTTAGGGATGTGTGGTTCAGTGGTTAAGCACCTCTGGGTTCAATCCCTGGGACCAAAAATAAATGAAGGTAGAACAGCCCTGTGTTTAACCTTCAAGCATAACAAAACAAAACAAACAAAAAGGTCACCATGGTGAACTAGAGGTATTCAACATGGAGGAAACTAAAAAAATGTGAAGAAAGTTGGCATCAGATCCCAAGAATGGGCTTGGAGTTAAAGCCAGTGTTTTCAAAGAGTTTTGAAAAGTAAAACAGATTTGAAGTCAACATATGACACTTCTCCTAAGGCATACCATGGCCTCTTAAAATGTGCCTCTTGGTATTCCACCCAGACCAAAGAAAGGACTTCTATGCCTTTCTAGGCCTACTCAAACTTGACTGTATAATTGCCTTCCAAATAAACAGCCCCAAACAGTTCAGCCTCAAAATGGGAGCATTTTAAATGCAGGCCAAAGTCATTGGGAAATAGGCCTCCCACCCAATATACAATAGAACCACTGTCATCAGCCTTGCCTAGTGAACCATTTTCTGCAGCATAAGCAACTAAAGCTGCACACCAATTTATACCTCAGTGATGTTGCTGCACAAATAAGGAAGTGTATAATGCTACCTTTGCCTCTTTAATTGGAGAACAGGCCAGGCCAGATGGTTGTGGGGTGGAACCTTACAAAAATGCCGGATGACCAGAATGAGATTTTATGCTCTATCAGCTCAGGCTCTAATTTTGACTTCAAGAAGCTTATGGGACAGGATTAAAGCACTGGTGCTGTCTTGTCTTCAGCTAAAGATAAGTGTGATCACTGGATGAGTTCTTTATTTTTATTTTTTTTTTACAAAGCTATGGACAATTTCTAGAGCTTCTATATAAAATATTTATGAAAGTGTGGTAGATTAGAGTGCTTAGAAATACCTATCCTTCAATAAAAGGAACAGGTATATTTGTTAAGCTGCAGAAAATTCTTGAAATCTTTTTCAACTAAAAGGCCAGAAAGGTGGCAAAAAAGCATATGTGTGTTTGTGTGTGTGGGGATAAATTTTTAATAGCAAAATCTCCACTTCTGTCAGTGTATTAAAGTTACAAATGCAATTTCTGTGTAGTTTCACCAAGAATTTTATCCTCCTTTTGGTGGTGCAAGCCTGTAATCTCAGGGACTCTGGAGGCTGAGGCAGGACTGCAAGTTGAAAGTCAGCCTCAGCAACTCAGTGAGACACTGTCTTAAAATAAAAATAAAACATTAAAAAGGGGTGGGGTATACGGCTTAGTGGTTAAGGGTCCCTAAGTTCAATTTCTCCTACAAAACACAGACACACACACACACACACCAATCTCATCCTCCTGAATTTGCTTACTTTCAGCCACAAGGTTAAACCTGGATTCGGATCCCTTTGCTGACTTGTGTTTTAAACAGTAAGTTTAAAACAAAGATGTGGGGAGACGCTGAAGGAGGTAAAGATGTGGGGAGATGCTGAAGGAGGCCTCGGTCTATACAGATTTCAAAGAAGACTAGTGAACAGAAACCCCGATCCCCTTATTGTGGATGGAACCCAGGGCCTCGCACATGCTAGGCAAGCACTCTACCATTGAGATACACCCTAGGCCCTTTTAATTTTACTCTGCAACACGGTCTTGCTAAATTGCCCAGGCTGGACTCAAATCTGCAGACCTTCCGGCTTTGGCAAGGATTACAGGCAAGAGACAAGCTCTTTTTGTTGTTGTTGTTCTTAGTTATACATGATAGGGAATATTTTGAAATATCTATACAAACATGGAGTATATCTTATTCTAATAAGAAAGAGAAGCAAGTTTTTAACAAAAAAACAGTTGTGTTTTTAAAAAGGGTTGAAGGGACAATGGTGAAAGAATCTACTGGGCCCCAAATCTATAAAAATATCCAGGCACCTGAAACCCTTAACAATGACATCACCCCACAATCAAGCACTATAGGATGCTCTGGATTTGAGCAAGGCCGGGAGAGGCGGCAGCCAACCCTGGGGTCCCGACCGTCTGCAGAGCGCAGGTCACCGTGAGGCCCCGCCCCACCGGCGGTCCCTAAGCAGCGGCCTGACGGGCGGCGTGGGCTGAACGTTTCCAGGGCTGGTGCTGACCACGCCCTGCTGGGTCTCACTCCCACCCACCCCAAACGTGGCTCGGGCATCACTGGGCGCGACCCACAGGGCTCTCCCAAGGAAGGGCGCGCCTGAGGCCGGCGCGCTCTGCACTCTGGGAGCCGCATCGGGCGCGCGCGAACGCGTGACCTACTTCTGCGCACACTACACTTCCCTGCGCGCTCCGCGGGGCCGGTAGGCGGCCCAACCACGCATGCCCGGCAGGGGGACCTGGCCGAGGGTCGGAGCGTAGGAAAAGTTTCCGACGCACTTGCGCACTGCGCGGCGGGCGCCCCCTCCCATCGCAAGACAGTTCGTCCAAATCTACCCACTGGGCCAGCTCGCAGTTCGTACCACCCACCGCGTCCGTACGAGGGGCAGAACTTTCCCGATCTCTCTCCAGTGCCTCCGAAGACTGCTGAATTAGGGACCTGCTTCCAATGAGTTTTTCTGGGAGAAAGGGGTGGGCTGGGATAGACAAGGCCTCGCCCTCCCACCCCCACCCCTGCCGCTGAATCTGAATTCCAAAGGTGGACAGCCGCTGTCTGGGGTTGCTGTAAGGACTGACTGTGGACTCCAAGAGAAAGGAGCCTTTTCCACTTAATGCCAGTAGGCTCGGCTCCAGCACCCCACAGTCAGGAAAGGAAAAGCAGGAACTGGACCCAGTTCTGTCGGCAATCAGAAGGCCCAACGTCAGGGGGGCTCAAACCTTACCCCACTTCTAATCCAAGTCTGAAAAAGGATTTCCAGGGAAATGGGGAAGGTTCTCAGCTGGGAAGGAAAAACTGCACATCGGAAACCTGAACACCTAATATTTAAAATTCTGTGTGAGTCTCCTCCCACTGCAAGGGCTACTCTATGACCAGACTTACCAGATCCCCTGCAAAGCTTCCCTACAGGGTGTTAAACCTCCCTAATCCGGCCTCCCACACAAGCTGCTTTTCTCAATGCTTAAGAGAGGGAAGGGGGCAGGCGACGAGAAAGCAAGAGGATGTTTTTCTACTGAGAAATAAATGAGGGACCTACTCCCAGGTGGGCTGGGTAGGAAGGTAAAAAACAATAGGTTGGACAATGAGAAGGCACCCAAGACCCTATCTGCTGGTCCTCAAGTTGAAGCCCCGTGTGTGGGGTTCGGTTGCTCCAAGGGGAGGAGAGGGTCAGTCGGCTGTGCCTTCCATTTGCTCCCTCCCTCCTCCCCAGATACCTGGTCAAGGGCACAATCCATTCTCTGGACTGGAAAAGGGAGTTTAGGAGTAGGGCCCTTCTTCCCAGGGACCCTATGTAGATCAAGTAGAATCCACTAGCTGGCATAGTCCTACTGGTACTTTTTTACGCGCAGTTTTCCCTTTAAGCCAAGAAGATAAAGATTTCAAGCTGAAATGAATTCTGGCTGAGTGGTTCAAGGACAGTTCCCTCTAATCGGTCTCATCCCCAAGAAAGGATGTTCAACCTTCATCCTTCAGGCTCCACAGAACCAGAAATAAACCATAAGCAACCCCATTCCATGCACACGGGAAAAGCAGAAAAAGGCCTGGATCTCCTTCCTTCCTCTCATTTATTTAACGGTGGCAGTGGGAGTTATGTTTCTTTGGGGAACAAGGAAAATCTAGCGAGTATCTGGGATATAAGAACTGGGGGAGGAGGAAGGGAAGAAATGCACTCCATCCAGGAGAGGCCACTCTTCCACCTGGGAGAGAAGGGGGCTCTTGGGTACCGCAGGATCAGAGACAGGGTAGAGGAGCAAGGGGAAAATGTGGGCGGTTCTAAAAGAAGATAGAAGGGGCGAGGAAAATGCTGGCCGGGCGGGGGAGGGGGTGACAGCGACGTGGAGTGTCCAGCAAAGCCAAGAGCCGGAGCAAGGGCGGGGTGGGGCAGGCCGTCCAGCCGGTGGGTGTCAGGGTGCCCCCCCCCCGTCCGCATGCCCCTGCACTCACTCGGGTCTCCGCGGCGGCGGGATGGGCTGCCGGTCGCCAGGTGTCTTCTCCTGCCAGGGTAGTCCTGGGCCCGGGGCAGAGGTCGCTCTCCCTGCTTTCTCCGGCGCTGCGAGGCCGGGGGCCGATGTGTCTTTTTCGTCGATGAGGGCTGGGAGCAAGGAGGAGGTTACGGGCTATAACTCCTAATATAATTCTTTCAGCTTTTTTGGAGGTCGGACTCGGCGGCAGGGGACGGACGGACCGCGGGCAGGCCGGCCGGCGGCGACAACACTACGATGGCGGCCCAGAGGGTGGCTCCCGTCGCGGGGCGGAGGACGGACTGCTGTAGTCGGCGGACGACCTGGCCCTCCTGGCCCCGCGTCGCCCGAGCCACTAGCTTTTCTCCGCCCACGACCCGCACCCTCCCGCGCCCCGGCCAGAAGTGAGCAAAGTCAATGAAAAGTTTCACCCTTAGCAACCCTGCGCACGGATCCGACTTCCCCACCCCTGCGTGATGCGTCCCTCCGCCGGCGGGGCGGGGCTGGGCGTCCGGCCGGGACTACTTCCCTGCCGGCCCGCGGATTAACCCTTCCGGGTCCGTAGCCCGCTGGGCGTGGGACGCAGGCAAAGGCTGCGGGAGTCTCTTTTCTAAACCCTCTCGCGTCGCCACCTCCTCGGCCTGGCTGTCTGTCTTCCCTTCCCCATCACAACACTGCCGTGCCGTATTTTCTTGCAGCCTCAAGCCACTCTCTGAGCTCGTGCTTAGCGTGTAAGGAGCATCCCCAGGTAGTCGGGGAGCTCCGTGAGGGCAGGCACCGGGCTGAGACACGGTGGGCGCTCACTCCGGCTGCTGGACGGTGGCTGTCGGGGGTGGGGCGGGCACAGCTTGCCCCAGGAAGCTCTCCCCTAACCTCCGACCCTGCACCTACCGGGGCGCCGGCGGTACGCAAGTTTGTTTGTCCGAATTATTTCCCACCGAGGCGACCTTGGCGCGCCCCTCCAGCTCTAGGCGCCTGACCCCCCACGCTCGCCCAGTTGCGACCTCCTTGGGTGAGAGATCTAGGGGCACCTCTTGAGCTCTGGAAAGGTTTCGGACCTGAACTCGCATTGGCCTGAGTTTTCCGAGCGCGGCTCGCCTCGTCGTCGGACGCGAAAAGTCGAGAGGAGGGCGAGGGGGAATGGGGCCTGGGGCATGCTGTTCGGGATGAAGAGGCCGATGGCCAACAGCTGAGTAACCTCTTGACACCAGGTTCCCCGTGCAGGGAGAGGGCCTGCTCCACGCAGACGCACAAGCGCCGCCCCCCAGCCGACGCTCCAGTTGGCTCCCTCCAGCCAGCGACCCCTACGAGGGCTAAGAGAGCCACGCTAATTCTAGGAATAGCCCCGCGGAGTGGTGTGGCGCCTGCCCACGATAGGCGCGACGGGCGCGCACACCCTACGGTCCCTCAGGCGGCGGAGCAAGACTTTCCGAACCCGGGATGGGGGGCGTCCGGGCCCTCTGCCGGGATCTCGGCGGCGCAGACCACTCTGCCTCTTTGTGACAGTGTGGGGCAGAGTAGGGGTAGGGAGGTCTGAGCCCGGTGAGGTCAGGCGAACAGGACTGTCGGACGGCGAGGTCCGGAGCCCTGGGTGGGGATGTTTGCGCAGGAGTCTACTCCCTCCTCTGCCCACTCCCCGATACTCCCCCCCCCCGCCTTTATTCTTATTCCTGACCGTTCTGGACCAACGGCAGCCTCCGAACCCACGTGGGGTGGTGAGATGGGAAAGTTTCCAGTTACGGTTTGCATTTTATTTTCCTTGATCACTTTTTTGGCAAGGACAGAACGCCAGCGTGGGGGTTTAAATGTATTCTCCTTGACAGCGGTAGAGAAACGTCGGGCTGGAGGGCAAACTCCACTGAGACGGAGGCGGGAGGGAGCCAGAGGGCGACAGCCACCATCCCCCACATTCAGAGCGCTCCACCCCGGGACACCTCCAGGGACTACTTGCCTCGTGCGTCAGCGAGTGGCAGCGCGTCATACACATGCCCCTCTGCCTTTCCTTGCTTCACCCGCCCCTTCTTTCTCCTCCCCTCCCCAGTTCGCGCGTTCCACATCGGCAGCGAGATTCAGCCCACCACTGGTACCCAAGCACCGAAAGCTAAAAATATAGCAGGCATGTTAGCAACAGCCTTTTCATTGGCTGGCGGGTGGGCAGAGGAAGCTTCGGGTTGGGTTTTGGATATAACCGCTAAGACTGCGCCCTAGGGAGGGTGTCTTTTGAGCAGTGGTGCACGGCAAAGCTTGCTGGTATTTGTAGTCAGTAATTACTGCCTTGGAAATAGATGGGTTTACGACCCATTTCTGCTACCATGAGATCTGGATTTAATGCAACAAGTTTTACTTCATCAAACCTTAAGTTTCCTCGGGTATAAAAGTGGAGATCATGTGGAGTATTATCCTGTATGTAAAGCCTGGATCAAATAGTTTTTTTCCCCCTTCTTTCCTATACAAGGGATCGAACCCAGGGGCACATTCCTTTTTTTTTTTTTTTTTGAGCGGCATGAGGCGGGGAGGGTCTCGTTAAATTGTTGAGACTGGCTTGAACTTGTGATCCTCCAGAACCGCTGGGATTGCAGGCCTTCGCCACTGCACCCCACTCGAATAGTTTAACTTCAAACATTTTGACCAACTTGCATCCTTCCTGCCCTGCACTTACTTGGTGTGCATGCCCCAGGGGAAAACTTTTCAGGGCCTAAGGATGAAAAAGGTGAGGGTGAGTTGGAAAGAGTTGCCCCAGGGTATCTTAAGAAGGAGAACCGAGTCCTTAAAAACAAGAGATGCTGTGGCACACGCCTGTATCCCAGCAGCTCCGGAAGCTGAGGCAGGAGGATCCAGAATTCAAAGTCTGCCTCAGCAAAAGCGAAGTGCTGAGCAACTCAGTGAGACCCTGTCTCTAAAAAAAAAAAAAAAAAAAAAAAAACAAAATAGGGCTGGGGATGTGGCTCAGTGGTCCAGTACCCCTGAGTTCAATCCCCAGTACCCAAAATAAATAAATAAACAGGAGACCTCATGCTGATGGAGGGCCGACTAAGAGGGAAGGCTTTACAGTTTCTGCGTGTTAGAGCTTTTATATGAACCTGTCCTACTGTACTGGAATGCCAGCACTAAGCAACATCACTAAGACAAAACAGAGAAGAACTGGAATTCTGGGTAAAGTGTTAGCATATAAAGGAAAAGATAAAATAGAGAAAAAAGTTAATCACCCTTGTTAAGTGCTGATGTCTCCATCTAGCATGTGGTGAGATGGAAGTTTTTCTCTTCCCATCATGTGACTTCACCTTGCTTACTTGTGAGCTGAATTCCTCAAGCATTCCAGATTCTCCTCCCATTTTGAATAATTATATATCTAAAGGTACACACCATGCTTTCAAAAATGGTGAATTTTAGAAGCAAGTGTGTAGAGGGTGGGGGTAACTCTCCTGAGAATAAAGCAAGTTATGCCAGATGTTTTGGTGTCAGTGACAAGTCAGGTTGGTCATAATTGGTCCCAATTAACTCTCAGGATGATTCACTCTCTCATCCACACATGCCAGGATGTGAAATTTTGCATTGTTTCTTTGAAGTTGTCCAAGAAACTCCATGTCTCAGTTTGATTCTTTGGATCCACTGCTGTAGCTGGGCAGGAGCACACAGCCACAACAGAAACTGACTTTGGGAAGAGTGATTGGCTGATGAGGAAAATGGTTTGTCAGTTATCCACCAAGACTGTGAATTCTAGTAAACAAGGTGAGGGAACAAATTTGCCTTTGCTAAGACACTAAAATTCAGTGTTCAAATAAAGTAATATTTTAGCCTTGGTGGAAGCTACGTGGGGATAGAGTTGATAAGGAACTGAACATCTAAGAAAAGATGGAAATAATTTCAGTTTTTAAGGCAGGAAATTTCCAACCAAGGCAAAGAGTCTTTCACTTTCAGTCTTAGCTTCAAACTATAGGTATAGGTTGGGCCAGGTGCAGTGGTATGCAGCTGGAATCCCAGAAGCTTGGGAGGCTGAGGCAGGATGATCTGCTTCAAATTCAAAGCTTCCCCAATAATTTAGCTAAGGCTCTAAGCATTTATGGAAAATCTGTCTCAAAATAAAAAAGAGCGGGTGATATGGCTCAGTGTTAAGTGCCCCTGGTTCAATCCTGTGGCTCAGAGGTTAAGTGCCTCTGTGTTCAATCCCTGGTATATAAAAAAATAAAAAAGAAGGAAAAAATACAAAGATACATATCTGGGCCATGTATAGAGGCACATGCTTGTAATCCTAGAGATTCTGGAGGTTGAGGCAGAATGATCCCAAGTTTGAGGCCAACCTGAGCAATTTAGGAAGAACCTCTCTCAAAAGGATTGGGAATATGACTGAGTAGTTATATACCCCTGGGTTTAATCCCCAGCTAAGTTTAGTCCCTGGGAAGTTAATTTCAGTAATTTAGAGGCTGCTAATTGGCAAACCAAGATACAGATATGGTGGACGGATTTCTTTGGCATATATTGATATCTGAGGGTTTAAAAGTGAGTTGCCGGGCTGGGGTTGTAGCTCAGTGGTACAGCTTGTCTTGAACTGGGTTTGATCCTCAGTACCATATAAAAATAAATAAAATAAAGATATTGTGTCTATCTACAACTAAGAAAAATTTTTAAAAAGTGAGTTGCCAAAATTTAAAAATTGGGATATTGCACAAAAATACCTTGGTTGCCTCTTGTCCTAAATTCAAATTGTCTGCCAATACTAGGCATTCAAGCTGGCAGCAATTATCTGCTGCTGAATAGCAGTTGTCTCCTTTAGTCTTGGTCAACTAACTCTCTGGCTCCCTAAGGTCCTCACCACTCCCTATTGTCTTCCAGAAGCTGAGGCTGAGAGTAATATACCATTTAAAAACACAATTGGAGCTGGGTGTGGTGGTGTGCACCTGTAATCCCAGAGACTCAGGGGGTTAAGGAAGAAGGATGACAAGTTCAAAGCCAGCCACAGCAATTTATCGAGGCCCTAAGCAACATAGTGAGACACTGTCTCAAAAAATAAAAAACAAAAAGGGCTGCAGATGTGGCTCAGTGGTTAAGAATCACTGGGTTCAATCCCTGGTACCAGAAAATAAACAAAAACAAAAAATCACAGTTGGATTATTTTCTTTCTTTTTTTGGAGTACTGGGGGTCAAACCTGTTCTACCTCACCCTTTTTAAAATTTTGAGACAAGGTCTTACTAAATTGCTGAGTCTCACATAGAATTTGTGGATTTGCAGTCCTCCAGTTAGGGGGGTGGCACACTCCTATAATCCCAGCCTGTAACCGGAGCCACTCAGGAGACTGAAACAGAAGGATCACAAGTTCAAGGCCAGCCCTAAGGAACCTAGTGAGACCCTGTTTCAAAAATAAAAAAGGCTGAGCACCTCTGGGTTCAATCCCTGGTACCAAAAACAAACAAATAAACAAACAAAAAAACCAGAAACGTGATTCCCCTGCCTCAGCCTCTCAAGTTGTTAAAATTAGAATTACTGGCATGTTTCACTGCTCTTGGTTTTAGGCTATTTTTCCAACATCCTGGTGGTGCACACCTGTAATTCCAGTGACTCAAGAAGCTGAAGCATGGGGTTTAAAATTAGAGGCCAGCCTTTGAAATTTAGGAAGACCCTGTCTCAAAATTTAAAAATATAAAGGCCTGGAAGATGTGGCTTAGAGGTAAAGAGACCCTGGTTTCAATCTCCAGTACAAAATTAAAAAAACAAAAACAAGACTTTTGATTTATTATTACATACTAAAAACTATAGTTACTATAGAATCAATTACAAATTTTAATTATAATCTAAAGATGATCTGATCTTTGCCGCCCTTTTCACATACCATAAGTCTGATACTTTGTTTTTTTGGTACTAGGGATTGAATCCAGGGATGCTTAACCCCTGAGCTACATCCCCAGCCATTTTTTTGAGATAGTCTTGCTAAACTGCTGAGGCTGGCCTTGAACTTCCAGTTCTCTTGCCTTAGCCCCCAGAGGCACTGGGATTACAGGTGGGTGTCACTGCACCTGATATTTTAGGTGCAGGAACTGCATGGAGTTCCTGGAATACATAATCCTATTCAAGACTGCCTTTCCTGAAATTATTTTCCCCACACAAGTGCCCTCATTTGCCCACGCACTACCTTTGCTTGCAAGTTCCCATACTTCAAAGCTCAGTTAATTTTCTTGCCTCCAAAACTTCAGTTATTCATTCAACACTGTACACCCACCATCTGCTGGGCAGAACAAGCCTAGTAGGTGACAGTCATAATCATTAAATGCTTCCAGGAAACACACAGGGTACTATGGGGAAGAAGGGCAAGTTAAATTGGGGATTAGGAGATAACTGGGGGAATCTTTGGTCAGGTCTGAAGGATGAGGCAGTAGTTGAGCAAAACAAATGTGGGGGCAGGAGTGGGAGAGCATCACAGAAAAAACAACAGATTAAAAAGGAAAGGGGGGGAGGGGTACCCGGGTTGTGTCTCAGTGGTAGAGCGCTCAACTGGCATGTGCGTGGCCCTGGGCTTGATTTTCAGCACCACATAAAAATGAATAAAAATAAAGGTATTGTGTCCAACTACAACTGAAAAATAAATATATAAAAAAAAAAGTTAAGCGGGGGCAGAGCTGGGCTCCGTGGCATAGGCATGTAATCCTAGCGGCTCAGGAGGCTGAGGCAGGAGGATCCTGAGATCAAAGCCAGCCTCAGCAAAAGTAAGGCGGTAAGCAACTCAGTGAGACCCTGTCTCTAAATAAAATACAAAATTGGTCTGGAGATGTGGGTCAGTGGTCAAGTGCCTCCGAGTTCAATCCTGGGTACCCCATGCCCCCTGTAAAGGAAAAAGAAAAAATAAAGTAGGGACAGAAAGGAAAGCAGAAGCTGAAGAACTGAAAGGAGTCCCAGTGGCTGGAGAGTAAAGCATGGGAGTGGTAGAGAACACCTGGAAAACCTCCAGGATTACTTCCCCCCTCCCCCACCCTGCCACCCAGTACTGGGGATGGAGCCCAGGGCCTTATTATGCATGTTAGGCAAAGACTACCACTAAGCTCTTCCCTAGAAGGATCTTCAGCCTTCCTGAGGTGCCTCAAGAAGCTGAAGCAGGTGGTTTGTATATTAGAGGCCAGCCTTGGGAATTTAGGAAGACCCTGTCTCAAAATTTAAAAAAATATAAATTCCTGAGGTACCCCCCAAGCTAGGCCAACCCTTCTTTAGTGCATCCTCTGGGTTATACTGGTACTGTTTCTGTCACATTGTTCAACTCCCAAAGTAGAGACTAAATTTTGGACACTCAATACATCACAAATAATCAGTTTGGTTGACACAGATAAAAACCCGGGATCAGAAGTTTTCTTGGCTCTATTATTAAGTGGCACTCTAAACCTGGGCCAAGTTCCCGATGCCCTTTTCAAATCTATGGTGTAAGAGACCTACTTGACTGTACATATCAAACTATCTCCTTAAATAACACACTCATCAACCTTGGCAGGCAACTCAGTGAGACCCGTCTCTAAATAAAAATAAAAGGAAGGTCTTAAGATGTAGCTCAGTGGTTGAGTGCCCCCTAGTTCAATCCCTGGCACCAAAAACAAACAAACAAATAAATAAAGTAGGATAAGAAGGAAAAAATAATTTCTAAAAATGACTTAGAATGAAAGGCATGGGTGGTTCTGAATTCATCCAGTAATAAAAAGAGGACAAAATGCATTGTGAACCCCATTACCTCTAGATTGAGTCACCAGTTCATGGGGGACTACAATAAATTCCTAGAGTTAGGCTAAAGGGGGACAGTGACTGACTACCAGAAAATAAACACCGACTTTATTAACAACATGGACAGAAAGGGTTTCCAATTTCTCAGACAAAAACTAACATGAAACCAGCACCACCTGGTAAGCGTTACAAGATTAAATGCTCACATCACATTTATTGTTCTGATAGCTCACTGCCACACATTGAAGGGTCATCAGGACAACTGCCATCAGAGCTGCTGCAAGAACAAGCTTTTTACTGGGGGGTAGATTCATAGTCAGCTCCTCTGACAGCTGACTGCAAGGATATTCCTGTTCAGCTCTTGGTGTAGAGAAGACAAATCAATTTAGAGAACAGAGTCTTGCTTCTCAAATTCAAGAAAAACCATTAAATAACTGATTAGTTTTTCTTGGACTGTCTGTCAGTGCACTATGAAGAATCCTTTTCCACCCCCACCCTTGTCTGGGTGAGGGGAGGAAAGGGTGGCAAGGGGCCAACACACTAGCAGGTGGTTTTGGTGACATGCTGGGCTCTGCTCCCTTTCTGCTGGTGATAGTAGGCGTCTTTCTTGGCAGCTGCAGCAGCTTGATGGGGGAGGCAGGGGCCACCCACTGATCACCTCTTTTTAAAGCCATATTTTTTGCGTTCATAGAAGAGATCTGTCTTAGAGCTCCCCAAATTGACAATCTTTGGGCAACCATCTCTCTGGAAAACAAAATAGAGAAACTGGTAAGTCAGAATCTGAATCAAGAGGAATTGAAGATATAATTCAGTACAGAGGAATAAAAGTTAATCTTTTACCCTAGTATTTGAAGACCATAACAGGTCTGGGGCTGTGCTCAGTAGATAGAATGCTTGCTTAGCATTTGATTCTCATATCTCAGCCCCCCAAAAGAAGAAAAACAATGAAAGAATTTGCAAATGTGTACAAGCAACCCTAGCTCCTTAATTGGGAGGTTCAGATTAATTAGCACCAAAGGGAAGTGTTTCTTTTCTATCACTTGAGTTTTCAATGATCATTTTATAACTTTTAGGTTAATGGTTTAGTTAGTTATTCATCTTTCCAATTATCCTATTTAAATTTTTTTTTTTAGTTGTTGATGGACCTTTATTTTATGATTTTTTTAAAAGCAGAATTTAATTTTTTTTTAAAAGAGAGAGAGAGAATTTTTTAATATTTAGTTTTCGGTGGATACAACATCTTTGTTTTAATTTTATGTGGTGCTGAGGATCGAACCCAGCGCCTAGTGCATGCCAGGCGAGCACGCTACCGCTTGAGCCACATCCCCAGCCCCTGGACCTTTATGTGGTACTGAGATACCACGGAGCCACAATCCCAGCGCCCCCATTATCCTATTTGATCAATTAAGAATTTACAAGTTGGTGCACCTATAATCCTTGTGACTTGGGAGGCTAAGGCTGAAGGATCCAAGCCAGCCTTAACAATTTAGCAAGACCCTAAATAACTCAGTGAAACCCTGTCTCAGGGGGCTGGGGTTGTGGCTCAGTGGTAGAGTGCTCACCTTGCATGTGAGAGACCCTGGGTTCGATCCTCAGCACCACATAAAACATACAAATAAACAAAATAAAGATATTGTGTCCATGTATAACTAAAAAAAGAAAAAAAAAAAAGAAACTGTCACTAGGGATAGCTCAGTGCCAGTTATATTTACTGAATATATAGACATCCAGAAAGTCCCCCGGAGCCTGTCCCCTCTCTATTCAGTGACTGCAATTATACTTAAGAATATTTGATTCAACAGGGTGTGGCAGCACATGCCTATAATTCCAGTGACTCATAAGGCTGAGGCAGGAGGATCACAACTTTTGAGGCCAACCTTGACAACTCATCTAGAACCTATCTCAAGGGATACAGTTCAGTAGTACAGCATCCCCGGGTTCAACAGCTCAATTCTGTTGCTGGTATGACACAGTGCAGGTAGAACCTGAAACTTTTTTTGGGAGGTGGGCGGGATGGGTGGGTGACTGGGGATTAAATTTAGCAGTGCTTTACTACTACATCCCCAGCCCATTTTATTTTTATATTGAGACATGGTCTTGCTAAACTGCTAAGTTGCTGAGACTGTTCTTGATTTGCAATCCTCCTGTCTCAGCCTCCTGAATTGCTGGGATTGCAGGCATATGCCACTGCTTCTGGCCTGAAAACATATTTTTGGCAATAGGAAACTGAACCCAGAGCCTCACACAAACTAAGCAAGTGCTTTATCACTGAGCTATGTTATCAGTCCTATTTTTTTTTTTTTTAAATCTTTATTTGCCTCACACATGCCAGGAGTGCTCTACCACTGAGCCAAAGCACCGCAGTCCTTTTTGGGGTACCAAGGACTGAACTCAGGGGCACTCGACCACTGAGCTACGTTCCCAGCCCTATTTTGTATTTAGAGACAGAGTCTGAATGAATTGCTTAGAGCCTCACTTTTGCTGAGGCTGGCTTTGATCTTACAATTCTTGTGACTGAGCCTCCTAGGCTACTGGGATTACAGGCATGTGCTACCATATCCAGTCCCCCCTTTTATTTTGTGCTCAGGTTGATCTCAAATTCGGAATCTTCCGGCCTCAGGCTATTGAGTAGCAAGGATTACCTGTATACCATGTGCCTAACCAGAATCTGAACTCATATGTCCAAAGAATTTTGTTCAACTGAGGGATTAAAAACAATCACGACTAGGGCTGTAGCTCAGCGGTATAGTGCTTGCCTAGCATGTGTGAGGCACTGGGTTTGATCTTTAACACCACATAAAAATATAAAGAAAGGAAGGCATAGTGTCCATCTACAACTTAAAAACAACAAAAAAAAAACCCAATTAACTTCAGGTCAAGTGCTCTAGTTCTCCTGGATTATCCCAGAATGGAGAGGATACCACCAAAGGGAAAAACCTAAAGGCTTTAGGAGGATTTCAAAGTGTCTTGTTAATTCACTTCATTTAATCCAAACACCGCTCCCCCGATCCCCAGCACATGCTTTGTAAGTACTCTACCACTGAGCTGCACCCAAAGCTAATGCACTTCATCTGAACAAATACATGGTTTTGCAGAGGGCCTGTGCTAAAGGTGGTGTTGAGTTTGTTCTGATTTGTAATGACACGCTGCCCCCTTGGCCATTCTGAGAGCTAAAGTGGTTTCAGTGAAGCTCCCAGGAAGCCCTTTGGGGCAGGAATGACTCCATCACTTGATCTGGGATGCATGGAAGACAGCTGGAGAAGCTGTAACTGGAAAAAACCTTATCAAGGTCTGTTGATTTTAAGACACCCACGTCAAAGGAGTTGGATTCCTGTCATATTAGGCTATAGAATGAATTAATCAGATCCTTAGTCCTCCAATTTCTAACTCAGTTTCTTTCTTTTGGGGGGGCCTAATATCAACACAGAAATTTTTGTCTGAGAACATACAAAGCCAACATTGCATGACTTTCCAGAAAACATGTACTCTGTATTATATGGAGTGCTCCCACCTGTGGTGCCTGGTATATAAGGGAACTAGCCCCACCAATGGCTCACTAGTTGAGCTCTATGTATTTAATCTTTTTTTTTTTTTGGGGGGGTGGAGTACTGGGGATTGAACCCAGGGGATTTTAACCCCCAAGCCATATCCCCAACGTTTTAAATTTTAATTTTTTGGTACCAGGGATTGAACACAGAGGCATTCAACCCCTGAGCCAGAACTCCAGCCCTTTTATGTTTCTTATTTAGAGACAGGGTCTGAGTTGTTGGTGCCTCACTTTTGCTAAAGCTGGCTTTGAACTCACAATCCTCCTGACTCAGCCTCCTGAGTTGCTGGGATTAGTGTACCACCTTGCTTGGCGCATTATGGAGTCTCACTAAGTTGCTTAGGCCCTTGTTAAATTACTAAGGCTGGCTCTGAACCTTCGATCCTCCCGCCTCTACCTCCTGGGTTGCTGGGATTACAGGTGTGTGACACCACACCTGGCTTTAATCTGTGTTTAAAATTCTTTTTTAACAAAGGAAGAATCAAAACAGATGTTGTCCCAGGCACTTGGGAGGCTGAGGCAGGAGGATTGTAAGTTCAAAGCCAGTATCAGCATTTAGCGAGACCCTAAGCAACTCAGTGAGATCCTGTTAAAGAAATATAAAAAAGGGCTGGGGTTGTGGCTCAGTATGAGGCACTGGGTTGATCCTCAGCACCACATAAAAATAAATTAATAAAATAAAGGTATTATGTCCATCTAAGAAAAAAAAAAATAGATGACTGGGTCGCATGCCTGTAATCCCAGCAGCGAAGATCACAAGTTCAAAGCCAGCTTCATCATCAACTTAGGTCCTAAGGAAATTAAAGAGACCCTGTCTCAAAAATAAAAAGGGTGAATGTTTGATATCAAATGGGGGCAGTGCTCTACTTTCTTTTAAAGGTGCTGTGAAATTTTGTGGTACGAGGATAACCTAGATTTGTGCACTGTGGTAGTCCTTTCTTTTAGATTCATATTCCTCAAGTATAGAACTAGGGACTAGACCAGGTCAATGTTAAGAAACTGAAGAGAGCCTTAGAGATTCCTGGGAGGGACCAGATGATGAGAGGATATATCCTCCAGTCTGCACAGCTGCATCCCACTTGGTGAAGGCAGCAGGCCCTGGAGCTAGGCCACCTGACTTTTGATAAGTTATTTAACCTTCTTGAGTCTCAGTTTAGTCACACACAAGTATAATGGTAGAACCTACCTCAGAGAATTAAATGGATTCGATGGTTCAAAAAATGTTTACAACAATACCTGGCATACTTCATTCCTTAATAAGTTATAAGAAATTGCCAAAACAAAAATCAGCAATTTCATAATGGTTCAACCTAACCCTATCCTCCCACTAGTTTTGTGTAAAAATCTTTTTTTTGTTGTTGGTACTGTGATGGTACTGATTCTGAACCCAGGGATGCTTTACCACCGAACTGAGTATCCAGCCATTTTTATTTTCTTTTTGTAATTTTGAGACAAGGTCTCACTAAATTGCTTAGGACCTCACTAAGTTGCTGGCATTATAGGTGTGTGTCTCCACCCTAGCAAAAATAACCCTGAAATAGCAATAAAAACCCAGGACTTGACTGGGAATAGAGCTCAGGGGAGCTCAGGGGTACAGTGCTCCTGGGTTCAATCCAGAGCATCACCAAAATAAATAAATAAATGGCAAGAGTTAAGGGGATTAATTTGCTGAAATGTAATAAATTACAAATTAGTCCTTGGGTGACAATGTCTACAGATTTCATCCCTGGACTCCTGGTTATTTTTGGGCACTGAAAAATTATAATGAGGACACCCAGCTTATCTTACCAGCCTTTATAAATTATGAAAGCTGCAGGAAGCGGGTAACAATAGTGATGGTGGCTTTTGTTGTAGGAAGATTTCTGCATAGGAAAAAGTCTTGGGTACTTAATCTACATGATGATCTGTAAGAATGAGAGACTGGATCATGTCACCGGACTGCTTTGTGTTCCTTGGAAACTAGTGCTGAGTAAATGTGAGCTAAATGCTATCTCAAATATCCTCAGGTCATTCCTGTATAATGTGAAGTAGAGGAAGTGATGTCTAGAATAATTCTTAGAGACCAATGAGGCATAAGGATCCAAAGGTATCAGGTCACACACCACATGCAGAAGAGTCAGACAGCAATTAACATTTATTAAACATTCTCTGGTTGCAAACTTAAGCCAGATAAAAACTCTATCTATAACCACACAAGTTTAAGAAAGTGTCACTAAATGGAGTTTATGCTGGGTGTGGAAGATTGCCAAGAGGAAAGCCAGACTCAGCAACTTAGCAAAGACCTAAAGCAACTTAGTGAGACCCTGTTTCAAATTAAAAAAATAAAGCAAAATGGACTGGGGATGTGGTTCAGTAGTTTTGTACCTTCTCTTCACCACTTATTGACTGTAAGTAATTACATCTGCTGTGTACCAAACAACCTGTAGGGGGACTAGGGGTAATGTATAGGGACAGCACCAAAAATGTGCACCATTTTTGCATTACAAGTCAAACCTGTACCAAGGCCTGAAAAAAGGAGGCACACACAAGATCCAAGGTACTGCCCATAATGGAGTATAATCTAGTTGGTGGAACTGATCCACCATTGTTGGAAGCCAAGTATAATGATAGTCAAAGGTAAATGTAAACCAATTTAGGAGAGGAAAATATTAAAATCACCAACTGAAATTACGTTTTTGTTACTTAATCTATGACATTTTATATTTCCTAAATAATAGATTAAATGGTGTAAGAAATAGTTCTTTCTGGCCCAGTATCTTGCACTTCCTAGCAGTAGGCAGGATTCAAACACATACACAACTGAGGTTGTTGGGTTGTTTCTCCTCAACATGGGCACAATACCTGAATGGACAACATAGTATGATGGGAACACCACAAGGTTTTGTCACAGCCTAATTTTGTCATTTATTAGTAGGAGAGAGATGTAAAGATGGGATAATACTAACCATCCTTATTTAACAAAGTTATTTTGAGGAATATGGAGATAAAAGATACAAACTACCTCATCTTTGCTCACAGAAATATGAAGAGTTAACATATTTTAACTTATCCTAGATTAGTAGGTCCTAGATCAGTAACAGTGTACTATTAGCCTAGTAAGATTATATCATACTTCCTTACATTTTCTTGTAAAAAGAAAGCAAGCTGGGGGCTTGCAGCTATGGCTCAGTGGTAGAGTGCTTCCTAGCATGTATGAGGCACTGAGGATCAGAATCCGCAGCACCACATAAAAATAAATAAAGAAAGAAAGAAAGATTGTGTCTGTCTACAAATCACACACTCACACACACGAAGAAAAAAGCAAGCTGATCTGTGGTTCCACCACTCCTCACCTAGAACCTGGCTGCCAGTACTAAAGAACAAGGGTAAAACTTGACTTTGGGCAGTGATCTACAGGTGCTGTTTTTTGGTCTCTGTCTCAGGGAGCTGAATGAAATAATTAAGAATTAGGCACTGGCACCATATAATATTAAGGGACAAAAATTTACAAGACCAACAATCACTTCTGCAGTATTAAATAAAGGTGTTCTAGATTAGTGTGGTGGTAGAGCAATACTTCCAGAGATTCAGGAGGCTCTCAAACACAAATTTGAGGCCAGCCTGGGCAACTTAATGAGACCCTGACTCAAAATAAAAAGTAAAAAGGATTAGGGATGTAGCTCAGTGTTAGAATGTCCCTGGTGGGTTCAAACCCCAGTACCACTTAAAAAAAAAAAAAAAATACCATGCACTGTGTGTTAGAACTTACAAATTCAGGATGTTGTTTCTGAATAAGAACAATCATAGAGAGACATCAAAGCAATAGAGAGGGCGCTCCAAACAGCTGGTGTTGACAAAGATTTGCTTGTCTTGCATTTTTGCCCTTGATTCAAAATAACAGCCTTTTATTGACTACACCCAGCTTGGCCCAAAGAACTTGAAGAAATTATAACTTAGGTGATTTGCTGAACACAGTAATTTCTACAGACAGGAGGAAATTGCCATGGATGGCAAAATGTTACAAAATAATGGGAGGAAAGGTCAGATGGAAAGCTTTGTATTCACTCACATCCTTCTCCTGGATGGTGCATTCTTTACAATAATAGGCATCAGAGACTCCTGGGCCTCCACAGATCACACAGCGCCCCTGGTAAGAACCATAGTTACATTCATCACATATTCGCACCAGAGTGCAGGGGCGCACATAGGAGTCACAGATCACACATTTGCCGTCACCTGTAAGGAAAAAAGAATGTGTCATGTTCACTAGTAAGTATGGGTTGTGAACCCAGGGGCACTCTGCCACTTAGGTACATCCCCGGTCCTAATTTATTTTTAGGAGGGGGGAACTGGGGATTGAACCCAGGGATATATATTATTATCCCTAGTCCTTTTTGAGACAAGGTTTCTCTCTAAGTCCAGGCTGGACTCAAACTTGCCATTCTCCTGCCTCAGCCTCCCAAGTAATTGAGATAACTGGTGTGTGCCACCACTGCCCAGGATACAGTCTTCTTTACAGTGACTTCAGGGCCCTCCTCTACTTTTGCATGGCAAAACTTGGCTTATCCAAGTTTTTTTCTATATCCCCTGGACACAAAGGAAAAAAATAACCAGTTAACATATATAAAGGTCTTGGAATTGCACTTAGGAGATTGTAATCATTGATAATTGCTGGTAAAAACCTGTGTGTGCATATGGGCTAGAAAGGATAATGGTAGTCTGCCCATTCTTCCTGATCAAACGCGATTTTAAAGCTTAACTACAGTGTTTAAAATGTGCACGTCAGAGTGGGGCGACAGAAGGCGGCTTTAGTGCAGCCCCACACACGTGTTTCCATCCTCCTCCCGGGCACATCTACTCCAAGCTTTCTTTGTGGCACCTCTGGAAATGCCCGTATGTTGGCTCCACAGAAACTGAGTGGGAGGAATGGGGTGTTGAGGGTGTGTTCCACTCACATTTTTCACACAGTCTCCCGATGGCTGTAAGACCAAAGAAGGGACAAGGTACAATTAGTATTAAAGTTTTGACAAAGCGGGGAAGCACATCCTCGAGATCGAGGTAGGCGCAAAGGCGGCAGTGAGACTCATGGGAAGGGCATCTTATTCTCGTGAATCTCAATCTGAGCCAAACCCACGGCCAAAGCAACCTCCCGAAGCCCCTCCCAGGCCCCGGGTAATCTGCGGCAGTTTCTTCAGACTTGCGGCGGAGGCCCTGGCCGTCAGCCCCTTTTACCACAAACCCGCGCGCTCCTACAATACCCAGCGACCAAGAGGCGCGAAACGTGGCGACTCCAAGAAAAGACCCTAAAGAGGAATCAAGAATCCCTAGACTCGAAGCGCCTAATATCACCCCATCCACACAAGTCGTGGGCAAGGCCCGCCTCACCAACACCCGCTTGTTTGCGGCAGAAGATCAAATCCGGATGATGTTTGGCCATAACTCCTTCCTAGCAAACTACCGGAAGCCTCGGGAACTTCCGTCCAACCTCTAACCCCCAGGGTTCCTGCCTCCACGTCGCGGTGATTGGTCTTCGAGGCTTCTATCAGCGTTTACGCTCTGATCCAAATCGCGCTAGCTGTCGCGCGATTTTCTTTCATCTGATGGTAGCTAGGTCTCCGCAGATGCGTAGAACTCTTAAAAAACAACCACAACAAAATACTCCCCGGATTTGGAAGGTATAGATAACCGAAATTTACTTTCGGATAAGACATCTTTGCAGCACTGACATCTTTGCTTCTGTTTTTTCTTTAAACTGGGCATTGAACCCAGGCCTTGTCGCATGCTTGGGCTAGTGTTTTTATTCAGCTTTTTTTTCCCTCTCACGCGTTGGTTCCTAACACGTGAGCTCCTCCTACTGCCTTCTCAGGGCAATGGAGCCGGTATGGAGGCCTCGCCTTCCCCGTGACGTAGCGCTCTCGAAGCCACGCCCCCAGCACGGCTTTAAATAAGCTGTGTGGCACGTCACTTTTACGCGACCTCATCTTTGTCAGTGCACAAAATGGCGCCTTACAGCCTACTGGTGACCCGGCTGCAGGTGAGCGAGCTCGGGCTCTCTGGGTTCACGGGGGCGGGGTGCCTCCTCCTGTGCCTGTGGCGATGGGCGAGGCAAGGCAAGGCGGGCCGGACCTGGGGCCGACTTCCCTTGTACCTGTCGCTGTTGTGGGCCCAGAGCCGTGCCCGCTTCTCGTTGCCCTAGGTCAAGGCGTCCCCGGCACCGTCAGCTCCCTGGCCATGTCCCCGCCCCGGGGAAAATGTGGCTATAAGCTGTGATGGCCTGATGAAGAGTGGAGGCACCTCTTTTTCCTTTCTGAGGACCGCACTTCCCTCTCCCTTAGGGTGTCTTTCTGTTCCTCAAGGTGAGGACAAGGTGACTGGGGGGCGCGGTGGTTGTTGAGCCCTGTAGGCCAAGTGCCTGAAGCCTTCATCTCTCAGCAACAGATGCTTGCAAGCCAGGGGCATCCACAATTGCCATCTGGCCTGGAGGCAGGAGAAGCTAGTTCTTTATATTGTCTTTTGAGGACCTTGCGGGAACACGGAGTCACGAATGGGAGAGTGTTCTTCAGGGACCCTGACGTAGTAAATAGTAATGTTTCTCACCGTTGTACCAGATTCCAAAACTGTTTTTAATACCTACTGATATCATTTGATTCATATAATCGTCTGGTGAGATAGATGTGAGCTGATTTTTCCCATTGATAGGTGATAAAACTACAAGAAAGTTGGTGAAAGTTCTGGCTCTCAAAGACTGTCACCCTTATTTTGTGGCCTGAGCATTGACCCTCCTGCCCCTCTGTTCTCCTTCTTTGTGTCAGTCTGCCCTCAGAATTTTATGAGCCAGGGTGGGGTCATTTATATTTGTAAGAGTACAGAATGGACTATTTTGAGCTCACAATTAGTTACTTTTCAAGTACTAGGTGGGAGAGTAAGGAGACTTAGCAGTTTGACCTTGACTCTCCTGTTATGAGCCATATAGAAAGTTGACTGTAACTGTCAGATGGGTTTTTTTACAACTCCCGGAAGGTGTTATATTCAAAACTTCAATGTCAAATGTGTGTTTTCTTAATAAAAATAAAAAGTTACCAGTAGACATTCCTTGTTAACCTCTTAAGATTAATTTTGAATTTTCTTTGGATCAAGTGGCATAGCTTTGAGTATAGAATTAATAGTTATGTGCTATACCCTCAGAAGAAGCATTGTTATTTGAAGTGATTTTTCATATTATTTAAATTTAAGCCAAAAAGTAAAATAATTTATCTGAAAATATTTCTGGTCTCAATTCTGAGCAAAGGTAAAAGATTTGCACTTAATTATCTCTTTAGGGTTTTTTGATTCTGTAAGCTAATGATGTGAAAATATTTGTTTTTTCCTGATTCTGCTGTCATGTGATTTAATGAAATTAGGCAAAATTATGTGACAGGTAAATAACTTATTGAGCTTGGAAGAAAGACATAATGTCAACATTTTGAACTGAAAAGGATATTGGAAAGTATGAATATTAGGGTGGTATGGAAAGAGATCTGGACTGTACTTCATGCTTTTGATCCTTGACCTTCAGCATGTAACTTCCTTTTTTTGGACACAGTATCTTTATTTTTTTTATGTGGTTCTGGGAATTGAACCCAGTGCCTCACACGTGCAAGGCAAGTGCTCTACCACTGAGCCACAACCCCAGCCAGCATGTAACTTCCTGAGTCCATTATCAGCTGAGGATAATATTTAAACAGATGATAACTGTGTACTTGCATTGCCACAAAATGATGAATAAGTGGAATGTATTTACAATCATGTAGTTCATCCTGTTTTACAGAAGGAGAATCCAAGACTTTGAGAGCCTGGGTGATTTCCAGTAGCAGAGTCAGGATTAAAATCCAGGTCTCAGGCTTTGGTTGTGGCTCAGAGGTAGAGCGCTTGTCTAGCATGTGTGAGGCACTGGGTTTGATTCCATCCTCAGCACCACATAAAAATAAAATATATTGTGTCCACCTACAACTAAAAAATAAATATTAAAAAAAAATCTAGGTCTCCTTGTATGTTCATTCAGCGGAGATGGATGAACAGCATTATGCTCTTTGCATTATACCACACTTCGACCCAGTAGAAACATAATGACAGCTAGTACTTGTCTATTGAAAATCTCTTACATTTACCTCTTTGTTTAGATACTCAGAAATATTTCAGATATTTGAGAAGTGGTAATTATCACCTTAGTAGTCTTTTCTGCAGAACTCAATGATGGAGTCATTTTATTCCCATTTTTCCACATATTTCCTGAGCACCCACTGCTTGCCCTGGAAACACTGGTAAGCAAAGACAATCCCTGATCTCATGCAAGTGTCTACTATATTCTAATGTATCATACTGCAGAGGGTCTCAGAAGTCTTTCTTAGCCAAAATATTTTTCTTTTGCTTTTGGCTGGACCAAAGGTGATGATAGATGGTAGAATGATGGCTCTTACTGCTACCACTATGAGTAGCTAACATCTACATTACTGAGTGCCAGTAATAGCGCATGACTCTGGGATAATGCATACTATTATCCCTGCTTTATGGATGAAAAAGAATTAGTGAAGAGACAATAGAATGGTTAATGGTATGGATTCTGGCATCAGACCTGCCAAAGTTTGAATCCTGGCTTTAATACTGAGTAACTGTGATTTAGAGCAAGGTACTTAACCTCTCTGAGCCTGTTTGCTCATCTGTAAGACATCATAATAATAGTACCTCTGTTTTAGTCACGTAATAGTTGCAGAGTATTTAGAACCTTGCCTAGCACCTTTTAAGTGTGATATACTTATTAAATTAGATAAATTTGCATAGGGCCATATCACTGGTACTGGCAGATGTGATTTGGATCTGCCGTTGCTGATTTGAAAGCCTAAGGGCCAGCAGCTGAAACTTCCTTTGGCATCAAGACTCAGCCTTGGACCAAGGCATTATTGATTATTATTATCATAAACTTGAGACTAGTGCTAAATTGTACATACACTGTTGTTCGACAGTACCTGTTACCAGGTAGAACGATTAGAAACTGGGGAAAATGCAAAGTGTGATTCTTTGAAAAGTCATGTTTATTTCTGGTTTTCAGTATTTATTTTTTATGCATATCACATGGATAAGAGGGGTTGGGCACTTCAACTTTTTTTTTTTTTTTTTTTGTACCAGGGATTAAACCCAGGGTGCTTCACCCCTGAGCCACATCTCCAGACCTTTTTTTATATTTTATGTAGAGACAGGATCTTGCTGAGTTGCTGAGGCTTGCTTTGAATTCTAAATCCTCTTGCTTCAGCCTCCCCATCCACTGGGATTGCAGGTTTGGGCCACTGCTTGGTGGGGTTGGGTACTTCAGATAATTTCTCAGGTCTTTGGTTTTGCCTTGAGGTAGTGGAGTTTGGGTTCTCATGACCTTGGGAAGGTCATGTAGCTTCTTGCATGTAAATCTAGGATAAATAATTCATGACAAAGAAGTCTGACTTCTTTGGCAGAAGTTTTCTATGAAGAGCTGCGCTTTTTTTTTTTTTTTTTTTAGTGATCTTGCTTTGAATTTTAAATAGGTTATTCTGGTTGTATGTTCACTTGGATGCCTTCCTGGGATCAAATATTGATTTGAATTGAGTAAATGAATGAATGAATTAGTAAACAAACCTATAGTCTCAAACCTGGGTAAAAGGAATGACTACATCCTGGGACTAGGGCAGCACACCATTGCCTTGGAACAAATTGCTCCTAAATGCCTAGAACTGCCCTATACCATTGGAATGCAGGGATCAAAGAGGGGGAATAATTTGGGCAAGGTGACACATGCCTATAGCCCAAATTACTCCAGAGGTTGAGGGGAGACAGAAAATAACCAAGTTAAAAAAAAAAAAAAAAAAACAAGAAAATTGTTGCTACAGAATGCTATGGGGAAGATAAAATAGAGCCTGGTGCTATGATGCACGCCTGAAATCCCAGTGACTCAAGAGGCTCAGGCAGGAGGATTACAAGTTCCAGGCCAACCTGAACAACTTTTTGAGACCCATTTTCAAATAGTAAGGACTGGGTTTACTCCTCAGTACCAAATGGGGTAGGGGGTAGGGCATTAAGGAAGAGCCAGGCTCAATGGTGCACTCCTATAATCCAGGTATTAGGGAGGCTGAGGCAGGAGAATTGCAAGTTTGTGGCCATCATGGAAAACTTGGTGAGACTCTGTCTTGAAAATAAAAAGGTCAGGGATGTGGCCCAGTGGTAGAGCGTTAGCTTGGCATGCGCTGAGACTGGGTTCAATCCCCAGTACTATATAAAAAGAAAAACAACAACTAGCCAGTTGGCCAGTTGTTAGAGTAGATGCCAGAGGAAACAGGGCAGTGCCAGTAAAGGTGACATTTGAACTGAGGTTTACATGGTAAGAAGGCAGCCATTCAGCATTTTAGGAGAAGAAGTTTCAATTAAAAGGAGCAGTATATACAAAGTACCTGAGATAGGTGAACACACAACCAGAATAACTCGGTGTGTTAAGAATAAGGCAAATCAGTGTGGTTGAGGTGACTTTAGGAATGGGAGGATCTGAGCAAGTAGTTAGGCTCATGCAGGTTTCCATATGGAAATTGGGTTTTGCTTCAAATGTAGTGAAAATCCACAGGAAAGTTTTAAGGTAGGGAGTAACATGATCTGATTTATGCTTGAGAAAAATCATTCATGCTGCTATATGGATGATGGACCATAGAGGGTTAAGAGAGGAAGCAGGCACAGTGATATGCCTATAATTCCAACAATTTGGAAGGTTGAGACAGGAGGATTACAAGTTTGAGGCCAACCTCAGTAATTTAGGGAGGACCTTTGCAACTTAATGAGACCTAGTCTCAAAAAGGACTACAGATAAGCTCAGTTGTAAAGCACCCCTGGGTTAAAATCAGTACCCAAAAAAAAAAAAAAAAAAAAAAAAGGGCAGGGCTGTTGCACACCTGTATTCCTAGTGACTTGGGAGACTGAGGAAGGAGGATCATAAGTTAGTTCAAGGCTAGCCTGGGGAATTTAAGAAGACCCTGTCTCAAAAGAAAAAGTGTTGGGCGCGGTGGGGCATACCTTTAATCTCAGCAGCTCAGCAACCTGAAGCAGGAAGATTTCAAGTTTGAGGCCAGCCTCAGCAATTTAGCAAGGCCCTAAACAACTTAGTAAGATTCTGTCTCAAAATAAAAATAAATAAAAAAGGCCTATGGATGTGGCTTAGCGATAAGGTGCCCCTGGGTTCAATCTCCAGTGTTCCCTCTCCTCCCCCGAAAAGGGCTAGGGATATAACTCAGTGGTAAAGTATTCCTTGGTTCAACAAACAAGTTGTTTAGGAAAAGCTTTTTGGTACTGCTCTAAGATAGAGTTGGGAAACAAAGTAGAAATGAATCGGCTGGGTTTTTTGGGGGTGGGGGTCGGGGGGCGTTCTGGAAATTTAACTCAAAGGCACTTTACCACTGAGCTGCATTCCCAGCCTTTTTTCACTTTTTTTTTTTTTTTTTTTAATTTTGAGACAAGGCCTTGCTAAATTGCTGAGGCTGGCCTCAAACTTGCCATACTCCTGACAGCCTCATAAATCCTTGGGATTATAGGCGTGCACTTATTACCATTATTTACAAGCATTCATTGTTTTGTGACTGCATCGACTGAGGGAGCTACAGAGCTGGCTTAGTCTCTCCCTGCATGTGAGACTCCTATGCCAGTGAAGGAGAATCATTTAAATAACTGAAGCCAGGAGGAGGTGGGCACATGTGCTGGGGGCGCCTGAATACAGACTCAGCTCTGTCTGGCACATGGATGGTGGTGGTTGATGTTTATTCTGCCTGCTGCTTTGGTTGGTGTATGAATTGCTGTTCCAGGCCCTGGGGAAACGGGAACCACATTAGCTGCCCCATATTGAGTTCAGGCCCTTTCACCAGTCACAGAACTAGGTCTTGTTTTACAAGTGTTGCATCCTTTATCCTTCACAACAACCTTATGAAAACAGACTTGTTTTCATAATGATGAAACCAAGGCCCATAGAGGTTAAAGAGCTCATCTGAGGTCACAGTGTACAGCAGAGTCAGATTTTGAATGCAGATGTGCTGGACTGCAAAGTCCAGACTTTTTACCACTCAGCCAAACTGTTTCCCCAGAGCATTCCCTTTGGGGGAAGGAGTAAAAGCCAGATCTCTGTAGAGCAGGCTCAGTATAAGGGACACAGTTCAGTTGGCCCTGGATCCATTTGGGTGTGTATCTTTGGGGGATGTGGTTGCCTCCTGCCCCAAATACCAGTAAGGCAGAGTTCAGGTCCCACAGAGGCAGCTTTATTCCTTGATCAAACTCACAGACTGCCTGTGGAACTCACAGAGGATGCCCTTCTCAAGGGTATTGGTACTGAGCTGCTGCCTGCCCTTTGTAGCATAGCACAGTTCAGGATTTGTATGCAGTTCACTATGTGCTGGCTGTAGTCTCCGCTGCTGAAGCCAGCAGCAAAAGAGAATTAGGCAGATGAGTGAATCTATCATCCTGTTCCTTTAAGGAACCCCCTACCATCTTTGACACCCATTTAGAGGGTATGACTTGGGGGGAGACGTGGCTCTTTGTCCCCTTGCCAAACCTCTGAAGAGGACAGTACCACTTTTGTTCCTGCCAGTTGCATAGCAACCAAGCTAGCTGATTGCCTGCTGGTGGGAGGGAATTGTTTAGCTTGGAATTCTTAGAAGAGGTGCCAGGCATTGCCTACTGGGGATGGGAGGAAATTGTGAGAAGCTTGCAGCCATGTGGGAAGATGCCACTCCTCAGAAGGGTATTGATTGACATTCATTCTTGTGGAGCCCACCTGAGGCTTCCCTGCCAGGAAAGACTGGGCTGTTAGGCTGCTGAGAGTCATAGTTAGAAGAATCAGGGGTCTGACATCTTTTGAGTCCCTGAAGTCATCTTGGTGAAGTGGGCTGCCTCATAGGGTAGAAAGTTCCCCACCATTAAAGATGGTACAGAGGTTGGTACAGAAGGTTGGTATTGAATGGTGGACAGTTCCTTTTCAATTCCAAGATGTGCCGGGTTGGCACTTGGTATCTGTTCTGGGGCTATGATTTGGGGTGGGAAGGGAGAAGTGAAGGCATAGTGGGAAAAAAGCCTGTAAGCCTTTCTCCAGTGCACAGGCAGGCAGTATGTTCATAAGCAGCAGCTCATTCTCCCAGGACGGGTGGGTAACAGCAGCTCACATTTAGCCATGCCTGTCAGGAGCCCAGCTTCCAAGCTCTATGCTTTTTGCATGTTTTTTCCTTACATACACAATGCAGTGTGTTCATAAATGTCCTCTTCCTTCTCTTCATCCCAGTTCCCAGAGGCAACCACTGATCATCCTAGACTTTTTTCTCTGTAGTTACAAGCCATATGTTTCTTTTTTTTTTTTTTTTTTGAGAATTTTAATATTCATTTTTTAGTTTTCGGTGGACACAACATCTTTGTTTGTATGTGGTGCTGAGGATCGATCCCAGGCCGCACGCATGCCAGGCGAGCGCGCTACCACTTGAGCCACATCCCCAGCCCAAGCCATATGTTTCTAATCCTCACAAAGTCTCTGCCATTTTGCTTCCATGTCACAGAAGAGGAAATTGAAATTTAGATCAAGAATCTTGTCTGAAGTCTCACAGCTAGGGGAACTGAGATTCTAGGGAGACCCTTCAGATCTAGAACATGTGCCATTTTTTTCTTTTTTAATTTATTTTTTAGTTGTAGTTGGACACAGTACCTTTATTTTATTCATTTATTTTTATGTGGTGCTGAGGATCGAACCCAGGGTCCAGCACGTACGAGGTGAGCACTCTACCGCTGAGCCACAACCCCAGCCCCAGAACATGTGCCATTTCTGTAAGTTGTCACTTGTTTTGAAGCATTTCACAATGTACTCTGACAGGTGCTTGGTGATTTCTCAGTATCTACTGAAGCAGTTGTCTCAAGAGACCTGGCCTCCTCTAGGAGCCCAGCCTATTTTGGCAGCTCAGCCATCTTTCGCTCCTTAGCTTGCTGTATATGCTGGTGTCCACATGGCTCCCTAACAGGCATTGCTGGCCTAAGCCAGTCATGACAGAATAGACAGAATTCTGCCATCAAGCCAGGTGTAGGTGCACTACGCATTAGTAGTTGGTGCCACTTGGAGTCACTGAATGTTAAGTGCTCCCTGGGTACCTGGCACCAGGGAGTCTAGTTGAGGGGACAGGGTGAGGGGTGTCCCTGGATGGGCTTTAGGTAGTCTATAAAACTGGGTGTTTTATGTGTAAATTTTTCTTCATGTCCTACTATTTATAATGAAGGAAAGAACCCATAGTGTTATTTTTAAAAAGTATCTGCTTGTAGCATTTTACATAATAATTGCTCTTCTTTGGGAGCCCATTCCTATTGTTATTTCATACTTCATAGTAACACTCAGAATAAAATTTATGTCATTTCATTCCTCATAAAATACTACAGAGATTACTCCCTTTTTCTTTCTTTTTTTTTAAAAAAATAGTTATTTTTTAGTTGTATTTGGACATAGTACCTTTATTCTATTTATTTATTTTTATGTGGTGCCGATGATCCAACCGAGGGCCTCGCATGTGCTAGGAGAGCACTCTACTGCTGAGCCACAACCCCAGCCCCTTTTTCTTTAATTTATTTATTTATTATGTGGTGTTGAGGATCAAACCCAGTGCTTCACTGTGTGAGGCAAGTGTGCTTTCACTGAATTACAGCTACAGCCCTCCTTTTTTCTAAATGAGAAACTTAGTTAAAACCTGCTGGAGGTCACATAGCTAGTGAATGGTAGATGTGGGTTTTGAAGTTAGATGGAAGCTCTGTCCTCTACGCTACATTGCCTCTTGTAAAGCCCAGGTTATAGTTGAGGATTTAGGATAGTAAGCTGCACCCTCCTGGGCCCTGTTGGGTTTCAGGCCTGACCTCCCACCATTTCCTACTTTTGTCTCTTACTTCCTACTATTTTGAATGATTTGTAGCTTCTGCACACCTAACTTGAAGATTCTGTGTCTTTTTGTTGTTTTTTTGTGGTGCTGGGGATGGAACCCAAGGCCTCCAGCTCTCTTCAGAGGCCTCCCATCCTCAGCCACTATGGCTTGTATAAGCTGCGGCAAAGTTGTTAGGGTGCCATGGTGTAGCTCTTCTACACCTAAAAGGTCCTTCATGATACCAGGTTCCTTTTCATCTTTTTAGCCTTATTTTTCTGCCATTTCCCCTGTATTGTGTTCACTCGCTATAGCCAAGCTGGTTTTCTTCTTGCAGGTACAGCTGCTTTCTTGTAAAGGCCAAGGGGTCATTGCATATGCTGTTCTCTGTCTGCAAGGTTTCCTGGACTCCTTCCCTTAAGCCCCATTTTGTTAGCCTGGCTAGCTCCTAGTTATGTTTCAGTTCTCAGTCACCCCCCCTCCCCTCATTAAAGCCGGGGCCTCACGCATGCTTAGGCAAGTGCTCTACTACAGCTACATCTGCAGCCCTTTTAATTTTATTTTGAAATAGGATTTCCCTATGTTGCCCAGGCTATCCTTGAACTTGGAATCCTCCTGCCTCAGCTTTCTGAGTAGCGCACCACTGCCTGACTTTTAGATTCTCTAGTTTTATGTTGTCATAGCTGCTTAATTTGGCTTTTATTGTACTCCTTTTGCATAGTTGCTACATAAGCCCTTGAGTGATCACTCACTGGATGTTTATTTTCTCCCCCATACAGTAAGCTCTTCAAGGGCAGGGACTATCGCTGTCTCGTTTTATGTATTTTAGTATTTAGGATTGAACCAAAGAGTGTTTCACCACTGAGCTTCATCCCTAGCCCTGTTCATTTTTCATTTTGAGGTAGGTAGGGACTCATCAAGTTGGTGAGGCTGACCTCAAATTTATGAAAATTAAAAAGGACTGAGGATATGGGCCAGTGGTAGTGTCCCTGGGTCCAGTCTCAGTACTAAAAAAAAAAAAAAAATTGGTAATACAGGGTCATGTTGGTTCTGATAATCTGATTCCTGATGAGCCATCTAATGAGCAGAGCTCTAGAAGGATGGGACTAAGGGTGAGAATCCCAGCTGCCTGCTTGACATGTGCACATAGGTATCAGGCCAGTGTCTATAACGAAACTCCTGATCTTACCTTGTTCAAAAACTGCTCCTCCTGTACCATCCCCATTTCACTTTAAAGCAGCTCCATTCTTTCAGTTACTAAGGCCTCAAACCTCAGTGATATTCATTTTTCCTTTCCTTTTTTTAAATTAATTTTTACACATAAAGAAAAATTGAAAATGGTATAAACTTAGATAACCTTCCATCTAAATTCAGCAGCTAACATTTTGCCTTATTTAACATATGTATTTTTACTGTTATTTCTGAATCATTTCAAAAGAAGAGGTATTGTAATACCTTGTCCCTGAAAACTTGAGCATTCATCTCTCTTTTGTTGTTTTGTGATGCTGGGAATGGAACCCAGGCCTTTGAGCTTGCTAGGCGAGTGCTCTGTCACTCAACTATATCCCCAGTTCTTTTCTCAAAATTTTTTCAAACAACAACAACAAATTTCCCCCCATTAGAGATTGAACCCAGAGACACTGTACCACTGAGCTACATCCCAAAACCTTTTATTTATTTGTTTCGTTTGTTTTTTCCCCCAGGGCTGAAGACTGAACCCAGGGCCTTGAGCTTGCCTTGCTAGGCAAGCGCTCTGCCACTGAGCTAAATCCCCAACCCCTATTTGGTTTTTTTTAAGACAATGTTTTATTAAGTTGTTGAGGGCCTTGCTAAGTTGCTGAGGCTGACTTTAAATTTGCGATCTTTCTCCTTCAGCCTCCCCAGTTCTTGGGATTATAGGTGTGTGCCACCATGCCCAGCTCCATCCTTAGCCCTTTATATTTTTTATTTTGAGACAGGGTCTAAGTAGCTGAGGTTGGCCTCAAACTTGTAATCCTTCTGCACTAGCCTCTAGAATTGTTGACATTACAGATGTTTACTACTGTACTTGGCTTCAACATTCATCTCTCTCTCTCTCTTTTTTTTAAATAAGTTATAGGTGGACACAATATCTTTATTTTATTTTTATGTGGTGCTGAGGATAGAATTCGGTGCCTCACGCATTGTAGGCGAGCACCCTACCTCTGAGCCACAACCTCAGCCCCTCAACATTCATCTCTTAAGAAATAAGTCAAGGTTGGGGATATAGCTCAGTTGGTAGAGTGCCTGCCTCACATGCACAAGTACCTGGGTTCAATCCCCAGCACAAAAAAAAAAAAAAAAAAAAAAAAGAAGGAGCCAGGTGCCATGGCACACGCCTGAAATCCCAGGGCTCAGGAGGCTAAGGCAGGAGGATCATGAGTTCAAAGCCAGACTCAGCAATTTAGTGAGGCCCTAAGCAACTCAATGAGATCCTATCTCTAAATAAAATACAAAAAAAAAAAAAAAAAAAGGGCTGTAGATGTGGCTCAGTGGTTGAGTGCCCCTGGGTTCAATCCCTGGTACCAAAACCAGAAAAAGAATAAGTCAAACTTTGAGAGTATAACTCAGTGGTAGAGCACTTGACTAGCATGGCAAGGCATCGATTTTGATCCCCAGGACTGCAATAAACAAAAGAACACCAAAGTCAGTTATCTGTGTAACCACAATAGTATTACCTGACCTAGGAAAATAATAATTTTTTTTTTTTTTTTTTTTGGTACTGGGAATTGAACCCAGGGGGTGAGGTGTCCTTTAACCACTGAGCCATATCCCAGCCTCCCCACACCCGCTTTTAAAATTTAGATAGAATCTGGCTGAATTACTTAGGGCCTTCCTAAATTGCTGAGGCTGGCTTTGAACTTGCAGCCCTCTGCCTTAGCCTCCCAAGCTGATGGGATTACAGGTGTGTGCCACCACATATGCAGACTGCATTCTCATTCTTTTTTTTTTTTTAAATATGTTTTTTAGTTGTAGATGGACACAATACCTTTATTTTATTTATTTATTTTTATGTGGTACCTAGGATCAAGTTCAGTGCCTCACATGTGCTAGGTGAGTGCTCTATCACTGAGCCACAATCCCAGTCCCTCGGACTGCATTCTTAATTTCTTCCAAAATGTCTGTGGTAGCTGTCTTGTTTCAAATTATAATCTAATTTTTAAAAATTGTACATTGCATTGGTTTTACCTTTTTGTTTTCTCTTTATCTAGAGTAGCACCTTTTGTTTTTTCCTATGATACTGATTTTTTTTTTTTTCAGTTTTATCAGGCCAGTTTTCTTGTAGAATGTGCACATCGTAGGTTTAATTATTCTTTTCGTCCCCTGCTTTGGATGTAAGTTCCTAGAGCTCATTAAGATTGAGATCAAACATTTTTGGCAAGAATTCTTCCTATGATACTATGTCACTTGGAGGCACCAGTGCCAGTCTGTCCTGCTATTAGTAATGCTAAGTTAGATCTCCACGTTGAAGTGTTGGTAACCAGATCCTGCTATTGTCAGGGTACATATCTTCCATTTTTCCCTAAGGAGTGATAAATTCCTTTAAATTAACTTGTTTTGGCACAGAGGGTTTGCACATTAACAATAGCAACAAAAAAAAAATTAAAATACTTAAGGTTTTTGTCAAATTGCTACAACTTGCTACTCTGCACTGTAGCTTGCCTTTCTGCACTTACTTGCTTCCTTTATTCTTTTTTCTGATTACAGTAGATACTATATCATGCAAAATTTAAAAATTATTCAAAGCTAGAGTGGCTCAGTCTGAATTCCAAGTGTTTTAAGGAGGCCAAGGCAGGAGGATCACAGGTTCTAGGCTTGTTTGGATAACTTAAGGAGACTGTATCCCAAAAAATAAAAAGGTGTGGGGGGCTGGGGATGTAGTGGAGCTGAGTTCAATCCCCAGTACTGGGTTTAGGGTGGGGTTACAGAAATGAATAGTATAGAAAGTGAAAGTACCAATAATTCTAATCCAGAGATAATTGCTGTGGACAGTTTAGGCACATTATTTCAATATGTTTTTTCCTAAACATACTTATATTTGTTTAATATTATTACACTTAAATGGGCTTATAACTATAATATTGTTTTACTAATTATTTTTATTGGATGTGTCATGGAGGTTTCCTTGCCAGTAAAGATTGATTTATTATGTTGTATTTTTTTAATAATGGAAAAAGAATAAAATTTGACATTTTAAACTTTTTTTTTATAACTTCATTTTATTTTTATGTGGTGCTGAGGATTGAACCCAGGACCTCATGCACGCTAGGCAAGTGCTGTACCACTGAAACACAACCCCAGCCCTGACATTTTAACTGTTTATTTTTTAAACTATTTTTTAGTTATAGTTTGACACAATATCTTTATTTTGTTGTTTATTTTTATGTTATGCTAAGTATCAAACCCAGTGCTTCACACCTGAGAGGCAAGCACTCCACTACTGACCTATAACCCCAGCCCACCTTTTATTTTATTTTATTTTATTTATTTGATTTTGGTACTAGGGATTGAACCCAGGGGCATTTTACCACTGAGCTACATTCCCAGCTCTTTTTTTTTTTTTTTTAAGGAGAGAGAGAGAGAGAGAATTTTTAATATTTATTTTTTAGTTTTCGGCGGACATAATATCTTTGTTTTGTATGTGGTGCTAAGGATCGAACCCAGGGCGCATGCGCGCTATGGCATCCCCAGCCCTCCCAGCTCTTTTTAAAAAGAAAAAAATTTTAAGCAGGGTCTTGCTAAGTTTCTTAGGGCCTTGCTAAGTTTTTTTTTTTTTTTTTTTTTTTAATACTATTTAGTCATTGATGGACCTTTATTTAATTTATTTATTTGTATGTGGTGCTGAGAATTGAACCCAGGGCCTCACATGTGCCAGGCAAGCACTCTACCTCGGAGCCACCACTCCAGCCCCCCCCACTTTTTTAATATTTAAATTTTAATTATACTTGAACAAAATCTCTTTATTTTATTTATTTATTTTTATGTGGTGCTGAGGATTGAACCCAGGGCCTCGCACGTGCTAGCTGAGCGCCCTACCGCTGAGCCACAATCCCAGCCGCCTTGATAAGTTTTGATGCTAGCCTCAAACTTGCGATCCTCCTGCCTCAGTCTCCCCACTGTGCCTGATGATATTTTAACCATTTTTAAGTATTCCATTCAGTGATGTTAATTACGTTTGTATTGTTGAATACACCATCACCACTATCTTTTTTCTTCTGTGGTCCCAGGTATGGAGCCCAGGGCCTCACTACACCCCCAGCCAATTATCTTATTCTTAAATAACCGTTGGCTAGGGATGTTGCTCACTGGTTGAAAATTTGACTAACATGTGTGAGACCCTGGGTTCAATCCCTAGCACTACAAGAAAGCAAAACACAAACAGCTGTATATTGACATTCCACGGTGGATGAGCCAGAATTTATTTAATCAGTGTTCTACTTATGGGCAGTTGAGTTGTTCTCTTAAAAGTAATGCTGTAGCTGGACACAGTGGCGTATGCATACAGCAGCTCGGGAGGCTGAGGGAGGAGGATCATGAGTTCAGAGTAGCTTCAGCAAAAGCAAGGCACTACGCTACTCAGACTCTGTCTCTAAATAAAATACAAAATAGGGCTGAGGGTGTGGCTCAATGGCTGAGTGCCCCTGAGTTCAATCCCTGGTACCCCCCCCAAAAAAAAAATTCTGTAGGGGGGCTAGAGCTATAGCTCAGTAGTAGAGCACGCTTGCCTAGCACGTGTGAGGCACTGGATTTGATCTCCACCACCATGTAAAAACCAAATAAATAAAATAAAGGTATTGTATCCATCTACAACTAAAAAAAAAAATTTTTTTTAAAGGGAGAGAGATTTTTTTAATATTTATTCTTTAGTTTTCGGTGGACACAACATCTTTATTTTACTTTTATGTGGTACTGAGGATCGAATCCAGTGCCCTGCACATGCCAGGCAAGCGTGCTACCGCTTGAGCCACATCCCCAGTAAAAATGTTTTTTGAAAAAATGCTGTAGATAATGTCCTTGCCTGTCTCTTGGCTCATTTATTTGAACATTTTAGTAAGATAACTTCTAGGAAAAGGGAAAGATAGTCAAAAGGTATAAACATTTTACATTTTAATAAGTATTGCCTAATTATCTTTCACCAATGTTGAATCTCTGTACACTCTAACCAAGAGCACTTAACCCTGGTAAATTATTGATTTGTCTTGTTGACTGTTTGCTCACCTGAGGTTGGCTGGACCTCCTCTGTGTTTAATCCTGCACAGTAAAGAAGGGCTGGGTGGCAAGTCAAAGCAGCATTCCTTGGTTAACCTGTGTATCAGACTTTGTGTTTGGGCATGGGGAATTGTGAATAAACATGATCCCTCCCCTGAGTGGGCCTTACAAACTAGTGGACACCGCTATAATCTCACGAATGAATGTCAGAAAGAGATAAGTGGGCATATATGATAGGAACCTCTGATGGGGCTGGGAGTCAGGGAAGAAGAGTTCCCTGAGAATGTGAAGTGTGTTTGAAGTTTGAAAGATCAACTGAAGTTACCTAAACAAAAACAAAGGGCAGACTGGGAATGGCAGTAGACAGAGAACATTCCAAACAGAAGAATTAGCTAGCATTTGCAAAGCCCCTGTGGCAGGTCCCTTTAGAATTTTTACTGGCCAAGAAAGTTCATCATGTTTGGTACCCTGAGAAAGGCAGTTTCTGAATTATGTAGAGATCAAATAAATAAATGAGATCTCACTACAAGGACTCCATAAACAGAAGGGATTTCAGAGGGATGGGAGATTTTCCCAAAGCAGTCTTTCACATTCTTACCTGTAAAAGTAGGATAATCAAAGTTTTTAGAATGACTTATCCAACATTAGAAGGAGGGCAGGTAACTGTGGAGCAGCTGGAATACATTAGAAGGGGGTAAGGAGCCAAGCTCAGTGGCACATGCCTATAAATCCCAGTGACTGGGGAGGCTAAGGCAAGAGGATTACAAATTTGAGGCCAGCTTCAGCAATTTAGCAAGACCTTCAGCAACTTAACAAGACCTTGTCTGAAAATTAAAAAATAAAAGAGCTGGGCTGGGGATGTGGCTCAAGTGGTAGCGCGCTCGCCTGGCATGCGTGCGGCCTGAGTTCGATCCTCAGCACCACATACAAACAAAGATGTTGTGTCTGCTGAAAACTAAAAAATAAATATTAAAAAAAAATTTCTCTTTCTCTCTCTCTCTCTCTCTCTCTCTCTCTCTCTCTCTCTCTCTCTCTCTCTTTCTCTCTCTCCTCTCTCAAAAAAAAAAAAAAAAAAGAGCTGGGGATATAGCTCAGTGGTAGATTGCCTCTGGATTTAGCCCCTAGTACTTATCAAACAAAACCAAACCACTGGGATATGGATTAGTGGTAAAATACCTATGGGGTATGTTGACTCCCCAGTACCAAAGAAACCCCCAAAAGTGTGTGTGTAGGGGGGTGTTCTGGAATGCCAAAGATGCCAAAGGCTGGGCTGGAGCTGGGGCTTAGTGGCAGAGCACTTGCCTACCATGTGAGGTGCTAGGTTCGATCCTTAGCACCACATAAAAAAGTAAATAAATAAAAAAAAAAGCATGCTGACAATCTATAACTATCAAAAAAAAAAAAAAAAGATGCCAAAGGCCCAGGTGAGTTAGGCCTTAAGCTGTGTTTGTAATCAGAAAAATCTGAGTCCTGCTTCTGGAAGTGTCCAGAGAAAAGGAACACTGAAATTGATGTGTGTATTTATTCACTGTAGTAAAACTAAGGCTTGGGAGATGAAATGACCTGCCCAGGGTCCCAGTAGGTAAGTGGTGGAGCTGGATTGGGCAGTTGGACTGTGAGTACTTGGACTGAACCAAGTTCTGGGAAAAAGAGAACAGTGGGAGGGAAGAGGAACTGGCTCTGAATCTAGAGGTGGCAGAATCCAGTAGATATGGCCCATCCAGAAAGGGACAGACATGAGCTTGCTTTCAGTTCACCACTAGTAGGTATATCACTTCTGACTTAACTCAGTGACCTTCATTTTCTACGTGCGTGCGTAAGGCAGGAATAGCAATTACTTTACATGGTTGGGAGTGGGAATTCAGAATGGACACAGAAAGTGCTTGGCACAGAGCAGATGCTTAATAAGTAATTGTGTTTGTTTTTATTCTGAGTGGAGGTATAGCACCCCATTTTTGTTTTTGTTTTTAAAGAGAGAGAGAACTTTTTAATGTTTATATTTTAGTTTTCGGCGGACACAACATCTTTCTTTGTACATGGTGCTGAGGATCGAACCCGGGCCACACGCATGCCAGGCGAGTGCACTACCACTTGAGCCACATCCCCAGCCCACACCCCATCTTTTTTATATATATGAGAGAGATGTGGTCTGTAAATGGATGTTACATGGTGTGCTTGTCTTTCAAGCCAATCTAAGGGATAAGCATATTAATATGTATATATTCTTCCCAGTTTACACGTGACATTTCATGCACTTAAAACCTCTTTCAATGTTGCTCTGAAGCATGGAGCAAGGCTGAGATTTTACCTTGTATAGGGTGAAAAGCTGGGGTCCTGGAAGAGTTAATTGCCTGAATTTTCACAGCTTAGTTAACAACATCTTTTGATATATATATATATATATATTTTTTTTTTTTTTTTCTGGGATTAGTAGATTAGCTTGAGTGAGTATTGATTCTGCAGAACACTTGACAAAATCAGTCAGATTGTCCCTAACAAAAGAGAGAAGCAAGGACAGAACAATAAATGGCTCAGTTGGGTGGCTATTGCAGTTTTTTGAACACCTGGCCCCAAGAAGTGTTGATATTGGATCAGCATGGGCCTGACCAAATGTCTGCACTGGGAAGCCTAAGCAGGATGGGTCACATTTACGATAAGACCAGGACGGACAACCTGGGCATCATGTTTACTGTGTGTGCCTGACACACTGAGAGGACGTGGGGTGATTGCCAGGACTAATATAGACACAGGGATGGATGAGGATGTTAAATCAGTATTAGGGTCAAGTTCTGCATCCAGGTTCAGAAAACCAAATCCACAAGTAAGTATGGCTCAGGAGCAGTTGATGAAGATGGCATGGAGGTATCAGGATATATGGAGGTCAGTGGGAGTGTAGTTGTAAGGTGAGCTATTCTAAGAAGGCTGATTAGAGCAGCAGAGAGCCTGCAGCATGGAATGGGATCAGGCTATTGCAGAATTTGAAAATATGTTACATAGAGACATAGTTGGAAGACCTCAGGTATGCCCTTGGCCTAGAGAAGAGATTTAGGGCTGGGCATGGTGGTGCAAGCCTATAATTCCAACAACTCCAGAGGTTGAGATAGGAGGATGACCCCTTAAAATTGCCAGCTTCCGCAATTTTAGTGAATCTCTAAGCAACTTAATGAGAACCTGTTCAAAAATAAAAAGGGCTGGGGATGTTCCTCACTGGTTAAGTTCCCTTGGGTTCAATCTCTGGTACTATGAAAAAAAAAAAAATTAGGGAGGAAAACAGGGTAGCTAGCTAGTAGGTCTCCAGATATCTGGAGGACGCCACCCCTGGAAAAAGTCATTGACCTTAGTGGGATCTCAGATTTTTTTTTTTTAAGAGTTATTGCAGCATTCTTTTTTTTTTTCTAAATATTTTAATATCTTTATTTATTTATTTATTTTTAATATTTATTTTTCAGTTTTCAGCGGACACAACATCTTTGTTTGTATGTGGTGCTGAGAATGCAACCCAGGCCGCATGCATGCCAGGCAAGCACGCTACCACTTGAGCCACATCCCCAGCCCTATTTCTTTATTTTTTATGTGGTGCTGAGGATTGAACCCAGGGCCTTGCACGTGCTAGGCAAACACTCAACTACTGCTGAGCCACAACCCCAGCCCTGGGATCTCAGATTTATATATATATATGTATATATATATATGTGTATTCATATTTATATTTATACATTTTTAACATCTATATATTTTAAGTTGTAGATGATCACAATATTTTTTTAAGAGAGAGAGAGAGAGGGAGAGAATTTTAATATTTATTTTTCAGTTTTCGGCGGACACAACATCTTTGGTGCTGAGGATCGAACCTGGGCTGCACGCATGCCAGGCGAGCGCACTACCGCTTGAGCCACATCCCCAGCCCCTGGACACAATATTTTATTTATGTGGTGCTTTGGGTCAAACTTAGTGCCTCATGCATGTGAGGCAAACGCTCAACCACTGAGCTACAACCCCATTCCCAGATCATATATTTTTAACAGATTCCAGGGGTTCTGATGCATCTGAGGTCATGGATCCCTTCTCCTGAGGAAGTTGCGATGACTGGTCCCAGAAACCTAAACTGAAGAGCCGGCTGTACAGGGACTCAGAGTGGTTGAATGTGAAGGAGAATGCTCTGAAATCTTTCAGAAAATAGACTTTGCAATTGGTGTGGGATGAACTCCTGGCATAGGGTTGTCCAGACTTATGAATAGATAGGAACTTTTACCAAGAAAATGACCTAACAAACATTCAACTTGTACAGGCTTCCTAAAAACTCTTTTCATCCTTACTAATGTATAATAAGACTGAGTCCCATGTAATTTTAATTAAAATTAATTAAACTTAAATAACAGTAATAATCTTTTTCTTAGCGGTACTTACCACATTTCATGCATTGCTAATGGCGAATCTGGAGCTTGGACAGTGCTAGCTGCTCTGAATGCATTTTTTTACAGGGTGGGAAAGCATAGCATCATGGTTGAGGATTGATGATTCCCTTTGTCATTAACACTATGAAGTTTAACTCCATTTTGGGGAGAGGTTAGGGAGTTAAGTGATGTGCTGGAGTCAACAGATAGTGAAGATGAGTTCTGTCCCACTTGCTCTGGGGTAGCCCTGGTGTCAATTATCTTCCACGAAAGCCTCAGTTTCTTCTTTGGGAAAATGGAGTCATCACAGGAGTAACTACACTGGATGACTGTGAAGATTAGATAATGTGATATGTGCCAGGTGCTTAGCACAGTGTTCTCATACATCATAGGCACCCAATACATGTTCTATCTTTACCCATAAGTTGTTTCTGTATCAGCATATTTTTTTTTATGGTGTTGGGGATTGAACCCAGGGTTCCATACATGCTAGGCAAGCATTTTACCACTGAGCTACAATCCCAGCGTATTATTTTATCTTTCTTTCCAATCAGCATTAATATTTTTTCCTTTGGTACTGAGGATTGAACCCAGGGGCACTTTACTACAGAGCTACATGCCCAGCTCTTTTTATTTTGAGAAAGGCTTACACCAAATTACTGAGGGTCTCCCTAAATTGCTGAGACTGGCCTTAAATTTGTGATCCTCCTCTCAGCCTCCCCAGTTGGTGGTATTACAGGCGCATACCACCATGCCCAGCTCATTCTGCATTATTTCTTTTTATTTATTTATTTATTTATTTATTTATTTATTTATTTATTTCCTATCTTTCTAT
Organism: Ictidomys tridecemlineatus; assembly: GCF_052094955.1. Lineage (NCBI taxonomy): Eukaryota > Metazoa > Chordata > Mammalia > Rodentia > Sciuridae > Ictidomys > Ictidomys tridecemlineatus. Next base: position 6,469,475 of record NC_135482.1, on the reverse strand, counting down.
CTGTTGGTGCATTATAGTTGTATATAATGATGGAATTTATTGTTATATATTTGTATGAATTTGTTGTTAACCTTTTAAAAATTCCATTTATTTATTTTTTTGTGGTGCTGAGGATCGAACCCAGGGCCTCACACATGCTGAGTGCTCTACCAGTGAGTCACAACCCCAGCCCCTAAGTGACATAATTTTATTTTTCTTTGTGACTGAATAAAATTCCATATTTTCTTTATCCATTCATCTATTGACGGATACCTAGGCTGGTTCCATAGTTTGGCTGTTGTGAATTGTGCCTCTGTAAACATGGGTGTGCATGTTTAATTCCTCAGGATAAATACTGAGAAATCATATTGTTGGTTTATGTATTTCTACATCTAGTCTTTGAGGAGCATCCATTATTGCCAGTCAGCATTATTTCTTTCTCTCTCTCTTTTTTTTATTTCTATTTTTTTTTTTTTTTTAGGTAAACACAATGTCTTTATTTTATTTGTATGTGGTTCTGAGGATTGAACCCAGTGCCTCATATGTGCTAGGAGAGTACTTTACCACTTGAGCTACAACCCCAGCCCAATCAGCATTATTTCTTAAGCCTATTTTTTGGTATTAGGATGTAGTCCATACTGGTTCTTTGCTGTTGGGAATTGGGACTTTACCTTTTCCTAGTACTATAACTAGGATTGCAGTTTATGGTTTTACTTACCAGGCCAGACACTAGGTATTGTTGCACTCCTTTTTGTTTCTAAGGAAACTGATGGGGCAGTTAATTTGCAAAAAATTGATAGGTCTATATACAGACATTGAAAAGCTGTCTGAGTTAAATTAATAAATGTAAAGAGCAAGTTGTGGAACAGCTTTTTGTGTCTTGTTTGCATGCAGAACACTGAGGGAGCTGTGTGTGTGCTCATCAGTATACAAGGGTGATAAGAATAGAAGCTGTACTCAGAGCTTCATGTAATCTCTCCTGATCCTCCTAGTTGCCAGGAAGTGAGTGCTGAGATTAAATTGTCCAAGATCACTCAGGCAGTGAGTAGCAGCTCAGGTCTGGCCAGTGCCCTCCCCTTGCAGTAGGCTTTTCCTGGGGTTGTGGGGGTGGTGATAGCTGCTGCTGATGTGCATTGCCTCTCCCTGTGCTTGGGCAGTGTTGAAGGTCCTCGATGTGTCATTGATGTGCCCTTCACACCTACCCTGTGAGGTAGATAGTGGGGCCCTGCAGATGGATCCAAGCTGTACCCTGGAGAGGTCATTCCTGCAGCTATTAAGTGAGGCTGGGTGATGGGTGGTTGGGGTACAGTTTCATAGTGTGGCCTGTTCTCACCCCAGCATGACCTGCACAGAGGTGGCAACTATAGACCTATGTTGGGTTCTAATGGTGAGGTTGGCAGATTTGGATTTAAATATCCAGTGGCATAAAGAAGAAAGCCTGGGGCAGCACCTTCCACTTTGCCCCTTCCCTTCCCCAGGGAATAGCCCAAAACTGGATCATTCTCCTTTCCCATTGTCATTCCTTTGGATTCATTTATTATTCTCTGGTCACAAGGTTGTTGCCCACAATTTAAAAATCAACTAGCACACATCTCATCCTAATAATCACTTACCTACTGCATAGCACATAGGCAGAAGCTATTCTTTTTGTGACCCTGTCACAAAGCCACACAGCATGGTTGTCACATTGTATTCCTTAGAAGTCAGTCAGGAAGCTGGGCATGGCACATACTTCAACCCCAGTGATTTCAACTGAGGCAGGAGGATTGCATGTTCCAGGCCAATCTGGGCAACTTGGTGAGGCTGTATCTTAAAATGAAAACAAAAACAAAAACACTAAATAACAAAAAGGACTGGGATGTAGCTCAGTGGTAGAGCACTCCTGGGATTAATCCCTAGCACTGCAAAAAGAAAAAGGTCAATGGGAAGTCTGCTGATATTCAGGGGGAGGGCATTTGGTCCCAGCTTTTGAAGGGATGAGAAAATGTCAAGGGCTCACACAAAGACCTTTCCTCATTTATTCTTTCATCAAGTCAGCAAATATATGTGGTGTTTCTAGGTGGTAGTCAGGGTTGAGATAAATTATTAGATCAAGCTTGATCCCCACCTCAAGGAACTCAAGGTGTAGGTAGAACAGCCGCTGTGGTTTGGACAGTGCTTCACATCTGAGTGACAGCTCCACACATGGTCTCCTCTAAACTCCCTGCGTGGTCACTAGAACTGGTTGTGTCCTGTTCTCTAGCACCGAGACCATGGAAGATTTCCTTCATATGATTCAGTTTGCATGGTAGAACCTGGCTTTGATCCCAGCCATTCGCTACAGATCTTTGTACTTTCTTTCTCTGCAGAGCAGACTGCTCTATTACTCTGCTTCAGGTGAAGAAGCCAAAGCTATGGTCATGGAAAACAAATCTTTTTTTTTTTCTTTTTTTTTTTTTGGTGCTAGGATTGAATCCAGAGGTGCTTTGCCACTGAGCTACATCTCCAGTTCTTTTTATTTTGAAACAGGGTCTCACTAAGTTGCTGAGGGTCTTGCTAAGTTGCTGAGGCTTTCCTTGAACTTGTTATCCTCCTGCCTCAGCCTCCCACACCACTGAGATTACAAGCAAGCACCATCTTGCCTGGCTACAAAACAGCTCTTGACACTTTAATTCCCCAACTTTTTCATTACATTACATGAACTCTCTTGAGAACTTTGTTGCTGATTGCTGTCATTTTTCTTTTGCAGAAAGCCCTGGGTGTGCGGCAATACCATGTGGCCTCAGTCCTGTGCCAACGGGCCAAGGTGGCCATGAGCCACTTTGAACCCAACGAGTACATTCGTTATGACCTGCTAGAGAAGAACATTAACATTGTTCGCAAACGGTAAGTCTGTAGGTGGGAGCTCGCAGTGCTGTCTGCCCTTTTAGGCAAGTTAAGAAGATTGGTGAAAGATGGTTAGTGGCAGGATTAAGTATTTGGGATGTAAAGGTCCCTATGGAAGAGAGGCATTCTGAAACATTGGTGGAACTTCTGCCCTCTCTGCCGAAGAGGAACCTGTGTTATCCAGAAGCTTGGCAATCTGAGCTCTTAGGGAAAGACTGAGGTCTGTTTTGGTGCTGTGGCCCAAGTCTCCCAGTTGTTGAGGGCAGGTTGCTGAGCTTGGACCACACCTCTGGGAGCCATCAGGCTGGAGGTTCACCTATATTTCCTGTTTGGTGCAGAGGCCCCAAGGAGAGTTCCAGCTTGAGACTCAGAAGAAAACTCAGATGGGATCCTATGCCTGTCTTTCTCCTGGGCCTCTGTTCCTCATTTGGTGGGAGGGCAGTCATCTTTGCCTGCTGTCCTGTGTGCCAGGTCCTGGGCTAGATGCTACCTCCAGAAGAGTGAATAAGGGACCCCAGGAGAATGAGTGGGAGCTGGCAATATACAGCACTGCCTTTGGAGGTTGATCAACTACAGACAGGGCTGTGCCCTTGCCTGTCTGGTGGCCTCTGCAATATTGATCCTGGTGACCCTGGGAGAGGACAGATTTGAGTGTACTTATTGTACAGCTGAGAAGGCTCAAATGGAGCTGCAACTCACCCAAGGCTGAACATATAGTCTCAGTCCCCACCCTGTACCAACTGAGTCAGAACCTACCATTAACAAGATCCTTGGGGAACTTTGTGATGTTAAAATATGAGAAGTGCTGGCCATTTTCCCAGCTGATTTTAAAATGCAATCAGAACCAAGAACCACTGTCCCCATCAACACAGAACCTTGAACTGATCTCCAGGAAACAATATTTTATTTGTGAAGCTCGGAGGCCATAGCTCAGTAGGAAAGTGATGGATTTTCCTTTTATCTGCAAAACACTTCTACCTTGGTCTTCTCCATGTGTGGGAAGAGAGCTAGCACAAAAATGTGCTTTGAGATAACTTGACTACAGAATATTATTCGGCATTTTAGTTTTTGCCTTAAACAATTAGCAACAACAAGTATACCCTTTAAGAAAAAAAAAAGTGTGTGTGTGTGTGTGTATGGGACTCTTCCTCCACCCTGTGTCCGTGATGGTGGAGATATGATTCTTTAATATTTTTTAAGTTATACTTCGACACAATATCTTTGTTTTTTTAATTTATTTTTATGTGGTGTTGAGGATCGAACCCAGTGCCTCATATGTGTGAGGCAAACTCTCTGCTACTGAGCCACAACCCCAGCCCCTAGAGATCTGATTCTTTTCTTGGGAACTAGGTCTATCACCAAGAGGGACAGAGGGACATAGAGGAACCATTTTGTTTACCTTGGAACTGTGACAGTGAGCTGTCTTTAGGCTTTATCATTGTCAAGATTTTTCGTGTGTGTGTGTGTGTGTGTGTGTGTGTGTGTGTGTGTGTGTGAGAGAGTGAGAGAGAGAGATCAAACCCAGGGTGCTCGACCACTGAGCTATATCCCGTCCTTTTCATTTTTTGAGACAAGATCTCAGTGAATTGTTGAGGATCTTGCTGAATTACCAAGGCAGCCGCACAAGGAACTTGAGATCCTCCTGTCTCAGCCTCTGAGTCGCTGAGATTAATACGCACCACTAAGCCCTGTTATCACTTTTTCATACCACATCAGGCATTGCTTTCATTGTGTTGGATTCTTAAACCCATGTGCTGTTTTTTCTCTCCCTGGGTCCAGAAGAGGGGTCTGTGCATGCAGTATTGCCACACCCAGCCTTGGAGATGCTTGCAGATGGGCCACTGTACAACAGGCTTGTGCTATTTTTATGCAAGGTTCCTGATGGCAGAACCCAGATTCTTAGCATCTTTGATTGATCTATGGTTGCTGGAGAACCAGCACCTTGAGGAACTCTTAATTTCAAGGACTTAGGGGACTATGAGAGTGTGAAGCTGGGAATTAGGCTGTCAGAAGGAAGAGTCTCTGTTCCCAGCAAGTCATATTGGCAGTGCTGGTATTAATGACTGAACACTGTGTGAGGGGCCTGCTCTGTTTCCAAACATTGAATCTCAGTAGAAGTTAACGTGAAGAGCACAGACAGTAGCGCCACTTTGCTGTGTTCTCTTAGTCTAAGTTTGCACTCATAGTTTTGAGACCCCACAACAAGTCACTTCATCTCTCTGTCCCTCAGTTTCTCCATCTGTGTTCTGGGCCAGAGATGCAACTCAGTGTAGAGTGCTTACCTAGCATGCATGAGGCTCTGGATTTAATCCTCTGTGTTGCAAAAACAATACAAAACACTAGACCTCATCTGTGTCATGAGGATAAAATGAGTTATATACAAGAAAATGTCTGGGCCCCGTGCAGGGGCATTTGCCTATAATCTCATTGGATCACGAGTTTGAAGCAAGCCTCAGCAATTTGGCAAAATCCTCAGCAATTTAATGAGACCCTACCTTAAAATAAAAAATGAAAAGATCTGGGGGTATAGTTCAGTGATCAAGCACCCCTGAGTTAATCCCTAGTATCAAAAAAAAAGAATAGGAAATGCAGAGCCAAAAGTAAGTGCTCTGATAACATTAATCTGTAGTGACAGAAAGCAGATGAGTGGTAAACTGAGAATGGAATGGGAGGGAATTTTTGTTTTTTTATTTTGTATTTATTTTTTAGCTTTAGGTGGACACAATATCTTTATTTTATTTTTACATGGTGCTGAAGATCGAACCCAGTGCCTCACACATGCCAGGCAAGCTCGCTGCTACTTGAGCCATATCCCCAGCCCCAAATTTTTGTTTTTTTAACATTTATTTTTTTATTTGTAGGTTTACACAATATCTTTATTTTATGTGGTGTTGAGGATTGAACCCAGTGCCTCACACATGCTAGGCAAGTGCTGTACCTCTGAGCCTCAACCCAGCCCAGATGGGAGGGATTATTATCATAGGTCAAGAGGAAACCTTTAAGAGGGAGGTGGAGATGGTCAATGACTTGATTGTGGTGATTGTTTCACAGGTGTAAATTGTCAAAACTGAATCAAATTGTATACTTTAAAAACTATAAATATTCTATTTAATTTTTTTGCAGAGCTAGGGATTAAAGCCAAGACATTGAGCATGCTAGTTAAGTACTCTATCACTGAGCCACGACCCCAACCCCAAATCATTTACTTCAAAAAAAAAAAAAAATCTTGTAGTTGTAAATGGACAGATTGCCTTTATTTTATTTATTTTATGTAGTGCTAAGAATCAAACCCAGTTCTTCCCACATGCTAGGCAAGCACTCTGCCATTGAACTACAGCCCAAGCTCTCCCCCCACTCCTTTTTTTTTTTTTTTAAGCTGTTCTAGGGATTGAATTTAGGGCTGTTACATGATAGGCAAATACTCTACCTCTGAGCTACATCCATAGCCCTTTTTATTTTAAGACAGGATCTCACTAAATTGTCCAGTTTGCCTTGAACTTGGGATCCTCCTGCCTTAGCCTCCAAGTAGCTGTGATTACAGGTGTGTGCCATCACACCCATATTCAAATTGTATACTATTAATGTACACAGTTCATTATATGTCAATTATTTCTAAATTAAACTGTTTAAAAACAAAGGAGGTGCTATATTAAGTGCCATTCCTTCCAGTCAAGCCCTACACTTTGGAGGCAGGCTGGATGGACTGCTGGAGAAAGATAGTAATTTATTCACTTCAAGGGTAAGTTTATTAACACAGTCACCTCTAAACCCAGAGCTTCTGACTCCCAGTGGACAGTTTTTCCCTTGACCTCAAACAGTAGTGTGGCTTGTGGCTATGAGTAGAACTTAGCTGCCTCCTAGGAAGGCTCAAGTTTGGCCTAAGCTTCCAGAATGGTGGGAGGCAGAGTGTGAATCCACTGGGGCGACTGCCTTGTTGTGTGACAGCAGCAGGGCATTCTCAAGAGAGCTTGAGGGTGGGCAGTGGAGCGCTGACCTGCACAGACCTGAGTCTAGTGGGGTGGGAGGCTGGCAATGAGGAGGCAGTTGAGTCCTTGTAGATGCTGCACCCCACAAGGGGTGGGTTTGGACTGCCATTTTAATAAGGAAGGGACGGTGGAACAGCCAGGGAAATGGGTGTTAACAAAAAAGGACCACCAAGAGGCTGGAGTAGTGACTGGTTTCTGTACTGAGAGCTGAGAGTTGCAAGCCACGCTTCTCAGTGGAGTGAGTGAGCGCAGCTAATGGGGGAAGCTTTAGCATATGAGGGAGCCAGTCATCCAGCATATGAATTGCAGCCTGGTAGCTGGCAGTTGTGGCAGATTCAGGGAGGGGGACTTTTGCATGATCCCATGTCTTACTGGGGCTGAGGGCAGGGGAGAGGGCAGAGAGAAAAATAGACTTAGGCTATGAACTTGAGCTCTTAACATCTCTCTCTTGAGTCTGTTTCTTTTTGGTTGTTTTATTAAATAACAAGAATATCATGAACATTAAACAATTATATGTACTTGATAGTATTTATTAGATAATAGTGATTAATATGGTAGGAAAAACAAATGTCCATTGGAAACAATCAACACTGTCATTCTTATGATGTCACTTACTCATCAAGTAATTTTGGAGCATGCAATGAGCGGTAGATGCTGTACCATAGGGAACAAGACCAATTTGTCTCCATTGAGTGGAACTAACAGTCGCCCCTCTGCCTGCCCACTGTTAGGTTGCCACTTGCACTGAAAAGGAGAGGCTGTGGATGGGCAAGGGGTTGTACAGTTGATACCTACCACCCTTTCCCTTCTCCTCAGGTTGAACCGGCCCCTGACCCTCTCAGAGAAGATTGTATATGGACACCTAGATGACCCGGCCAACCAGGAGATTGAGCGAGGCAAGACATACCTGCGGTTACGGCCTGATCGTGTGGCTATGCAGGATGCCACAGCCCAGATGGCCATGCTGCAGTTCATCAGCAGTGGGCTTCCCAAGGTGGCTGTGCCATCCACAATCCACTGTGACCATCTGATCGAGGCCCAGGTTGGGGGTGAGAAAGACCTGCGCCGGGCTAAGGTGAGGCCCAAAGTAGCATGGGGGGCATGTAAGGTGTGTAACATGGGGGTGAGAGGAAGAGCTCTCATCCTGGGACCAGTGGGGGCACCGTGTCTAAGTTCTGTTTTGGGGACCTACCACTGAGTCCCTTTAACATTTTTATTTATTTATTAGCTTTACCACTGAGCTACATCCTCATCCCTTTTTTATTTTTTGAGACAAACTCTCATAAGGTTGTTAAGGGTCTTACTAAAATTGCTGAGACTAGTCTTGAACTTGCAGTCCTCCTGCCTTATCATCTTAAATAGATGAGATGATAGGCATGCACCACCATGTCTGGCATTTTTTTGTTTTGTTTTTTGAGACAGTGCTAAGTTGCCCAAGGTGGGCTTGAATTTGCTATCCTCCTGCTTCAGCCTCCCAAGTAGGTGGGATCATAGGTGTGTGCCACTGTGCCCTACTAATCACCTCCAAGTTCTCATGAACTCTTTGGTTTAGTCTGGTTTTGCTTTTTTTTTTTTTTTCCTAGTTCTGGAGATAGAACCCAGGGCCTTGGGCATGGTCAACAAGCATTGTACCACTTACACCCCTAGATCTAAACTTTTTAAACTTTTTTCTTTCCTGCTGTTTCCTAATACTGGAAATACCATTTGGTCATTGAAAATGTTAGAAAATACAGAGAATGCCTAGAGAAAAGGAAGATCATCCTTGATCTTACCACATTAGTGGCCCTTTTGGATTAGAAAAGTGCTGCCGACTCCTCATGATGTCTCATACTGGTGTATGGGTGGGGCAGTCACATTTCCTTTTCTGTTCAAGCAGTGAGGGGCTCATCTTGTCCACATCACACATGTGCTTTCTGCCCCCTCCTCTGGCCCTCTGAGGGCAGTGACCACTGGCTATCAGGGAGGTAGGCAATGGTCACTGTTTGTAACAGCACCATATAGTTGGATCCTATAACCACACGAGGGCATGCTTGGGCTAAAACTGATCTTAACTCCAGCTCCAGTGCTGTCTCATGCAGATTAACCTCCTTAGGGCCCTTTCTTCTTCTCTTGAGTTTTGCCTAACTAGACAAAAGTGGCCATATGCCAAACAGAAGAGATTTCTCCCTGAACTCCCCACCTTGTGAAACCTAACCCTGCTCCTTCTCTGAGGAGCCTCTGGGGCCTGTGTGTGCACTAATGTGGCAGCACTGGGCCTCCTGCTGCTAGCTCTGGGCCTTCCCAGTCTCTGCTTCCTACAGTGGGAGTGGCGACCCTCAGGGAGGCCATTGGCAGGAGCTGAATGCTGGCAGGGCTCCAGCAGCTAGCAGAAAGTGGGGCATGTGATTGAAAGTGCTCTGGCTTCCAGGGTCAGCACAGCTCAGAGCTTCTCAGACCCATGGGAAACACTTGGGGCAGCCTTCCCATTTAAGTCCTTTGTCCCTACCCTTTCCTACCCATTTGTGTCCTGGTCGCACTGTGCCTTTTTCCACTTGTCAGAAGAGGTGGTCACATTCCATGACTTTTTGCAGGATAAGAACTGCTCAAGGGCAGGGGCCTGGGACCTCTTCAGCCCAGAGGACAACTGTCCATAGCAGGGCCTTACTGTATGGAGATGCTCCTTCCCTTGCTTTATGGGTTCAGAATCTACTTGCTGGAGATGAGATTCCCAGAGTGATAGGATGTCAGAGCTCATTTCTTTGTTTATTCAACAAATATTTATTGAAGAGTCAGCATGTCAGATGCTATGCTAGGTGCTGGGGTTCATTGTGAACATGACAGATAAGGCCCAGCCTACATGATCTTGGGTCAGTAGAAAGATGGGGAGTGCTGAACAATCACAGAAATCATAATTGCACGTTTGGATATGTGTTAGGAAGGGAAAATGCAGGACTCTGAGATTATTAAAAAGAAGCCCTAATTTGCCAGAAGTGGTGGTACATGCCTATAATCCCAGTAGCTCTGGAGACTGAGGCAGGAGGATCTTAAGATTGAAGCCAGCTTTAGCAACTTAGTGAGACCCTGTCTCAAAAAAAATAAAAATAAAAAGAGCTAGGAATGTAGTTCAGTGGTTAAACACCCCTGGGTTCAATCCCTGATACCAGCTAGGTGCTCTCAGATTGAGTCTCATGCCCTCCTCCTCAGAAAGGGCAGCTTTATTTTTTGATAGGATGTTTCTCTCAGGCTCTGTGCTTGGGTGGTCCTGTTTTTAAGCCCTGGCTCCTGTTTAACCCTATGGTCTCCCATAAGTTATTTCACTTGTAAAGTGGACTTGATGACGATCTCTCCCTCCTTCAGGTGGGTAGTGAGGATGTATATAGCATGATGCCATTTCTGTAGGAGGCATTCATTCAGTAAATGTCAGCTGGGGTTACAGATGAGGTATCCGAGACTCACATGGGGAAGCAACATCCACATGAGCCACAGTGGAGCAGGGAGGTCCATGTGATCCCAGCACCTCCCTGCATCTTTAGCAGCCTGTCCTGTGTGGTATATTCCTTCAGTGTTGGCCTTGGCTGGGCACTTGAGTGCCAGAGGGACCGGTGGCAATTTTTTAGTCAGTTATTTTTACAAATGAGGAAACTGAGACCCAGGGCAGGTAGGGACTTGTACCAGAGCCACAACCCCAGCCAGCTGTCACAGAACTGAAGCTGTCTTTGCTCCCTTGCCTTTTTCCTGGGCCTGCCAGCTAAGACTGTGGGCCAACAGCCAAACCCCTCTGAAATTACTTTCAGAAGGTCTCCAAGAAAGGGCCTGTCTTCACAGTGCCAGCTTCTCAGTACCATGGGGAGGGGTGGAGTGAGGAGAGCATGGCAGAGGTCCTGCAGATGCAAACCGTGTTACTAATGCTCTGGTTATTGATTTGTCTTAATAGGACATAAACCAGGAAGTGTATAATTTCCTGGCAACTGCTGGTGCCAAGTATGGTGTGGGCTTCTGGAGGCCTGGATCTGGAATCATTCACCAGGTAAAGCAGTGCCCAGCCTGTCTCTGCAAGGGGCCCAAGCCCAGGCTGCACAGAGGTAACCAGAGAACACCTTCCTGATCTCCAGAGGCTGGGGACTCAAGCCCAAGAGAGCCAAGGGGGAGCAGGAGGATGTTTCACTCATCTCTCAGGTTCTTCTTCCTATTTGTAAATTAATTTTCATGTCAACTTACACACTCTCCATGTGAAGTAGTCCCTCCTAACCTCCCAGATACCTCACTTATATTTTTTGGTGGTGGTACTGCCAGTAGCAGGGATTGAACTCCTGGCCTTAAGTATATTAGGCAAGTGTTCTACCATTTAGTGAGCTACAGCCTTACCCTGGTAACCCATGTTTTAAAGTTGACCTATTTCTTTCTACCCAAGTGTTAAGCTTAGTATTTTGAAGATACTAACTCAGTTCACTGCTCACCATGACCCTATGAAGTAAGGGGTATTACTGTCCACACCTTGCAGATGAGGAAAATAAGTCAGAGAGGTTGATATACTTGCCCAGGGAACCTTTCTGGCTAATAATGGAACCTGGATTTATAGTAGGTGGTCTGGCCCACAGCAAGGGCTCTGCACCACCATGCTGCTCTGCTGCCTCTGTCATCCAGGAGCCCTTCCCACCCATGCAGACAGCTACTCTGATTCCATTTGGTCCTTTTATGTGATTCTTTACAACAGAGGTACCATAGGCCATTGGCCACGTTGACAAGGGACTCTTCTGTGTCCCTGCATGTTCCCTGGTAATATGCTTCACTTCCTTCAGAAGTTATTGTTGAGGACACTGGCTTGATATGTATGTGTCCGTTTATTATCATTTCATATGTATGAAACCTGCCCTATCCCTTTCCAAGGTAACCCTTCTCCCACCTCCATCCCAGGCCTTCCTGCAAGGAGCTGTCAGGCTTTCATCTGACCCCATCTGGGCCTCTGGCTCTGCTCCACTCTGAAACCAGAGCAAATAGCAAATCACTGCTCTGTACCTTCAGAACTTCGCCCTTGGTAGGACAGAGCTGTGAGATGACAGGTATACCATCCTTCAGGGGCCAGAGAGCCTCTCTATGCACGAGGACAGGGAGGCAGATGGATTATGAAAAGCACCCCAATCTAAATATTCCTCATTTCACCTCTACAAAGAATGAGACCTTATTGGCAGCTTCTAATCCAAATTTTGGAGCTGTCAGTGATAGTTGTTCACCCCTGCCTTTGGCTACCTACTCAGTGTTCAGTCTAATGGATTAATTCCTTGATAGAGAATGTTCCCAAGTGTTCATCTAGCTGGGGGTGGTGGCATATACCTGTAATCCCAGTGATTTGGAAGGCTGAGGCAGAAGGATCACAAGTTCAAGGCCAGCCTCAGCAATTTAGCAAGGTCCTGAGCAACTTAGTGAGATCCTGTCTCAAAAAATAAATAAAAAGGACTGGGATATGGCTTAGTGGTAAAGTGCTCCTGGGTTCAAATCTCAGTACCAAAAAAAAAAAAAAAGTGTTCATCGAAAGCAAGCCCCGATCCTTCCCCCTCGATGCCCTGTCCTCCATTGACCCAGCAGATCCTACTTCTCCACATTTTAGCTTTCTGGCTTCCTATTTAATTCCTTGGCTCTGTCTTTGCCCTGAATCAGGTCTCTTATGTGATCCTCTATGGGCTCCTTTGCATTATGTTCCTATTGTGGGAATAGGGACTGTGGCTTATTTACTCCTCTGTAGCTCTGGGGACAGATGGGTAGAGTTGGTCCTTGGGGTGTGTGTGTGTGTGTGTGTGTGTGTGTGTGTGTGTGTGTGTGTGTGTGTGTTATGATGCTGAGGCTGGGGAAGCCCTTAGACTTCTTTCCAGTTGAGCAGTGCAGAAACTCATGGCTTTTGTATTCCCACTGGCTCCCTAGTTCTTTCTTAGGGTCCCTGTGGGGGCTGGAACTAGTTCATAACAGAATTGCCCACCAAGGTGGGCACAGTGCCCACCCTGGACAGTACACTACATAAGACTGAGAGTATCATCAGCATCTTTCAGTTGTCACACTTATACCAGGCCCATCACAGGACACATTTACAAGCCAGTTTATCTGGTTCTTGCCACATCCCAGGGTTAAAGTGGTGTGGATATTTTTACTACTGTATTACAAATTAGGAAACTGAGGCACCGGGTGGCATTTATAGGCCCAGGCTACACAGCAGGAACTGCTTGTGTCCCAAGACCGGTTCTTCCTGGCTACACTGGAAATGGCTCGTACTAAATGGGGTCAGCCCCACAGGTCCCACCCTGGAGGAGCAGCTGGGCATGGCCAGGTGGCCTGGTATCAGTCGGGGGGAATTTTGCAAATCCCTTCTGGGTCCTACATCCTTTCTCTGCTGAGCAATTCTTGCATGCCAAGCAAGCACTTCACCACTGAGCTACCTCCCCAGCCTTCTGATGAGGTCTTCTAAGCTTAAGATCTTAAATTCTTTTTCAGATCATTTTGGAAAACTATGCCTACCCAGGGGTTCTCCTGATTGGCACTGACTCCCACACCCCCAATGGTGGTGGCCTAGGGGGCATCTGTATTGGAGTTGGGGGTGCTGATGCAGTGGACGTCATGGCTGGCATCCCCTGGGAGCTGAAGTGCCCAAAGGTAAGGTTGGTGGGCATGAATGGGGGACTGTTGGCCAGAAGGGCTGAGAGAGTAGGTTAGGCTTAAGTTTCATTTGGAGGGAGACAGGGATGAATGAGCAGAGTGTTAGCAGCAGGATTCATTGACTTCTGGTTGGCATGTGGCCCACGGGGTTGGTAATTGCCATCTCACCCACCTCATCTTCAGGTGATTGGTGTGAAGCTGACAGGCTCCCTCTCTGGTTGGACCTCACCCAAAGATGTGATCCTGAAGGTAGCAGGCATCCTAACGGTGAAAGGTGGCACAGGTGCCATTGTGGAATACCACGGGCCTGGTGTGGACTCCATCTCCTGCACTGGTGAGGAAAGTTGCTACAGGATGTGGCCCTCATCCTGTATTGGGCTGGGTATTTGGCCTGCAGTTGAACAGCAGAAGTATTGAATAACCTTCCAGAACATTGTTCAGGCAGTGTGGGGGTTGGGGTAGACAGGAAGTTGTGGAGTTGATCTCCCTTCTTATAGTTCCCTTCTCCAGTCTTGGCTTTAACCCTGGGCCTCCAGGGATAAGTGCCTGCTGCCAATAGGTGGCCCCGAGAGTGAAGAAGGAAATGAAGCAGCTCCTTGGTGTGAAGAGGGGCATGCACCCCTAATAGGTGTCCCATACCAGCTGCTCAGCCAGACCCACAAACCCTGTTTCTTTACAGGCATGGCAACAATTTGCAACATGGGCGCAGAAATTGGGGCTACCACTTCAGTGTTCCCTTACAACCACAGGATGAAGAAATACCTGAACAAGACAGGCCGGGCAGGTGAGCTGGCAAGGGCAGAGTGGTCTGGTCCCTGGTGCCCTCTACAGGAAGCTCCAGAAATGATATGGACCTCCTTTGTGTAATTGCTGCCTTAGTAGGGGTAGGAGGGGAAATATATGGAACAAGAACCAGCTTCCCTGCCTCCCCCAGCAACTTCCCTGAGTTTCTAGTTTGGTTTCTTTGAAGTTCAGAGGAAGAAATAAGGTGCTGGGGTCTGGAAATGGAGGAGAGCAAGAGCCCAGGGGGGAGAGTTCAGCCTCCAGAGTCCTGCTTGGAGGCCCTTTCCTCCTTTTTTTCACTGTGTGACTTCTCCAGAACTGTGCTCTCCATCTCTAGGAAGCCTTCCCTCACTAGTTAGTGCTTCTCCATTCCTGTGTCCCCACGTACCTCTCCTATCATACTGGCACGGTCCCTGTGCTGTGTGCGTTGTTCCTTTGTGGGTTCAGTTAGTCTGGGGTCTGGTGTTGGGCAGGTGCCAGGTCACTGGCTCAGATGGGTGGATGGAATCTCAAGACCACATTCTGTTTCACATGCTTCACTTCCCTCCCCTGCTCATTCCAGACATTGCCAATCTAGCTGAGGAATTCAAGGATCATTTGGTACCGGACCCTGGCTGCCAGTATGACCAAGTCATTGAAATTAACCTCAATGAGGTAAGGAAGGAAACTAGGTTTGGGGGACTTCTGAGAGTGGGGCAAGTCCAGCCTGCACACTCAGTAGTGCTCATGGCCCTTGGTTCTCTAGTCCCCTACAGACTGCTACCTGAACCAGGCAGAAATGGAGGGGAGGGAAGAGGGGTGTTTATGACCAATCAGAAACCCAGAATCCGGAGTTGGTTTCCCCTCACCCCAACTTTAGTAGAGGCTGAGATTTCACCCTGAAGCATTGAAATTTAGCGGGCCAGGCCCAGCAGGACTTGGTACCCTGAGACATACAGACCAGAGCAGACATTCAGAGAGCCAGAAGAAAGGCAGACTGAAGCAATGGAAACCAGTCTTATGAAGTTGAATGCTGGCCCTGCCACTGAGGCTCTGCGGCCTTGAGCAGGTTGCTTAATCTCTCTGTGCCACACTACATGTGTGAGAGCCAAGGCAGGTGTGAGTTCAGTGGGTTTATCCATGTAATTAACAGTCATTCATATTTATTGAGAGTTTACTGTGTGCCAGGCAGTTCACTGCGCACATCACTTGTGTGTGTGTGTGTGTGTGTGTGTGTGTGTGTGTGTGAGAGAGAGAATATGTGTGTGTGGTGTACTGAGGATCCAACCCAGGACCTAGTGCATGCTAGGTAAGCATTCTACCCCTGAGCCACTGTGCTGCCATGCTTAGCCCTTCATATTGATTACATGGAAAACATCTGCCCTTAAGTCCTTGTTTGTCAGATGATTCCAAAACAACGTAGTTTACAGTAAGGCACATACAACCAACTGCTGTGGTACGTAAACACCTGTAATCCCAGCTACAGGAGGCTGAGACAGGAAGGTTGCAAGTTCAAGGCCAATCTCAGCAATTTAATGAAACCTTGTCTCAAAAAAATTTTTTTTAAAAAGGACAAAAAAAAGACTGAGGATGTAGCTCAGTGGTAGTGTGCTTGCCTAGCATATGTAAGGCCCTAAGTTCAACCCCAAGCACCACACCAAAAGCATTATAGTTGGGGAGATGATGGACTTACTAGATAGGCATTCATTCCATGCCTCTGCCATGCCCTAGCTACACGACCTTGTGTGAGGCTACTTACTTCTGAGCTTTAGCTCCTGTGTGTGCAGAGAGGAGATGAGGACAGCCTGGTAGAGCTGGCGTATCCCAGGAGCTGATGCGAGTTCAGATCTTCTGCCCACATATTTCCCACAGTGAGGTTTATGCTATGATGACAGGAGTCTGACTCCCTCGAGGGATCTGGAAAGGCTGTGAACTGTCATTGTCACTCAAACGTATTCCTACCTTTCTCTTTCAATTCTTTATGTCCCCATCTTATAGCTGAAGCCACACATCAATGGACCCTTCACCCCTGACCTGGCTCACCCTGTGGCAGAAGTTGGCACTGTGGCAGAGAAGGAAGGATGGCCTCTGGACATCCGAGTGGGTGAGCACCTTCCATCTGGTTGGGTTAGCAGGTCTCTGGGCTAGCTGCTCTACCCAGGCATGCCCTGTGGTGCTTCCAAAAAGAGGTACTTTCTATAAAATTGCCTTTGCTTGGTATACAAGAATATTAACAAGAGGAATTTTTAAAACACCTCTAAATTCAACTCCCAAGCAGAAACAAACTTTTTGTTGTTGTTGTTACTGGGAATTAAACCCAAGGTATTCTATCATTGAGCCTCATTCCCAGGTGCCTCCCCACCCCCACATTTTCTTTGAGACAGGGTCTTACTAAGTTACCCGGGCTAGCCTTGAACTTGTCGTCCTCTTGCTTCAGCCTCCTGAGTCACTGGAATTACAGATGTCCACCATTGCATCTGACAAGATACAAGAAACATGCTCTTTGAGTTATACTGTATTTCTCTGTACATATTTCACATGCATGTATTTGTGTGTATTTCTTTTTTGTAAAACACAAATCTTACCAGCCACACTTCTTTATTTTACATGGTTATGCATATGTGGACAGAGGTATTCAGTGTCCCTTGTTTCTCCTGCTGTGAGGTGGTATGCATGACTGTAAAGAGCCTGGACCCTGGTGCCACAAGGCCTGAGTTTGAATCCTGCCTTGGCCACTTGTTAACTGGGTACCTTGAGCAAACTGCTTTCCCCTCTGCCTGGTTCTCCATCTGTGAAGCAGGAGTGATAGACTTGCCTTCAAAGTTGTCTGGAGGAGTGACAAGTTATTATGTGAAAAGTGTCTTGTATGGTATCTGGCATTAGTGTTACATAAAGCACTCACCCCAATTAGTTGAAGTAAATTTTTAATATTTAGGAAATAAATTGCCAAATTGTTAAGAGAAACTATCTTCACATCTGTAGGTCATGCAGTATTGTTCAGTTTTTATCGAGTTTTATGAGTAACTGACAAACATTTTAAAGAGATCTCTTGTTACCTGGATTATAAAGCAGTAAAGAAAACAGAAAATAAGACAGGCCCCAAAGGTGTATACTTGTAATCCCATCTAAAGTTTGGGGCCAGTTTAGGCAACTTGGCGAGACCCTTCCTAAAAACAAAAAGCACTGAGGATATAACTCAGTGATAGAGTACTTGCCTAGGGTGTGCAAGGCCCTGGGTTCCACCCTGGCACTGCAAAAACAAAACAAAAAACTGGAAATATAAAGGAAATAAATTAGACTCATTTATCAGCCCCCTACCCAGCAATGCTTACAGTTCATGTGTTTCAATTAGTATAAACCTTCTGGTGTATGTACACATGCACATGGTGTAAAATGAATTAACACTCCTCACATATGTTCAGTGTCATGGTCAGAGACTCCAGATTCTTCCCTGGAATGGCTGTTCACAGGAGCCTGCCCTTTACTGTTGGATATTTAAGTTGCTTCCTACTTGTCTCTGTTAAAAACAGTGTCTAACCAGCCCAGTTGGCAAACTCTTTGGACTAGGTCTGGATAGTTTAAGGTTGGGTAGAGACCTCTGGTCACTGTCTCCTTCTGACCCTTGACCGTACCATCCACAATACACCAGGCCTGATCGGTAGCTGCACCAATTCAAGCTATGAGGACATGGGGCGCTCAGCAGCTGTGGCCAAGCAGGCATTGGCCCATGGACTCAAGTGCAAGTCCCAGTTCACCATCACACCAGGCTCTGAGCAGATCCGTGCCACCATTGAACGGGATGGCTATGTGAGTGCCCATCTACCCCTACCCCACTGCTGAGTAATGTGGTTGTAGAGTGGGACAAGCCACAGCCTATTGGGCCAGAGGGGGTGTAGGTCCCAGTGGCTGCCATAGGGTTCCAGTATAGTCTTCATCCTGCAAGCTATTCACCTGCCCTTTTTCCCATCAGCCACTTGCCTGCTCCTGACAGTTCCCTGTCTTCTCTCTCTCCAGGCACAGATCCTGAGGGATGTGGGCGGCATTGTCCTGGCCAATGCATGTGGCCCTTGTATTGGCCAGTGGGACAGGTAAGAAGCACAACTTTGATAGGATAGCCCCTTATATACTGGAGTATTCATACCCACTAATTGAAGGGAGACATTGTTGGGGTGGAGAGAAGACTCAAGTCCAAAGCCTCTGGCTCCAGAGACTGCTGTACATTAGAAGACCTAGCCAGACAAGGGGATGCAGAGCCTGCAGGGGCACCAAGTGACTGTGGCTGTGGCTGAAGCCTGAACTGGCAGGAAGAAGCCAGCAAGGCCACATTCTCTTGGACACAGCCAGGGACTTGGGTATGAAAGGAGGCAGCTGCCCTCGTCAGGAAACTCGGGCTTGGATCTGGGCTCTTCCTCTGTCTTTGTGGTCTCAGACAAGGCCCAGTGATCCAAATACCCTCCTGGGTCATGAACAAGGCATGTGCTGTAGGAAACCTGCCCATCTCACCTCAGGACAGGATAGGTGACACCATATAGCCCTAATCTTGTCCCCTTTGACCTGGCAGGAAGGACATCAAGAAGGGAGAGAAGAACACAATTGTTACTTCCTACAACAGGAATTTCACAGGCCGCAATGATGCAAATCCTGAGACCCATGCTTTTGTCACGTCCCCAGAGGTAGGACTACCTGGCCAGGCTCTAGCCTGGTGAAAAAAGGGTTTCAGGGCTGCTGAGGAGGGTGGCATTAAAGGGCAAAGGAGTTTCTGAATAGAACCAAGGGCCCTGGTCTCCCAATCCCTCAAGCATTGTGCTTCCTGGGTCTCCCTCAAATCATAGGATTGTGAGATGTTGTTTACAACACAGCATTTATGAACATTGAATATGAAATCTAACTAGTTGGGATAAACCCTAGTCCTTTCTCTAGTCTATCAGGGTTACATGAGAACATATGTGGAGTTCTGGCTTGCAGTTCTTTTTTGAGACAAGGGTCTTCTATTTTGCTTACTATGTTGCCCAGTCTGGCCTTGAGTTCCTCAGCTCAAATGATCCTTCTGCCTTACCCTCCCAAGTAGCTGGGACTAAAGGCACACACCACTCACTGCACCAGCTCTAATTTCTGGATACATTTCTAATTTTTCTAGTAAAAGTTAGGCCTTGCTATTATGGTGAGCACTGAGCGAGCTGACGTGCCCCAGGCAGTTGGTAGGTTTCCTGCCTTGCCATCACTGGCACATGGTTATTCTCTTTTTTGTATGAATGTTCTAGAATGTTTGTATTTCTTTGCAAAGGAGATTGCAGCTCTTGTACTTTCCACATGCTGTCCACCTAGGAGCATTTCATCACTGCAGAATTTCAATGCTGGGGCTTTTCCTTGTCTGCCCAGGACACAGGGGACTGGAGAATGCTACAGTAGTGTTTGCCTAACCTGTGGGAGAATGCTAAGCTTGGGCCCCAACAGCAGTGGTAAGGCCAGATGGCCTTTGCATCCTTGAGTCTTCTGCAGCACAATGGCCCATGATCCCAAAGACAGTTCTGCAGTTCTGGCCTCTTAAGAAAAGGGACTTGGGATGAACATAGACGTTTCCTGGTTTATGTGTGTGTTTGTTTTGGTACCAGGGATTGAAGTCATAGGCACTTGACCAATGAGCCACATCCCCAGCCCTATTTTGTATTTTTATTTAGAGACAGATCTCACTCAGTTGCTTAGCGCCTCATTTTTTGCTGAGGCTGGCTTTGAACTTGTGGTTCTCCTACCTCAGCCTCCTGAGCTGCTGGGATTACATGTGTGTGCCACCGCACCCGGCCACTTCCTGGTTTTTGTTCTCAGTTTGGTCTAGGCTTCAGCTGGAATGGGGAGGGTAAATGTGATGGTTAGGCTCACCAGCAAACTGGCTTCTTCCATTTCAGATTGTCACAGCCTTGGCCATCGCAGGAACCCTCAAGTTCAACCCAGAAACTGACTTCCTGACAGGCAAGGATGGCAAGAAGTTCAAGCTGGAGGCTCCGGATGCAGATGAGCTGCCCCGAGCGGTGAGCAGGCACTGTCACTCTTCTGTCAGTCTCTGAAGGCCTGCTTCGGCCTGGGTGCCTCAGAGCCATTGCTGGTTGCTGTGTGGCCAAGACATTTCTCAACATCTGGGGCTGGCCCCTCTTGTGCAGGCAGGGGTGACAATGTTAGTGAAAATGAAGCAGCTATATTCTCTGGGAGGAAGTGGCTTGGGGCAGGGGAACGCTTGCTTGCTCTGAGAGCCATCTCTATGGGGAATAAAAATCCAGCACTCAGCAT
Organism: Ictidomys tridecemlineatus; assembly: GCF_052094955.1. Lineage (NCBI taxonomy): Eukaryota > Metazoa > Chordata > Mammalia > Rodentia > Sciuridae > Ictidomys > Ictidomys tridecemlineatus. Next base: position 6,448,980 of record NC_135482.1, on the reverse strand, counting down.
TCTCTGTCCCCTGCTACAGGAGTTTGACCCAGGACAGGACACCTACCAGCATCCCCCCAAGGATAGCAGTGGGCAGCGGGTAGATGTGAGCCCTACCAGTCAGCGCCTGCAGCTCCTGGAGCCTTTTGACAAGTGGGACGGCAAAGACCTAGAGGACCTGCAGATCCTTATCAAGGTCAGCAGCAAGAGGACTGGCAGAACTGCTGGGGCTCCCAGTTCCCTGAGCATCAGGAAAGATTAGGAACCCATTGGGAGCAAGGGTGGATGGTCAAGATGAAGGTGGGACAGGAAGGGAGTTTCGTGGGCACCTGGACAACATCTCTAACAACTTGCTCATCAGTGCCATCAACATTGAAAATGGCAAAGCCAACTCCGTGCGCAATGCTGTCACCCAGGAGTTTGTCCCTGTCCCTGATGCTGCCCGCTACTACAAGAGGAGAAAGGGCATTGTAGCCTGGGCTTCCCCTTCTCTATGGCCCAAGCCGAGTAGGGCTGGTTCTGACTAGCTGTTGTCCGGGGCTCACTCATCGGACATGTATGACTATACAGTGGGTTTCCACATCTCTGGCTTCACTGACCAGGCTCCTGAAGCTGTGGATTCCTCCTGACCCCTGCTGAACACTATTGGTGTGGCCTATGTGTGGGAGCTGAGCTGAGCCTTTATTTGTGGCCAGGGACCTCAAACCCATGTCTGACATTAATTTATATGTTTACTAAGGGGTCTTGTACCCCTGTGACACAGCCAGTATTGAGTCCATGTGACGTGAGACTGATCAGCCAATAGCCAGGAATCCAGTGTCCCAGGCTCTCTGTGTCTAACATGAAGTCTGTTTAATCTTCCACCTTGGACAGTTTTTAATTGAGGCCTAGGCCTGGAGAGGAAGTGGGCAGATACATCTATCTTCCCTTTAAGTGTCCTATCCCATGAGGGAGTATCCTGCCCTAGGGACAGAGAAGTTGTTGAGGGGTGGTTGTCTTGACTGAGCCTGGCAACACCAGGACTGCAGACTACATGTCCAGAAACTGCTTCCCTGGTCACTTCTCTTGGGTCCTGGGCCTGCCTGCTACCTGCCTCTGGAAGGCGGCTTCTTCCCTTTACCATTCACCAGCCCCATACTGACCTCTGTCACCTCTGCTCACTCATCAAGGTCAAAGGGAAGTGTACCACAGACCACATCTCAGCTGCAGGTCCCTGGCTCAAGTTTCGTGGGCACCTGGACAACATCTCTAACAACTTGCTCATCGGTGCCATCAACATTGAAAATGGCAAAGCCAACTCCGTGCGCAATGCTGTCACCCAGGAGTTTGGCCCTGTCCCTGACACTGCCCGCTACTACAAGGTAGGGCAAAGTCAGTGAGGGGCAGTGCTGGGAACCACTCTCCTGAGGGCATGCAGGGCAGGCACTGGGAAGACATGGGGAATGGAAACAGGGAGGCGGGCAACCACTTTCTAAGAGGGAACTGCCATCTGGAAGGAAGGAAGGAAAGCCCTTCAGCCACTCCCCTGCAGCTCAGGTGGGCAGAGCTGGGTGCACACACCCAGGAGCTGATAGTGAGAGGAGCACTGTTGGCAGATGTTTGACCCAGTTCTGAGAATGGAGAATGTTGGAAGAAACTGTGGAGGAAAGAGAAACTGCCTTGGGAAATCAGAGAGGAGCCTGAGGCTCAGAGAAGAAGAAAAGAGCTGTGCAGGCCTTAAGGGAATGGGCAATGAGGATCCACAGTCAGCCCGGCCCGGCCAGAAGCCAGGGAGCAAGGAGTTTGGGGACAAGGTTAGAGGAACCAAGGGACTGCCAAGGTTAGAGGCAGAGCCAGAGTCCAAAGCTTTTTGACTCTTTCTACTTTGAGAAATGAACAGAACCAAGACTAATCCCAAGTCCTGGCCCATCAGTATCTCCGGGCACCCCTGGTGGCTGGACAGGGCACAGTGGGTGCTCACTGCACCCCAGAGCCCACACCAGCTGTACAAGAGCCTTGTCTCCCCTGCCTACTATAACCACAGCTCTGCCCCACTCTGACCTCCATTTTTCTCACTCTGCACTAAGCCCCAGTGTTGTGACTTCTGTGTCCACTGCAGACAGGCAGGCAGGGCCCATGTCCACCTGCTGCTGCCCCTCAGGGCCTAGTTGGACCCAGTCAGTCCACTCTGACTTCAGCTGCCCTTCAGAGCAGAAGAGGAAAGCCCCTCTAGCCCTTCCCTCATGGGCTTCAGTATGCGCAGGGGCTACTGGGAGGTGCATGCCTTCCTCTGCCTCACGACGAGCTCCCCTTGCCCGGCAGAAACACGGCATCAGGTGGGTGGTGATTGGAGATGAGAATTATGGTGAGGGCTCCAGCCGGGAGCATGCAGCGCTGGAGCCTCGCCACCTTGGTGGCCGGGCCATCATCACTAAGAGCTTCGCCAGGATCCACGGTGAGTGGGAGTCCACACCCAGCCATTCCTATTGCCCTTCACTCAGAGCCCAAGGTCACCCACCCTGCCAGCAGCCTACTTGGTCCTGGAGCCAAGTGCCTAGCTCCCAGTCTATGTCTAACCATCAGCCCCTTCTCAGGTTTACATTGCCCAAATCTAATGTCCACAGCTTCCTATCAGCTCTGGTCTTGCTTCCACACTTGAAGACCAGAGCAGTTGAAATCCAGGACACATGATGAGAGAGTCTGTTCTCATTGTGAACATGTCTACCAGGAAGGCCTCACAGAGACATCTACACCAAGGCATACCCCTTCAGGTGTCCCTAGCGAAAGGGAGCATGTCACTGGGACTTTAGTAGACCTGAACCCTCTAGTCATTGTGTTTGTTCCCAGTAGCAGGACCAGAGGTGTCTGCCAAGGTCCCAACCAGATTTAGAAAATGATATATTCCTTGGACTGGTAAAGGTCCCTGAAGGGGAAGAGGAAGGTAAGGCTGGGGACCAGCAAACACCACCCTATTAACTGAGTGTGCCTCTGTCTTCCAGAAACCAACCTGAAGAAGCAGGGCCTATTGCCTCTCACCTTTGCTGACCCTGCTGACTACAACAAGATACACCCTGTGGACAAGCTGACCATTCAGGGCTTGAAGGACTTTGCCCCCGGCAAGGTCAGAGGGCAGGGAAGGAGCATAGACAGGCTAGGGTCCTCCTGGGTGGAAGATTGGGGCAGCCACTTTCCCTTCCCGCTGTCCCTGCAGCTCCTCCAAGTGAGCTGGAAGGGCCCTTAAGTTCTCTAGGCAAATCCCAGACAGGAAGAGAAGTGCCTTTGCAGAGCCAAGGGTGGAGCCAGCCCAGGCTTCCCCAGTGTGATCCACTGGCCCCAGGACCCCCCTCTGGGTGGCACTGAGGCCCAGATCTGCCTAGGACTTACTTTGCCTAAAGGTCTCCAAATCCCTTGGCAACTTCGGGGCCCAAAGCAGCTACCCCAGGCTGGCTTCTCCCTACCTTCCCATTCCTGCCCCAACTCAACCCTGCCAGTGGTCATGTTGCTAGGAACATTTATGGCTCTTTACCTACACCTGCCTCCCCCATTGCAGCCCCTGAAATGCATCATCAAGCACCCCAACGGGACCCAGGAGACCATCCTCCTGAACCATACCTTCAATGAGACGCAGATCGAGTGGTTCCGTGCAGGCAGTGCTCTGAACAGGATGAAGGAGCTGCAGCAGTAAGGAAGGGCCCTGCTCTGCCCCAACCCCTGCCCACGCTGGTGTCATTACAAGTGCAGTTCCACATGCATCGTCAGGGCCACTGGTCCATCCAATCATGGCTTCCTACTCCGGGATGGTGTGACCAGACGTGCTTCCTGGTCTTTCCCACCTCAGCCCACTCAGTGACCCATGGTGGGGGCTTCTTAAAATCAATTACCAGCCCCCTGCCTTCCCATTTTTAGTTTCAAATCTTGAGCAGCGCCACATGACTGTATTTATTTTTATGACAACACTCCCCTCTAAAGAAGTTTTTATTCTGCCTGTTCATTTGGTGGCTGAAGGATTTTAGAGGACATTTTTTTCTTGCAAGAAAAATAAGAATCCAAATTCATTGACTGTTCCTGCGTGAGTGGTGGTCTCTGCTGTTTGTACCAACTCCAGGGTTCAGGGAAGGCCTTTTTAGCCAAAGTCAGTGGACACCCCACAGTCACATCTGGAGCCCAGTTGCTGCTGTGAAGGAGATGTGAGCTGTGGCAGAAAGGCCCTCCTGCACTTGCACCAGCTATACAGGCATGGCCCTAGATCCCATGGTTTTCCTGGTGGGAAAGAGCCTCTTGGAGAGAGAACCCACCTTCTTCCCTTGGGCACTGATGGCATGATATTGTTAATCACTCTAATCACTCTGAGGGATGGCCTGTGTATCTTACAGATAAGGTCATGACTGGAATATGCTATATAATGTTCTGTCCCTTTAGCATGGTGAAAAATAGGGTCCCCCTGAGGTTACATAGGCTGACACTGCCCAGGACCTCCACTGGTAATCTGAAGTAAAAAGTCTCCATGGAGACCCAACACCAGGACAAGACTCAGGTACAAGTGTCCTGGTGTCCACAGCATTGGGAGAAAGGGGCAGGAGGACCTGTCAGAGCCATTCTCCTGCTCAAATCTGGGGCATCACTGCACTACAAAGCTATACCTGCAATCTGAGTGACAGGCACCAGGATTCCTGCTCTTCTATGGGGGATGATACCTGAGGTCAAGAAAGCCCACAACCTTCACTTCCTCAACTCGGAGCTGCTTTGGCCAATTTTAGGGGCTTCCTTCTATCTTCCAAATGTAGAGTGGGTGTACTGCCTCTAACTCAGTCAATAACTGGTAACTTCAGGACTAAAGCAGCTAGCCTAGACTGGCCTCTCTCTACTATGGAGCTAAGCTCAGCCAGCCCAAGGCCCTGCCTGGGGTGGCAGGAATTCCACAATCTGAAAACCCCACTTTTTGCCATTTGGGGGGAGTTCTTCAAAAGGGATATGGGGTGAGTTAAGGACATGTCCCAGCTTGGCAACTAAGTAGATCATGACATTGGCCATTGAAACAAATCCAGGGAAGGATCTTGATGATCCTTCCCTGCAGATGCTGCCATTACTTTATTAAAATGTTGCTATCACTGAAAATCACAGGATGGGACTGGATAGGGCTGGGAGTGTGGCTCAGTGGTCTCAGTCTTTGCCTAGCATGTGGCAGGCCCTATGTTCCATCATCCCCCAGCACCGCCAAAAAAAAAAAAAAAAAATCACAAGATGGCAGGACTTCAGGGGTAGCGCTCTGTGGGGAAGATCAGGACTAGGTCACTGGGGAGGGAGGACATACTGGCAGCAGTGCTGACCCCTGCCCCTTCCGGTCCTGGGTGACATGGACTCCTCAGCATCTGCTCAGGACCAGCTGCACCACCTTCCCCAGGGCTGAGGTAGGGTCTACTGGATGGGCAAGTTCCCCGTCGAACCCCAGATCTAGTTGCTGGTCCACCATGAGAGAAGGCCCAGGCCAGGCTCACTGATGGATCCCTGCCAGAGAGAGAATAGGTATGTTTCACCACCATTTAGGGCTTAACTACCCTGGAGAGGAGGTTAACAGGGACCCACCCTGTTCACAGCAGAACCAGCATAGGCAAAGGAGAGGTGAGGCACACAACAGCCATGGGGCTGTAGGGAAATGAGGACCCACATCCGTGATGGCACAGTGGAGCACGTGGGGCACAGACCCCTCTCCTGCCCCTCCCCTCCTGAGGTCTGTAAGGAGAGTGCTGGTTTGCTGGCCCCAAGGCCTAGGTGGGATCAAGCACCGGTCCTCACCCCCAGGCCCACCCTCCTAAGTCATCTGTAGTCTAGTCCTGCCAGAAAACCTGACAGTCCATGAGGCCTGGCCTCCAAATATGTACAGAGGAAGCAGCCCCTGGGCCACTCTTCCCTCCTTGGCTTGTTTCTTCCCTGTAGCCCCAGTGGCTTGTGCAGCATGGACCCTTGCAGGCAAGGCACTTATCCCGCCCACCCTCTCCAATATTCCTGGCAACTTTGGCTCCACTGCCCTAGCCTTGAGAAACAGGGATTTTGATTTGGGGGCAGACCAAGACCACAGAAGAGGGGCCTGGTCCCTGACCTGCTGGAGAGCAGGTCCTATAGCAGAACTTCCAGGGAGCTGCCTATCACTGCACACTGGGCTCTCCTGCCTCCCAGTGATTCCTGCTGCACCATCAAAACCTCTCACCACAAGTGTGTATGGAGCCTCCTTCTTTGGCAGCTCCTCACTGGAAGAGGTGGCCTCCGCAGAGCTGGGCCCTGTAGGAGAAGTGTCCACAAAGCTCTCATCCACCACTCGGAAGCGGATCTCCTCACCAGTGTCCATGTACAGGTCATGTGCTCCCTCCTCCGTCTCATACTCCCACACCCACACCTGTTCTGCTTCATCACTGGGAGCCCAGGGTCAAGGCCACAACCAAGCCGTGAGGAGCACGGAAAAAACAACCCCAAAAGATGACATCACTTTGGCTGAGAAGTCACTGGAAAAGCAGGTGCGACTGGCTGCAGTGTCTGTTTCCAACAGTGAGAAGCAGGAGTTGCTGCTGCCAGGGAAACACTGGGACCACAGCCAGCCCACCTCTCAAAGAGTGACTGAGGTACCTTATACCACTTCTCATCCAAACCTTGTGACAACCCAAGGGACAGGTAGCTTAAGGGCTTGTCCAGTTCTCAAGAGGATGAGGTGGTTGGGAGGTTACCTGCCTAAAGCCCTACCATTGATGAGAGTAGCAGCCAGGCTGGGTCAGGTGTGATGTCACACCAGGCAGGGCAGCACCCCCATCCCCACCACCCCCTCCTCTCCCACCCCAGAGCCCACAATGAATCACACTGCCCTCTAGTGGCAGTCCCACCACTGGGCACTGCCTCCTCTACCAGGCCCCTTCTGGCCCCTGGCTACAGTTCCTCCAGTGAAGAGTCTCTGATTAGTGACAGCTCCACAGAAACAAGACAAGTGCAGCCAGTTGCAGCACCGGGATTGGGACAATAGTGGGCCTGGAGAGGAAGACTTGCACCTAAGTAAAGTGAATCAGAAGAAGAGGGTCCCACAGCCCTATTCTACCATCAGCCTGCTACTTGCAGACAAGGGCATATGGAACTGAGGTCAGGTGGAAAGCAGAGGTGGGTCAGCATACCCAAAGCACAAGGGCTGCAGGGGGACAGCAGTGTCAGGTCACAGGATATGAAGGCCACCACAGGAGCAGGTACCTTCTATTGAAGAGGCCTAACTCCTCTGTGACCCACTTTTACCTTGGAAGGATACAACTTGGCAGGCTGCTGCAGTGACTCTGGGGGAATGAGAATGTCATCAAAGAACCCTAGAGAGACTGGAAGAAACAGAGATGACTACATGAGACAGGGCCCAAGAAGCCAGCCAGACAATAAGGGGTCTGCATGCTCAATAGGCACATCGCTATCCAGTGTGCCCATGGGGCTGATGTCACCATGGGATTTAGCCCTTCTCACCTCAGATCCCCACACCTCTGCCTACATCACACACCAGCCTGGGCAAAGCTCTAAGCACCTGGTACCCCAAACCTGAGGTCTGAGTTATGGCCTCATAGTGAAAGCCGATGGCCAACTGAGGTCCTTGCTCAATACCTGAAAGTGGGAGGGAGCTGAGTATACCTGTGCTTGGCCCTGAAAGCTGAGCAGTCTCCTCCAACAGCACAGGAAGATCTGCTTCCATATCTGAGCACCCCACCCCCCCAACCACATGCACAGCACAGGCTACCTGCCCCCAGCCAGACTGCCCGAGATACTCAAGGTCACCTCACCATGCACTCCCTCTGGGCTGCAGCCCTTGATCTTCCCAATCAAAATCTCATCCAGGAATGGGTGGAACACCACATAGCGAAAATGTACTGAAAATGAAGGCAGCACGTTATTGACCAGCAGGCACAGGAGGATGACCTTGGAGACTGGAGTTAACCATGCTCTCCACAATCCCTCCTCACCACCAGCACACTGACCCAGTGGTCAATGTCAAGTCCTCCTGCAAATCCACACCCTTCGGCTGAGCCCAAGAGACCCTCCCTCACCCCCAACAAGGTCATAGCTTGATCCTTTGAGGGACCAGCAGCAGCAGTTGCTCTGGGTCTGTGGGCTGGCTCCCAAATCCATATGATAAGCCACACCTGAGCCCACACTCTGGGCCATGGATGACTCCAAGTCAATTGCAACCTTCCTCCAGGCTCTGCTTTAAATTCTAAAAAGGGCAACTGGCAAAGGAAATCAGGTTTGGAAACAAGTTCCTATCTCCTGATGACTGTTGAAGTTTGCCCCAGGCACAGTGCTGACCTGGAACAGGATGCTAAAAATGCCCTGAACTTAGGGGGTAGAGTGGGTGTGGTGTGACAGCCCAGCAACATACCTCTGTGGGGTGTCAAGACTACCTCAGGTGTCCCCAATCTCCTCATCTCAAGAAAAAATACCAGCTATGGTCCATGCCCACATCACTCTGACCCCAGGACCAAGCAGGACCGTCTGCCACATGACCAACACTCAGCTTGGTTTAATGAATCCTCAGATTCTCTACCAGGTGTGCACCAGTTTGGGCATCAGGCTTGTAAAGGCAGACAGCACATAACGGGGTGCCTAGGAAGCAACAACTTTTTTTTTTTGGTACTAGGGATTGAATTCAGGGGAACTCAAACACTGAACCACAACCCCAGCCCTATTTTGTATTTTATTTAGACACAAGGTCTCACTGAGTTGCTTGGTACCTCACTGTGGCTGAGGCTGGCTTTGAACTCACAATCCTCCTGTCTCAGCCTCCCAAATTGCTGGGATTACAGGCGTGTGGCACTGTACCTGGCTTCAGCTTTTTCTTGTATTTTATTAGAGACAGGATCTCACTGAATTGCTCACAGCATCCCTAAATTGCTGAGACTGGTTTTGAGCTTGAAATCCTCCTGCCTCAGCCACTGGGATTACAGGTGTATGCCACTGCGCCCAGCAAGGGAGTACCATCTTAAACCACATCCAAAAGTCAGAAGCATACAGCCCGAGTGTCCATCTATGGATGAATTGTACACAAATGTGGTGCCCATACTCATGGGATTATAAACCCTAAGGAATAGGGCTAGGGGTGCAACTCACTGATAAAGCCCCTGCCTTACTTGTGTGATGCCCTGAGTCCATCCCCAGCACCCCTCCCTCACCAAAAAAGGAGAGTTTGGCCTGCACGGTGGCACGTGCCTGTAATCCCAGCAGCTCGGGAGGCTGAGGCAGGAAAATTGTGAGTTCATAGTCAGCCTCAGCACTTTAGCAAGGCTCTAAGCAACTTAGCAACACCCTGTCCCTAAATAAAATATAAAAAGGGCTGGGGATGTGGCTTAGTGGTTGAGTACCCCTAGGTTCAACCCCCAGTCTCCAATTAAAAAAAAAAAGAAGAGTTTGTTCTTAGTTGTGGGCTTAAGCAAAATTTGTGCAAGAATAAGTAAGGTTGCCTTGGGGTGTAGTAAATTTCTGCAATAAGGACACTATGATTCTTACTCATGTCATGGTCAAATTCACAGGGCCAGAAAGCAGAATGGGGGTTTTGAGGAACTACAGAATAAGAAGACAGTATTTAATGGGAAGGGAATTTCACCATAGGAAGTTGAGAAAGTCTTGGAGGTAGATGGTGGTAACGATAATAATAGCCAGGTATCGTGGCACACACCTATAACCCCAGCAGCTCAGGAGGCTAAGGCAGGAGGATCACAACTTCAAAGTCAGCCTCAGCCACTTAGCAAGACCCTATCCCAAAATAAAAAATAAAAAGGGGTAGGGATGTAGCTCTGTGGTTAATCCCCCCTGGGTTCAAACCCTAGTTCCAAAAAAAAAAATTTTTTTTTTTTTAATTAAAGGGATGGGAATGTAGATCATGGTAAAGCACCCATGGGTTCAATCGCCAGTACTTTGGGGTGGCAGGGGGAGGACACAATGGGAATATATTTAATATCACTGAACTGTACACACAAAAAGTTAAATCATTACATTTTGTTACACACTTTTTATCACAACAGTGAATAAAAAAGAAAAAGAAAAACCAATAGCAGGCTGCTCAGGGCTAAGTGAACAGAACAGAGCATTAGAGGGGGAGGCCAGGACCCAGGCTTGGCGGGCACAGGTGGATAAGCCTGGCAAGTCAAGGTCAGAGTCTCAAATCATGAAAGCTGAAGTCTTTTGAGTACCCACCACACAGGAAGTTTTGCAGAAGAGTCTACTCGTGTACATTTAATGAGGTATGCACTGTTATAGTACTGGAATAGATGGGGAAATGGAGTTTCAGAGAGCTAAAGCAACCTGTCTTAGTTGACAAAATGCAGAAGCACCTAGCAAATGAATATTCCTCAAAGCAGAGGTAAAGGCAGGACCTATCCTGGTGCTATGGCCCCCTGCGGCACTTGCTCCACCAGACCAGAGCCTTGTGGGAGGCAGAAAGGGGACAGCACAACTGTGCCTGGGGACAAAAGCCAGCATCAGAATCAAACAGCAACTGACCTCACTACAAAATACAAACTCCACCTGCATGGTGCTCAGTGGCCCATGAGGAGCTATATTACCAGAGAGTTACCCTACTGCACTCACGGAGAAACCATAACCAGGAAACGGAATGACCTGCCAGTGCCTCCATCCAGGACCAGACCCAGAATTCACATCTAGTCCCTGTGATGTGCCTACCCAGCGCTCAGTGCCGCATATTTGTTCCCAGGTGAAAAATGATGAAGATCAATGGGCAGTCGTACACAGAAACAACCAACCGACCATGCAGAACTTCCCCAAACCAGACTTATATCTGGAAGCTCAGGTACCTAGGGCCACCTGCTTTCTGGACAACCAGAGGTCACTCAGAGCCAGGGCTCAGCTCAGCTCCTTCTCCTGGAAGCAGCCCTGCTGGTGGTTTTCACATCACAGTCTTTGTTTTCTGCTCATGAAAATGCCCCTAGTCCACTCAAAGACAGCCTATTTCTTAGGGCTCCCTATGGAGCACAGTAACATCCACATGAATGAGTCAAGCCCTGGATGCCTGCAAGGGCCCAGGCAGTCCCAGCACATTCTGGAATGCCTGGGCATCCCCGTGCTGAGAGGCTGACAAGCAAAGGCTAGGACAGGGCTCCTTGGCCACCGGCTGTGAGAGCATCACAGGGCCCTTAAAACTGCCTCACTCTGCTCTCAACTCTGATCCATGGTCTGGGCAGGCTGAGAATCTGCATTTCCATCACATGCCCAGGTGACAGCAAGGCTACAGACCCACACTCCAACAAGCTCCCCACATCTCCATCAGGACTACACCCCAGGCCCCTCTCCTCCTCTAACCCTGCACGCCCAGATGCACACCCCTTCAATGTGACAGCATTTTCTCCCATCAAGAGGTGGAGTCTCTGGGGCTGGGGTTGTGGCTCAGTGGTAGAGCGCTTGTCTAGCATGCGTGAGGTGCTGGGTTCAACCCCCCAGCACCACATAAAAATAAACAAATAAATAAAGGTATTGCGTCCATCTACAACTAAAAAAAAAAAAGAGGTGGAGTCTCTCCATCTCTTGCCCAGGGCCTTAGCCACATGACCCTCTGGCCACTGGGATTTAAACAGAGGCTGCAGAAGCGCTTCCTCAGTGAGCTTTGCAACCTTGAAACTGCCAAGCCCAGAGTGGCCTACTGAAAGATGAGACCACAGGAGGACCCAGACCAGCCAGGCTGCCACTAACCAGAACACACAGCCATCCTACATGGCCCAGACCTGGCCAAGCCACCCCAGAAGAACACCACCTAAATGACCCAGAGCATGGAGAAAAGCAATCCAACTGGAGGAGTACATGCTAGGTGCTATGGTCTTGTCCTAGGAGCTCTACCATATATTAACCCCATCCTCACAGCAGTCCTGGAATATAAAATGTCTCTCTTTTTTTTTTTTTTTAAGGGGGGAGAGAGAAAGAGAGAGTGAGAAAGAGAGAGAATGAATATCTTTTTTGTAGATGGACACAACACAATGCCTTTATTTTTATGTGGTGCTGAGAATGGAACCCAGGTCCCGCCCATGCTAGGCGAGCTCTCTACCGCTGAGCCACAAACCCAACCCATAAAAATCTCTTAACTGCATTTGGTAGATGAGGAACAAGAAAGACAGAGGACACACAGCCAATAAGCAGAGTAGCGATCTGAATCCACAGGCCACACTTTTTCTTTCTTTCTTTCTTTTCATATTTATTTATTTATTTATTTATTTATTTTAGTTGTAGACAGACATGATACCTTTATTTTATTTACTTAGTCATTTTTATGTGGTGCTGAGGATCGAACCCAGGCCTTGCACGTGCTAGTCGAATGCTCTACCACTGTGCCACAACTCTCCCGCCCCCACACACTTTTTCTTTTCTTTTTTTTTTTTTTTTTGGGGGGGCATGCTGGTTACTAAACTCAGAGCCCACAGCATGCCAGACACTCAACCATGGAGCCACATCCCCAGGCCTTTTTTCATTTTATTTTGAGACAGAGTCTTACTAAGTTGTCCAGACTTGCCTGGAACTCGTGTTGCTACTGTCTCATCTTCATGAGTGGCCAGAATTATAGGCCTGTGCCACCATACCCAGCACAGGCCACATTTTCAACAGCTATGTCCTCCTGCTTCTCAAGGTCACCTGCTTCCCCCACCCCGTAACCCAACAATGGCCTGGCCTGTCTCCTGTACCAGGTGATGAGCAGCCCCAAGGATGGGTAAAGAGCAGAGCTGGGGAGTAGAAAAGACCCAAAGGGGCACAGATGTGGAGCCCCAATCACAGAGCTGGAGAGGTCTTGAAAATCACCTAGTTTACCTCCAATTTCTTTTTCTGGTACCAGGGATTGAACTCAGGGGCACTTGATCACAGAGGCATATCCCCAGCCCTATTTTTGAATTTAGAGACAGGGTCTGAGTTGCTTAGCACCTCACTTTTGCTGAGGCTGGCTTTGAATTTGCGATCCTCCTGTCTCACCCTCCCAAGCCACTGGGATTACAGGCGTGCGCCACCGTGCTGGCGTTACATCCTATTTCTTACAGATGAGAAAACTGAGGCCCAGAGAGGACATGAATCTGCCCACTATTTTGGCATCAACTCTTGACACAGTCAGGAATGGGCCCAGGTCTCCCACCACCTGCAGTTTCTCTACAGCTTGACCTCTTGCTATAGAATTGAGCCCAGGAAATGCAATGCCCTAGGAGGAGAAGGTACCCACCTTTGGTATGTGAAGCGCCATCCCCTGGGAACACATAGGCATCCTCCAGCTTGGTGATGTCAAACAGACAGATGCAGAGTCCCACGTTGTACACAACCTGTGTGCATGTGTACACATACATGTGTCTATGAAGTCCAGTTCCCCAGGGGTACCTCTGGAGACCCTCATAACCACAAGCAAGTTGAGTGTCCTCTTTTAAATGGAAATTAGTTGGGGCTCTGCAGGGGTAATCATGGTAGGGAAGCTCAGAAGGACACAGGGCTCTGGAAAGAGCAGGCCCCATGGTGACAAGACAGATCCAGCCTCCAATGCCAGCTCTATCGTTCACTGTGTGACCCCTAATGCCATCATATTGCCTCTTGGAGCCTGTTTCCCCATCTGCAAAAATGAAATATATATAGTATTGTTAAATTATACAGAGATTGGAGTGAAGCTCTATCTTAGTGTCTGGCTAAGCCACTGCAAAAACAACCAAGTGAGGATCCCTGGTATTACCAGTGAGGACTGGGGCAGGAATCCTGGCTACATCCATACATTTCAACATCCCAAAGTTCACGCTGCAGCTTGCAGCCATTGAGTGGTAGAACCACAGCTAACTCTGCTGTGCTCACAATGTGTCAGACACAGGCAGTTGTAGGGATTGTGCTGGCACAGTGACCAAGGGCCAAGACCCTAAGACAGGACAGAACATCCCATGGCCCCAGTCCCACACCACAGTGCTCCAAACAACTTGTCTACTATGTCCAGTATCCACCAACAACACTATACTATCACCTCCTAGTAACAGACCTTGCAGGAGCTGTTCAGGGATTAGCAAGATACTCAGAGAACTGAGCTGTGGGCAGACCTCACTGCCACAAGATTATGAAAGCCAGTGGCTCAGGAGGCAGGTGAGATGCCCTTCAAGGACACTAGGTCTTTTCTGTATGGCCTCCTCTCAGACTCCCTAGTTCAAATATAGAAAGATTTGTCTCAAAAGGACTACGCCCCAGGGGACCATATTCCCTTCTATATTTTCACACCTTCTCTCTACCATGTTCATACCTCATTCCTCCACAAATCTTCACCTTCTACCTCACAAGGTAACAGAAACATCCACTAAGGGTTCCATGAGTTCCCTCCACCAACTAAACACTCCCAGATCTGTACACTGCCATCCTTTGATCTCAACCTATTTTGAAGGAATCTTCCTCCTGTCTAAAGTCAACCAGTCTTCCTCTGGCTCTTTCCCAGCCCATCACCTCCTGCTGCTCTACCCATGAAGACTGAAACTCTGACTGTGAAATCGTATGGGGATGCAGGCCTATCCATCTTCCAGCCCACGCTCCTCTCACCCTTCCCAAACCTACTAGCTTCCTCCATGTCCTTCCACAGGGCCTTTGCACATGCTGATTCCTCTGCCTGCACAGCTCTTCTCTATGCCTGGCCTACTCCCAACTCAAAAACAAATCCTCCAGTTGGCTCCTCCTCACCATCACATCTCCTCACAATCAGATGGCTCAAGTGCCACCTCCTCAATAAAGCCACCTATCCCTCTCATTCCAGGTGAAGTTCTTTTGTTCCACAAGTGTGTGAATACCTGTTCTTCATGATATTTATATCAACTCATCCTCATATACTTAACTGCGGGGGTCCTCCTTAATCATTTCTGCTTTTCTCACCATAATCAATAATTATGGAGCATTTACTCTGCCAAGCTCTGGCTAAGTGTGGAGATACTGCAAGGAAAAAAACAGACAGGTCCCTGTCCTCATGGAGAGGAAAAACAAAATGCACTCAACAAATAAACAAAAAACAAGAATGTAACAGAGGAAAGAAAAAAGCAAGGTGTGGTGGCATGCCTGGAATCCCAGCAGCTCAGCAGACCAGTTCAAAGTTAGCTTCAACAACTAGCAAGGCTTTAAGCAACTCAAGGAGACCTTCTCTAAATACAATATAAAAAAATACTGGGGGGCTTGGGATGTGGTTCAAGCATAGTGCGCTCCCCTGGCATGCAAGCCAGCCGGGTTCGATCCTCAGCTCCACATACAAACAAAGATGTTGTGTCCACCAAAAACTAAAAAAATAAATATTAAAAATTCTCTCTCTCTTTAAAAAAAAAAAGATACTGGGGATGTGGCTCAGAGGTTAAGCATCCCAGGGTTCGATCCCTGGTACAAAAAAAAAAATTAAAAGGAAAGATAATGATGACACTGGACCACTGGGCAGAGGGCAAGCACAGAAGGATAGGAAGGCCGCTCAGGAGCTAGCACTGAGGCAAACAGGCATGGCACATAGAAGGTGTGCAAACATGTCACAGGAATAAACGGATAAATCTCCTGATAGTGAATTCCATGCCACTAGAACTCTCCATCTTCACAAAAAATAACAAATGGTAGGTAGAAGAGCATTGTTCTCATTTTGTAATAGAAACTGAGGCCCAAAGGGAGTGACTTGCCCAAGATCGCAAAGTGATTTGGAAGTGTGGAACCCGGCACTTATCTGTTACAAAACCCTTTAAAAGTCCATTTTCTCTTCTGATCCCCTCCTCAATCCTTGTGAGATTCGGAATACCCCCATCCCGTTTCCAAGCGGCGGCAAGGAGGTCCTGAGACATTCAGCTACTTGCCCAGGGACAAGGCTGGGCATGACCGTGACCAGGGCTGCAGCGGGCGGGGCCGGGCGGTACCTTGTTGGCCAATTTCTTGTTCAGCTCCTCGGCAATAGAGTCGTTGAGCTTCCTCTCAAACTGCCACGGGGGGATTCGCACGGTGTCCACCATCTCCACCAGGACGAACATCCCGGCCTGCGCCTGGAGCTCTGGGAACCGGAGAGCAGGTCTCGCACCAGGGTCAGGTGTGTGGGGACCCTCAGCCTTACCGTCCTGTCTCAGTTGCTGAGACCCCCCCGCCCCCGCCGCCCTGCCACAAATCCGCGCCACGCGCCGCCACCACGCACAGCGCACCCGCACCCAACCGCCCCGGTGTTGCCAGACTGTGCGCGAGATTCCGAATTCCGTCACTTCCGAAAAGACGACCAATAAGAAGGCTCCGCCCGCCCCCTGGCGCGGGGCGGAGCTACTACAGGCTCTTGAGAGGGCGGGGCTACTACAGGCTCTTGAGGGGGCGGGGCCTGGAGATGGAAGAGGCGGGGCCTCCCTCAGCTGCGGAGCGGTCACCCCGGGGCGGAGCGCTTTCCGGTTGCTAGGCGACCTGCAAGCTCTCCAGGCCGGTGAGTGGCGCTCTTGGACTGGACTGCAGTACCTTCCTTCCAGGTCTCTAGCGGTTTTCTGCTCCGCATCTGGTGCGATCCTTTCAAATCACAAACATCATGCTGAAAACCCTTCGGTACTCTTGAGTTGTATTCGGGGAGTTGCCGAGAAAGGGGCACTAGGAACTTTACTGGGACGATAGAAATGTTCTGGGTCTTCTTTTAGGTGGTGGTAACCATGATGAATACAATTGCCAAAACTCAGCGAACCCAACACTTAAGATCTTTGCATTTAGAGCTGGGGTTGTGGCTCAGTGGCAGAGCCCTTGCCTCTCACATGTGAGGCATTGGGTTTGATTCTCAGCACCACATAAAAATAAACAAAGTAAAGATATTGTGTACATGTATAACAAAAAGTTTTTTAAAGTCTCCTAATATTAATAATAAGATCTTCTCATTTAGCCTGGCGCGGTGGCGCACACCTGTGATATCCCAGCAGCTAGGGAGGCTGAGGCAGGAGTATCACGAGTTCAATGGTCTAATGCTCCTGAGTTCAATCCCCGGTAGTCACCCCACCCCCCGAAAAAAAAAAAAAAAACTTTGCATTTAATGGGAGACAGACTATACCTAAATTTAAAACTAATAGGAGTGGGGGCTGGGATTGTGGCTCAGCGGTAGAGCGGTCGCCTAGCATGGGCGGGTTAGATTCTCAGCACCACATAAAAAAGGAAGGAAGGAAGGAAAGAAGGAGGGAAGGAGGGAAGGAAGGAAGGAAGGAAGGAAGGAAGGAAGGAAGGAAGGAAGGAAGGAAGGAAGGAGAAGGGAAGGAAAGAAAGAAGAAAGAAAGAAAAAAGAGAAAGAAGAAAGAAAGAAAGATTCTCTCTTAAAAAAAAAAAAAAACTAAAAACTAATAGGGGCAGAGGATGTAGCTCAGTAATAAAGTGCTTGCCTAGCATGTTTAAGTCCCTAGGTTCTATCCTCATTACTGTGTAAATAAATAAATGCTAATAAATTGGGACAAAATAAAACCCACAAGACTTATCAGGACCCTGTCTCAAAAATAAAAAGGCCTGAGGATGGAGGTCAGTGTAGAGGGTCAAAAAACAAAAACAAACAAACACACACACACACACACACACACACAAAAAAAAAAAAACCCACCTCAGTAGCATTCCATTGAATTAAGAATAAGTCCAGAGCTGAGGATATAGCTCATGGAAAGAGTGCTTGCCTCACATGCGCAAGGCCCTGGGTTCAATCTCCAGCACCACAACTCAGGAAGCTGAGGTGGGAGATGGTGAGTTTGAGGGCAGCTTGGGCAACTTAGCAAAACTCTCTTTAAATATAAAAACTAAAAATGGCTAGGGATATACCTCAAAGCCCAATTTCTCTAGGCTCAAACCCGAGTACA
The DNA here is from genome assembly GCF_052094955.1 of Ictidomys tridecemlineatus. Lineage (NCBI taxonomy): Eukaryota > Metazoa > Chordata > Mammalia > Rodentia > Sciuridae > Ictidomys > Ictidomys tridecemlineatus. The sequence goes on along the minus strand of NC_135482.1, from coordinate 6,431,209 downwards.
AAAAAGGTCTTTGGAGGGCTGGGGTTGGGGTTGTGGCTCAGAGGTAGAGCGCTGTATGTGTGAGGCTCTGGGTTTGATCCTTAGTACCACGTAAAAATAAAATAAAGATATTGTGTCCACCCATAAATAAAAAATAAATATTAAAAAAATATCTTTGGGAATACTTGAAAAGACAATTTCCATCAATGAATTTGCTGATTTCCCAAGCACAGAGATTTCTCAATGAGACTGGCTGCAGTGCTACTGAATATGGCTTTCACTACATCTATATTTTGTTTGTAGGTTGGTCTGCTTCTACTAGGATTTGAACTACTTAAAGACAAGAATAAATGCTATTTCTGTTCTTTTTATTTCCACAATCCCTTAACATAATCCCTAGGAGGCATTCAATAAAGAACGTAGATTAATATTAATTCTTTCTCTCAGATATCTCATTTGCTTGGGGCTGGGGTTGTGGCTCAGTGGCAGAGCGCTCGCCTCGAACTTGTGAGACCCTGGGTTCGATCCTCAGCACCACATGAACATAAATAAGTGAAATAAAGGTATTGTGTCCAACTGAAAATAAATATTTTTTTAAAAAATCTCATTTGCTGCTTCTTTATTTCTTTCTCACTGCCACTGCTTTGGTTCAGGCCTTCTCACTGCTGTAACTTAGAACACACCCCACTCTGACCTCAGTCTTTTCTGCAAATAATTGCCACACTATCACAAAAGCCTACCCACCAGGAATCTCTTTTTCCCACACAGATATGGAACTAGCTGGTGGGTGGTACATGCCTGTAATTGCAATGATTCAGGAGGCTGAAACAGGAGGATCTCAAGTTCAAAACCAGCCTCAGCAACTTATTGAGGACCTAAGCAACTTAGCAGGGCCCTGTCTCAAAATAAAAAAATAAAAAGAGCTGGGGAATTAGCTCAGTGGTAATGTGCCCCTAGGTTCAATCCCCAGTACATCCCCCAAAAAAGAATTCTAATGAACCCAGCATTCCTCTTTAGCATCATCTCCCTCTGAACTCAAGGAATAGGGAACCTCCATTGCCGTCGATGAGGCAACCCATCTCCAGCCTCAATCACTACTTTTTTTTTTTTTTTAAACTGGAGATAAGAGCCTGGACCTTAATCATACTATGTAAATGCTCTGCCACTGAGCTACATCCCCAGCCCTCAATTACCTCTTCTTTACCTGGAAAGCTCCTAGTCTCCCATCAGAACCCAAATGTAATGCCTCTCTCATTTATTCATTCACTTATTCATCCTACCGTCCTGCCCAGCTGATGGAAGTCCAAACAGGAAGAAAAGCAGGAGCCTGAGCCCAGCTTCAGCTCAGAGTGGTTGGGTTTGGGGGCAGGGTTTGTTATTCCAGGTAATCAAAAATATTTTAGAACTAGGGATGTAGTTCAGTGGTAGAAGGCATGCTTAGCATTTGCAAGACCCTGGTTCAATGCCTAGCACCAAAATAAGAAGAAGAAGCAGGATGTGGTGGTGCATGCCTGTAAACCCAGTGGCTAGGGAGGCTGTGGCAGGAGGATCAAAAGTTTAAAACCAGCCATCCTCAGCAAGGATAAGGTACTAAGCAACTCAGTGAGACTCTGTCTCTAAATAAAATACAAAATAGGGCTGGGGATGTGACTCAGTGGTTGAGTGCCCCTGAGTTCAATCCTTGGTAACTCTCCCCCAGAAAAAAAAGTTCAAAGGCAGCCTCAGCAATTTAGTGAAGTCCTGAGGAACCTAGCAAGACCCTGTCTCAAAAATAAGAAGGGTGGGGATGTCCTCAGTGGTTAAGCACTCTGGATTCAATTCCCAGTATAAAAAAAAAATAGGGCTGGAGGTATATCTCAGTTGGTAGAGCACTTGCCTCACATGCACAAAGGCCCTGGGTTCAATCCCCAGCACCACCAAATAAATAAATAAATAAAAATAAACTAAAAAATAAAAGATGAAGAGGAGAAGGAAGAGGTGCTCTACCACTGAGCTACACTCCTGGCACTTTCTTATTTTGAGGATCATGCTGGTCTAGATCTTGTGATCCTCCTGCTTTACCCTAGAGTTACTGGGATTACAGGCGTGTGCTGCCACACCTAGCTGACAGGCACTGCTTAAAAGCTGTACATGTACAGATGCTCTTTGACTTACCCTGGGGGTACATCCTGATAAACTCAATGTAAGTTGAAAATATAATAAATCAAAATGCATATAAGGGCCTGGGGTTGTGGCTCAGTGACAGAGCACCCACCTAGCACGTGCGAGGCCCTGGGTTTGATCCTCAGCCCCACATAAAAATAAATAAATAAATAAATAAATAAAGGTATTGTGTTCAACTACAACTAAAAAAAAAAAAAGAGCTGGGATTGTGGCTCAGTGGCAGAACGCTTGCCTAGCATGTATCAGGCACTGGGTTTGATTCTCAGCACCACATTTAAATAAACAAAATAAAGGTCCATTGACAACTAAAAAATATTTTTAAAAAAATGCATTTAAGGGGGCTGGGGATGTGGCTCAAGCGGTAGCGCGCTCGCCTGGTATGCGTGCGGCCCGGGTTCGATCCTCAGCACCACATACCAACAAAGATGTTGTGTCCGCCGAGAACTAAAAAATAAATATTAAAAAAAAAAAACTCTCTCTCTCTCTCTCTCTCTCTCTCTCTCTCTCTCTCTCTCTCTCTCTCTCTCTCCTCTTATTCTCTCTTAAAAAAATGAAAAAAAAAATGCATTTAATACATCTGGCCTGCTGAACATCCATCATGGCTTAGACAGCCTAGCCTACATTTTTTTTTTTTTTTTTTTTTGGTACCAGGGCTTGAATCCAAGTATACTTAACCACTGAGCCCTATGGTATGAGTAATCATCCCAGGGCCTTGTGTATGGTAAGTAAGCACCCTAACCCTGAGTTACATCCCCAGCCCTATTGATTGATTGATTGATTGATTGATACTGAGGATTGAACTCAGGGACACTCAACCACTCAGGCACATCCCCAGCCTTTTTTTGTATTTCATTTAGAGACAGGGTCTCACTGAGTTGCTTAGGCTCTTGCTAAGTTGCTAAGGCTGGCCTTGACCTCACAATCCTCCTGCCTCAGCCTCTGGAGCTGCTGGGATTACAGGCTTGCGCCACCACACCTGGCTATTTTTGAGACAGAGTCTCACTATGTTACCTAAGCTGATCTCCAATTCCTAGGCTCAAAGTGATCCTCCTGCTTCAGCCTCTCGAGTAGCTGGGATTACAGGCAAGCGTCACCATGCCCAGCTCTCAGGCGGTTTATTGAATACTGTACTGGAAGTGAAAAACAGAATGTTGCACCAGTACACTTTTGCATCATCTTAAATTGGAAAATCATAAATCAAACCATCGTAAGTCAGGGACTGTCTATACTGTTATTTTCCTAGCAGCTGAATAAGGTAGGAGCTACTATATCAGTAGAAGTGCAGCTTAATAGTAGAATTGAATCAGGGGTCTCAGAGACCCAGAGAACTATGGAAACCCTTCAGCTTGGAAAAACCCTTAATGGTTCTGAGGAAGACAATGTAGAACTAGGTGGAGAAGAGGAAGCAGAAGCACCTGAGGTGCTGGAGCCAGGAATGCACAATGAAGCATGGACTCCTGACCAACAAGCCAATCCTGAGCAACAGAAGTCCAGTAACTGCAGCTCCATGAACAAAGAACAATCTGATTATAATTTACACCCCAAAATATATAACTCAGGAAATGTCATCCGTCTCCCAACCATGTAAGTGTTGCAACCATCACCTTTTATGCTTCATCTTAACATTTAGCACTGTCCAGCAGGTATATGTGTTTAATTCCCAACAAATATTTTTGTAGCTTTTATGTATTCGTTATGATGGATAGCTTTTAATTAGCATCAAAGTGTCTTTCTAAGGACTGTGTAGAAAATTCAAATCTGTTTCACCTTATTTAATAAAGAAAATAATAATTAAAAGAGAAGACCAAGTTTTAAAGAAAATAAATTTAAAATGCCTATTTAAGTTCATTTTGAAAGCTTAAGATCAAGGTTCTAAGGATAAAAGCAGCTGTCAGTGTTTGTTTCATGACTACAACTCCTTCACTCTTAATTTGTCTGATTAAAAAGTTTTGTTTTGTTTTGTTTTAAGGCAGGAGCTATCATCATCATCATCTCATTTATACCATTCTCACTTATGATTTCCTTTTGCTTATCTAAGGCAAAGAGAGGTTCAGTAGGTCATTCAAGGTAGCACAGCTAATGAGAGGCAGAGCTGGGACTCCAGAGCCCACGGAAGGATCCTAACTTGCAGCTGTGCTGCCAAGACATTGCCTGAGGGAGGCAGAGAAGCCTTAGCAGGTTCAAACAGTGACACTTCAGCTGGGTGGACAGTGGATGGGAAAGGGCTGGAGGCGGGAAGAGCAGGGAGAAGAGAGAATGTGGCCCCAGCAAGAGAAGACGGAGCAAGGCTGGTAGCCAGGGAGAGCTTGGTTGGGCAGAGTCCATCTTCAGCGGTGGGATGGATGGAGGACTTGGGAGACAGAGGGGAGGAAACAAGGCCTGAGGACTGTAGCCAGCGGCTGGATGGGAAACTGGAGGAGGGCCAGCCCGGGTGGAGGCCACACTGCAGAGCTTGGGATTCCTGTCGTCTTTTGTGGCATTCAGCTCACAGGATCGACACAATGATTTGTTGGCACCATGGTTTACTCATTAGTAAGAACGAGGTTCCGGGCCTCTTTACTAATTCTCCACGTCGCTCCGTGGAAGGTTCGAGGTAGCTTTCAAAACACACCAACGCCTCCGTCTGCAAGCTCCATGGCAGCAAAAGGCTTCTCTCTCCTGTCCCTCCCTGTCCTCTGGGCTGGCCCATGGCCAGGGCTTGTAAATCCGTGCTATTGGAATGGACAAAAGAAAAACAAAAAAATTGCTGTGGGTAAAGGAGTGAGGGAGGAACCGGGGGAACTAATCAAGGCCGAGGGACAGTCGGGGGCAGCGGCAAAGGGCAGGGCGCTCCCACGCCACCGCGCACGAGCTCAGCACCCGGAGCCCAGGGACCTCTGAGGGCCTGTCGCCTCTCTGCAGAAGGGGGGTGGTAACAGAAAGGATCTCAAAGGACTGACCTGCGGTGGAGGGCTGCTAAGAGAAGCGTCGTATGTGTCAAATGACAGAAAACCACGAAGCCGTGGAAAAGGGCGAGATGCCCTTTGTGTCCTGTGACAGAAGGACCTTTGGGATGTTGTGAAATCCAAACAGCGAGGTAGGGAGCGGGTGGTGGGCGGCCACCCGGGGATGGAGCCCAGGGCTGGGCACCTAGGCCCGTGCTCTACCGCAGAGCCACACCCCTGTGTGTGTCAAAAAGGGAGGAAGATGATATTTATGTTGGTTTATGCACAAAATAGCTCTGAAAGGGTATGAAAGAAACCGGTGACATTGGGGTCTCCAGTGGCTAAGGGGTGGGAATGAGGGTGGGGTAGGAGGGACAATTTTCTACCAAATGCCCCTTGGAAGCTTTGGTGTTTGGGCTCATGGGAATGAGGTAGGATCAAAGAAATAAGGACAGCTAGAAGGAAGGTTCACAGGGAAGGGAAAAGAAACTAGAGCTTTATCATTTTTATTTATTTATTTGTATGTGGGGGCGAGTACCAGGGATTGAAGCCAGGGCTTTACACACTGAGCCACATCCACAGCCCCCACTTTTTTTTTTTTTTTGAGACAGGGTCTCAGTGAATTACCCAGGCTGGCCTTGAATTTTGGATCCTACTGCCTCAGCCTCCTAAGTCCTTGAGATGACAGGATGCAGATCAAAGACTTTTATTATTATTATTATTTGTAATGGGGATTGAACCCAGAGCACTTTGTCACTGAGACATATCTCCATCCCTTTTTTATTTTTTTTTTGGTGTGTGTTTGTTTGTTTTCCTCCTCCTCCTCCTCCTCCTCCTCCTCCTCCTCCTCCTCCTCCTTCTTCTTTTTGGTACTAGCTGTTGAACTCAGGGGCACTCAGCCACTGAGCCACACACCCCCCCTCTTCTGTGTTTAGAGAAAGGGGCACACTGAGTTGCTTAGCACCTTGCTTTTGCTGAGGCTGGCTTTGAACCCAGGATCCTCCTGCCTCAGCCTCCCAAGCCATTGGGTTTACAGGTGTGTGCCATCAGGCCCGGCTTGGAAACTTGTAACTTTAAGCCTAAGAAGCTCCGTGAACATCCTCACCTTTATTTCCCAAGCCTGTTTTCCTGTAGACATAAATTCCTAAAAGGCCTATAAATCTTAAGAGTATTATGAGCCCAGGTGATTCATTGCTACCTTACAGAACATATTTTTTTTCAGACTTAATAACCCCAAGGGGGGGCTGGGGTTGTGGCCTAGTGGCAGAGCACTTGCCTAGCATGTGTGAAGTACTGGATTTGATTCTCAGCATGGCTTATGAATAAATGAATACAATAAAGGTCCAACAACGATTAAGAACATATTTAATAAATAAATAAGTAAACCCAAGGGGAAATATTGTTAGAGAATAATGATATGAGTGTATTCCATGTTACCTATGGACTGGATGATGTCAACCAATGATGTCAACTGGATGATTTCTGGAAGACCAGACCACATGACAGGCCTTGTGCCCCATCCTTAAGAAATCTGAGCTGACAAGACTAAGGTCACCCCCATGGACTTCTCCTATTCACATTTTTTTTTTTTTTTTGTACCAGGAATTAAACCCAGGGGCTTGAACCCAGGGGCTCTTAACCACTGAGCCACATCCCCAACCCTTTGTTATATTTTATTTGAGACAGGGTCTTGCTGAATTGCTTAGGGCCTCGCTAAATTGCTGAGGCTGGCTTTGATCCTCCTCTTTCAGCCTCCAGAGCCACTGGGATCACAGGTGTGTGCTACTACACCTGGTTCTCCTGTTCGCTTTTTTTTTTTTTTTTAATATTTTTTTTTTAGTTGTCAATGGACCTTTATTTTATTTATTTTTATGTGGTGCTGAGAATCAAACCCAGTGCCTCACCCATGCTAGGCAGGCACTCTGCCACTGAGCCACAACTCTAGCTCTTCCTATTCACTTTTTTTTTTTGAATTTTTAATATTTATTTTTTAGTTCTCGGCGGACACAACATCTTTGTTGGTATGTGGTGCTGAGGATCGAACCCGGGCCGCACGCATGCCAGGCGAGCGCGCTACCGCTTGAGCCACATCCCCAGCCCTCCTATTCACTTTTAAGGATGAGCCTGGAACCCCAAAGCACATCCCCCTCAAGCACCACCCTTTTTCTCCTTAGAGTGTGTCTGCTCTGATCCTCGGTGGCCTGAACAAATCTTTGTTGTTTGGACACGTTCTGAAATTTCTTCCTGAAGTGTAAGTCAAGAATCTTCAGGGCCATCTTGAGATCCCCTTCTTCCTTTTGGGGGACATCCTTGGACCCCCATCTGGAGGAATATGTGACATGATCACAAGTGAATAAAATGTAGATTAAAATGATGAAGTCTTTTTCATTTTAAAAAAAGCCTCCCTTGGCCTGGGGATGTGGCTCAGAGGTAGATTGCCTGCCTAGGATGTGTGAGGCACTGGGTTCGATTCTCAGCACCACATAAAAATAAAGTCCATCAGCAACTAAAAAATAAAAAAGCCTCCCTTGGCCCCTTTCCCTCCAACTACTGCCCCATTTTTTCTACTACTTATGCCAGTAAAACAGCTCAAAAGCCCTCCTTCCTAAGCGTTTATTGCCTCTGGTGTGACACAGGGTAATTGTTAGGTTGTGTTCTGGCCTCCCGCCCCCTGCCTGACTGTCAGCTCCACAGGGATTGTGTCTGTTCTCTTCACTGTTCATTTTCTAGCACCTAGAAAAGTACCAGGTACACATCAAACCCGGGCAAAGATTTTCCGGATGATCAAATGGATGAGGGAGGAAAAGAGCAGAGTAGCCCTCAGCCAGGCCTAGCCCTGCAGACCTGCCAGGGGTAGGAGCCTTTTAGCAGACAAGGCAAAGAGAAAATAGTCTTTTTTTTTTCTTTTTTCTTTCTTTGGTACTGGGAGTTGAACCCAGAGGGGTTTAACCACTGAGCCACATCCCCATCCCTTTATAGACAGAGTTGTTTAAGTGCCTTGCTAAGTTGCTGAGGGTGGCTTTGAACTCATGATTCTTTTTTTTTTTTTTAAGAGAGAGTGAGAGAGGAGAGAGAGAGATAGAGAGAGAATTTTTTAATATTTATTTTTTAGTTCTCGGCGGACACAACATCTTTGCTGGTATGTGGTGCTGAGGATCGAACCCGGGCCGCACGCATGCTAAGCGAGCGCGCTACCGCTTGAGCCACATCCCCAGCCCTGAACTCATGATTCTCTTGCCTTAGCCCCCAAGCCACTGGGATTACAGGTGTGTGCCACTGCACCCGGAGAGAAAAACATTCTTGCTGACCATGTGGAAACTCACTAGGCGTGGGCCCAGATGTTCTCAAAATTTTTCCAGGCAAAGCCAGGAGTGTGGCACAGGTCTGTAATCACAGTGGCTCTGGAGGCTGAGGCAGGAGGATCACAGTTCAAAGCCAGCCTCAGCAACTTCATGAGAGCCTGTCTCAAAATAAAAAATAAAAAGGGCTGGGGATATGGTTCAATGATAAAGCAACCCTGGATTGAATTCAGATAAAACAAAACTTTCCGGGGCTGGGGATGTGGCTCAAGCGGTAGCGCGCTCGCCTGGCATGCGTGCGGCCCGGGTTCGATCCTCAGCACCACATACCAACAAAGATGTTGTGTCCGCCGAGAACTAAAAAATAAATATTAAAAATTCTCTCTCTCTCTCCTCTCTCACTCTCTCTTTAAAAAAAAAAAAAAACTTTCCAGGTGAGCAGGAATGGAGGCTCTGCAGAGCTGGGCTGAGCTCTGGACTGTCTGTCTGAATACTTTTGGGAACTTTTCTCATTTGGACCCTTTTTTTTTTTTTTTTTGTACCAGGTACAAAAAAAAAGTGGGCACTCAACCACTGAGCCACATCCCAAGCCCTATTTCATATTTTATTTAGAGGCAGGGTCTCACTGAGTTGTTTAGCTCCTCGCCATTGCTGAAGCTGGCTTTAAACTTTTGATCCTCCTGCCTCAGCCTCCAGAGCCACTGGGATTACAGGTGTGGGCCACTGCACCTGGCTGGGCCCTGTTTTTTTATTATTATTATTATTATTTTAAAAATTTGTTACGGGGTCCCACTATGTTACCCAGGCTGGTCTCACCACAGCCTCCCAAGTAGCTGGTACCACAGGCAAGTGCCACTGCACCCAGCTTCTTTGAGCATTTTCAAAATGTCCCTCCACGGAGGCAAAGGTGCAGCTTCAGTGCCACCTGGAGAGATCAAGGAAGGGCCCAAGCAGAGTGTGCCCAGGACATGGTTCTCTGCTCTGGAATGAGCTGGAAGTAAAGTTCAAGGTCCCCCACCGTTAGGCGGGGGCCACTGGGTGTGAGCCCCGTTCTAGGCACGGCTGTCGTGCGGGGACAGACGAGCGGCACACACATACAAGAGCCTCCCTCACACCACTCCTGAGAAAGGTCCTGAAGGTAACGTGATGGCAACCAGGGCTGCCGCCTTGGCCAAGCATCCTGGAAGGCCTTGTCCATAAGGCGAGGCTGGAGGTGACCCTTGTCCTTGTGAAGACCGGAGACCGCCGCCCAGAGTGCACGCAGGGACAGATGCTTGCCTGAGGTTTGGTTCACAGCCAGCCCGGCTCTGGGGTCAGACTGGCTGCCAGCCCAGGACCTCAGGGCAGGGAGCTGGGAGGCCAGCTGAGGGCCAGGGTCCCCCCTGCTGCATCCCAGAGAGCTCCTCCTTGACCCCGAAGGAACCCTAGCACCAGCTGCCAAAGGAGGGTCTCCCACCAGCCAGGCTCCCCAACCCTCCTGCCTGCGTTGATCAGTACCCTGGACGTGAGCACCCAGTCATTCAGAGGGGCCCTGTCGGGTGCCAGTTGTGTTGTCCGGAGGCAGGAACAAGGCTCACCTTCCCCTCCTTTCAGATGAGAAGTAGCCCTCTCACCAAGCCCCGAGTCCCCCAGAGGGTGGCCCTGCCCGCTCCTACTCCAGGCTCTGAACACATCTGCAGCCTTAAGTTACCGGAGTGTGCAGATGCTCCCCGCCTGGGCACCTGCCTGTCCGCCCCCTCTTCAGGAGACACTCTGCCCCTGGTTTACACAAGGCTGCTTCCATCACCCTGTGGGCTCAGTTTCAGGGCCCCTTAGAGAGGTCCCCAGCCCACATCTCAGTAGGTGGACTCAGCTCCACGGATTCTGCCGTCTTTCCCAGTTGGTTTTGATCATTTGTGATCAGACATTTCTCTCTAGAGGAGATGTGACCCTTGTGAACTCAAGGAGCTCAACTTCTTGGTCCACTGATGGATTCCCAGAGCCTAGATCAACTGGCACAGAGCAGGTAATTAACCGAAATTTGCTGAACGTCTGTGTGCACGAACAAATGAGCTCTCTGAAAGAAAGAGACCTGGTAGTAGTGGTTGGACTGGAGAAGACACTGGTGGAGGAGGAAGAAAGGGCTACCTAATTTGCTGGGCAAAAATGTAGTACAGGCTGGAGACAAGTTCTAGGGTCAAGAAGGCAAATGTCCAGGGATGAGAAAACACTTCAAAGGCACTGTGGCATAGCCGAAAGAGCAAGGGTGTAATGAAACCAGAACCTTTTGCATTTCCGTATGAGCTGTGTGATGCTGAGCAAGTGTCTTAACCCCTCTGTGTCTGAGCTTCTTCGTCATCTGTCAAGTGACAGCAGTGTTTTAGGAGTCTGTGTACTATAAAGAGCTACGTGGCCTCAAGGCTGTGGCAGTTCAGGCCTGGCCCCTGTGAGTGGGCTGAGGGTAGGTAACAAGAGGGGCAACTTCAACTCCCCTAGAGTCAACAGGACTCAGGGGCTGTTGGGCTCTAGCCACCTCTCAGCATCTCCACGGGGAGGGAGGCTTTTGAGGAGATGAGTTTTTAAATTCTCAGCTTTTCACAAAAATAGCCTCCACGCGGAGCCCCTGGTTTCAAGCAGACGATTTCTTTGTTACTCAGCGACTGGTGGGTGGGTGGGTGGTGCCGGCTGCTCATTTCCTGAATGAACAGCTGTGCCCTCGGCTGCGGGGGATAATCATCACACCACTTCACTGAGGCCCAGCCTCCTCCATTCACTGCACCCGGCTGCTGGTGGCCCTGCGCCCATGCTGGCAGTCAGGAGGGGCCTCGGGGAAAGAAACTGGATGCCAAGGGAGGGACTAAGGTCCTCAGCCCTGGCCCTGGCCTCCTCTGCAGCGAGCCAGGCCTCAGCCTCCTCAGAACTGGCCTTCGCAGCCTCCTGGCCTCCGAGCCCGTGTCCTTCCTCTCCCTCCCCTCCCCTGTCCTGCCACGCCAGCCTCCCGCTCTGCAGTGCCAACATGCACACCCCCAGGCCTCTCCCCACTGTAATATGTCTCTGTTCTCTGCCAAGGCTGGCTCCTTCTTGTCACTTGGAGCTTAGAGAAGTCCTCCTTGGCACCCCTGGCTGCTGGCCCCTGGCTCAGCCATCAAAAGGTCAAGGTGACTGGGAGGAGAGCCCGCCTCGGCACTGACATTCCCGCCCAGGCACTGACACTGGTTCCGATGGGCCAGGCGGGGACAGGGGTCCTGCAGATGGAGAGGGGAATGAGTTCCCAGGTGACAGCAGGGAGGCAGTTCCAGCAGAGGGGACAGGTGTCCACTGTGGCCCCAGCCCTTCTTCACGAGGGCAGGCTGGTGTCCTGTCAGACACCTAGGAGCCCTGTGACCCCAAGAGGGCTCCAAGCCGGTCTCCTCATCCAGGCGAGCCTCACGGAGCTGCTACCAGAAGCAGGCGAGGGGTGCCGGGAGGGCATTTTGAGAACTGAGGAAGACAAAGAGGAGAGCAGAGGATCTGAGGTGAGGAGGGGCCTTCCTCCGTGGAGATCTTCCGTCAGGGCCGGGATGAAGTCAGAAGGCTGGGCCTGCCTCTTGACCGTCAGGAACTGAGTCTCATTGTTCTGAGAGGTTCTGGAAGGGTAGGGAAGTGTGGCTGGTGCTTTATGCCCCTGGGTCCAAATACCTTTCTAACCATCTGAATGACACAGGCAAGACCTTCCTCCTCACTGACCCCCTTTCTTCCTGTAAAATAAGGATGACGAAAATAAATCTTTGAGGGGCTGGGGATATAGCTCAATGGGTAGAGTGCTTGCCTTGCATGCATAAGGCCCTGGGTTCCATCCCCAGCGTCACAAAACAAAACAGACAAAATAAATCATTGAGTCGTGTCTGATGGCACACACCTGTAATTCCAGCTCTCAGGAGGCTGAGGCAGGAGGATCTCAAGTTAGAGGTCAGCCTGCGCAACTTGGTGAGACCCTCATCAATTTATGAAGACCCTGTATCAAAATAAAATAAAAAAGGCTGGGGGTGTTGCTCAGTGGTAAAGCACCCCTTGGTTCAGTCTTCAGTACCAAAAAAAAAAAAAGAAACAAAGAAAAGAAAGAAAGAAAGAAAAAGAAAAAAGAGACAAGAATAAAATTATTGGGTGATGTGAGGGTGAAACACATTACCTCACAGGTAGGACAGCTTTAGTGCTTCTTACACAGCTATTTTATTAACCACTTTTAATTTTCATAGTTGTTTCTCTTTCCACTCCCACCTCCTTCTTATTTATTATTATTTATTTATTTATTTTTGTAGAGCTGGGGATTGGACTCTGGGGAGCTTTACCACTGAGCTACATTCCCAGCCCTTTTTATTTGATTTTGAGACAAATTACAGCTAAATTGCCCAGGCTGCCTCAAATTTACAATCCTCCTGCCTCAGCCTCCGGAGTAGCTGGGATTACAGGTGTGTGCCACCACACCTGGCTTCCTTCTTAATTAATTAATTTTTGCAGACCCTGTCTTAGAATAAAAGATGGGGGAAAAAGGGCTGGGGATATAGCTTAGTGGTTGAGCACCCCAGCGTTCAATCCTCAGGACCGAGAGAAAAAAAGAAAATGTCGCCTGCCCAGTGGTACTAAGGCACCAGCAGGGAAGGACTTCTTTCCAAGCCAAGACTGAGGGGAAAGGATGGGAGGAGGCAGAGGCCCCATTGTGGAGGCCTCCTCCACCCAGGCCCTGGGCTCACAGATGTTGTTGCATTTTGGCCCCAACAATCCTCAGGGGAGACTCAGAATGATAAGGGGTTTGGCCAGGGACACACTGTGGGGCTGAAATTCAAAACTGGCTCTTGTCTGATGTGGGCCCTGGGCTTCCTTTAGGAGCAGGCAGCTGTCCAGCAGGGTGCTGTGCCTGGACTGGATCAGTCCCCTCTGTGTGTGTGTGTGTGTGTGTGTGTGTGTGTGTGTGTGTGTGTGTGTGTGTTGTGTGGGTGTGTGGGGGGGAGAAGCTAGGTCTTTACTCCCTTAGGGTCCTCTTCAGTGCAATTCCATAGACCATCTCCAGGGCCGGCTGTGTGCCAAAAAGACGCCTTCCCGTGACTTGCCCACATTCTCCACTCCAGGGCAGGGCATCCCACAGTCAAGCCAGGGGACAAGCGGAGGGCCATGTGGGTGCAGATGGAGGGCAGGAGCATCCAGACAGAGGAACGTCTGGGAGTCCCTGGGAACTTGGCTTGCCCCCAGAGGGCCTCCCCTCTGCCGGGCCTCCCTTCTCCGGACGCAGCCCCGCGCACCCCACCCCTGGCTCTAATTGCCAGGAAAGCGTCGGCAGCGCGGTCCCCAGCTCTTCCTCGCCGCGTTCCTCAGCGGCTGCCCTGACAGGCAAATTACACGGCGGCCCAGCCATAAAAGCCACTTCCCAAACAAGAAGCTTTAGGCTGAGACGCAGCTAAGTCACTCCCCGGCGGTGCCTGGCTCGGGGGGTGGTGTCTGGGTCGGAGGCGACAAAGCCGGGTGTCCCTTTAAGCCGGGATACAAATTCCCACCGGCCCCTCCCGCCGCTCCCCTGACGTCAGCGGGAGGCGTGCGGGAGTGAGTGGGGGGCCGCGGCGCGCTCCGCGGCGCCTCGCACTCGCACAGCCGCGGGACCGTCCCCCGCCAGCTCCGCCCCAGGCCGAGCGCCCGGACCCCGCGCTGGGAGAGGTAAGGGCGGACGGCGAGGGCACCTGCGCTGGGAACGGCGGCTCCGGCGGGGACCGGGCGGGGGGCGCGGGGACCCGCGGGAGGGGGCTGCGCCCGCCCGGCTCGGCGGCGGGAGGAGGCCGGGGGCCGCGGCGACGGCGCCCCTCCCGCCCCCCCTCCGCTGGACCCCCAGGGGAGCCGAGGCGGAGCGGCTCCCCGGTCGGCGTGCGCCTGTCGGGGCTCGGTGTGGCCCCGGAGGCAGAGGCGGCCGGTCCCTACCCTGCCACGGCCTCGGTCTGGGGACCCGGGAGGGAGCCGGTGGCGGGGAAACCACAGGGCGCCGTGCGGATGCCAAAGGCGAGTGCTGCTGGGAGCATCCCCGGTCTCTGCCCCTGGAATCTGGGCTGGGACTGGGAGGGACCGTCGGGGACCAGCAGACTGTGGCGCCCGGAGCAGCTGTTTCCTCGGGACTCTGTTTTCCCCCTTGTGGATGGGGATAGCGGTGTTAATTGGCTTGGAGAGGTGGCTCCTTGTCATTTTCACCTTGGAGCCACCCCACCGAGCGTCCCTGCCTCTCCCCAGCCTGCTGGGCTCCCTCTGGCCCCCCCCCTTGTTGGGCACAGCCCCACTCCCCCAGGGCAGGGTGATAAGCCAGGACCTGCAGGGACACTGCTGCTGTGGGATGGATGCTGGGAGTCAGGGTGGCCTTGGCTGGCAGCTGACCCCTGAGTGGCCTGGCCCTGACATGAGGAGGCCGGGTGGAGACAGGGGCGATGCTGGCTGGCACCCACGGGGGGGGGGGGGGCAGCAGGTCCTGCCAGGCTGCCAGCCTGCGGGTTCTTCCCGGGGAGAGGAGGGAGACCAGAGAGAACAATAATAAATACAGAGGGTGAACTGCTGTGTGGCAGCCTGGGGGAGGGGAGGAGGAAGTGCACCCGGTGGGGGTGGGCAACCTCTCTGAGAGCCTGGCACCACTCGCCTGATGCCCTCCAGGAGGGGGCTTTCTGCCCTGGGGAGGGGGGAGCGTTCTTCCCAAACCTGACTCCATCCCAGATGCTTCTGGGCCTCCAAATTCTGAACGTTTCCTCTTCCCAGCCTTGCCCCCCACCATCTCCCTGAAGTCCTTTCATTATTTGCCTATTCTGATTTGTATGCCCTACCTCCAAAAAATTTAAAATAATAACAAATAAAAGGTGCAAGGTGCAAATAGGAACTGGAAGCTCAGGGGGCTGGGAGGGCCACAGGACAGTCTTGGCCACAGACATTTACACCAGGCCTGGAAGAGATGGCTGGACAATGTTCATGGATGCTTGCTGGTCAGGGGGCCTCTAGGGACCCTGGAGAAACCACACTGATGGGTGGTGGAGAGGGGACATCCATCAGTCCAGGACACCCTCAGGGCGGCACCCGGCAGAGGGCGCTCTGAGCTTGGCTGAGCGGGTCACGTCCACTAGTCACAACCTTGGTAGCCAAGACTGAGAGCCTTGTGGAGGGGTGCTTGGGCAGTTCAGATATCGATGTCCATGCTGCCCAGCAACGTGGGGGGCTCTTCCTCTGCCTCAAAGCCAGTGAAATGATAGGCCTGGAGTGTGGGGGACAGAGCACACTGGACATCTCCAGGCTCTGGGGTCTCACTGATTTTCATTCAAGCTCAGCCACTCTGTGTGACTTTGATTAGTCTGTTCCTCTTTCTAGGGGGCTCAGAATGGGAAAGTGACTTGCCTAGGACCACACAGCCAGGCGGAGGTGGAGCAGGGATGTGAAGTGCTCTCCTGGTGTGGTCCTAAAGGTTCCCAACACTATCCCTGCCAAAGAAGCCCAAAGGCCTTAAACACAGTGGCCCAAGACAGCCAGGGCTCAGACAGGGGCAGGGCAAGTGGACACTCAAGTCATTAAGCACTAGCATTGGCTGAGGCAGCCCTCTGTGCATACCAGGCACAAGCACCCTGTGTGTACACACACACACACACACACACACACACACACACACATATACACGCTGTGGGGGGAGGAACCAGGTTTAATTAGGTCAACTCCAGCTGCAGGAGCAGCTTTGACACTGGTATTTTAAGGAGTGTCTGGGAGGCTGGGGGAAGGGAGCAGCCAGACAAGTTTCAGCTTCTGTCTGGTGGTCCCAAGGTTATATTGTCATCCTATAGGGTGACAAAGCCCCCAGCATTCAGCAAGCCCTTCCATTGCCATCCTCATGTTCCCCGTCCTTTCTATTTTTAAGCAGCTGTACCCATTCCTCTCCATCTGCTCCCCCATGATGGGGGTTTGGGGCGGGGATGTTTTTATTGGGGGAATTGTTTTTAAGTGTGGCAGAGTTGGTGAGTGACTCACCCAAGGTCAAGGTCTGAGTCAGCGCAATGCCAGAAATAGAACCCCAGTCCTGGCTCCCCAGCTTTTCCACACCCCTGCTCCCCCTCCTGCCCAGGGCCTTTCTGTACTTTGCCCCCAGACATCTCCAGGATGCAGAAAAGGTACTCTTGACCTGCCGTGGGACCTCAGGGAGCCTCTTTCACTCCTCTGGATCCCGAGTGTGCTGACGGCAGTCTTTGCGTAGGTTGGGGTGCAGGGCTTGGCAGGTGGCTATAGCCGTTAGGTGGTAGCAGGACTTCCTATGCCAAACTCGAATCATGTGCCCATTTTCCACACTGAACTGGGGCTCTCCAAGGGCAGAGCTGTCTTCCACATGTTTGTCACGGTGCCTGGTACTTCGTTTTATTTCAGTTACAGGTGTATGTGTAAATATTTTTTTTTATTGGAATATAGGACACTGGTTAGGAAATGTCACCTTGGGGTCTGCCCCTTATATGTGTGTGTGTGTATTTATTTATTTCACTCATTTATTTTTGTTTACGTGGTGCTGAGGATCGAACCCAGGGTCCTGCACATGTGAGATGCGCGCTCTACCGCTGAGCCACAACCCAGCCCCCTTATGTATATTTTTGACAACCTCAGAGGAGAGGTGGACTGACCTTCTTCAATCATCTGGAACAGCCATGATTCATGTAGCTAGAGATAAAGCTGAAGCCCAGAGAGGGACATGTGCTAGTCCCACATGTGCTAGTCTACACAGCATTGGGTTTGCTCTCCCCCAGCTCCCCTGGTGGGGAAGGACCATAGCAACCATTTCTGCTCCATTCTTTTGGAGGGGAGTTGAGAACTAGAGCAGAGCCCCAGCTGGCTATGGTCACCTGCTGCCAGGGCTGAGTCACCATTCAGAGTGCCATGGCTCTATGACACTGCATCACACCTGGGTCATCTCCAAATAGGCCTGATGTTTTGTTTTTGTATCCCTGGACCCCCCACTGGTAGATCAGGGTCCCTTGGAGTTTGGCTTTCATGCAGGGCAGTGAAGACCAGCTTGACTGGAGGGTCAGAACCAAAGCCTGTGGCCTGGGAGATACCCTCCCACAGGGACATGGCCCCGGCTCTGCCCTGAGCAGGTGTCCTGATGAGGACACTGAGACCGGAAGGGAGGGTCGCTGAGCAAGTGCTGCAGAGGCCCATCCAGCCTGGGCAGCCCCCCTGCTGCCAGGAGCTGATTCTGAAGGGAATTATTCCAGACACCAAAGCCCCCGAACAGACACCAGATCCCTCTAGGGATGGCCTTTCCTGGAGTTGAAGCAAGTCTCTGTCTCTCTGCTCTTAGGGGAGTTTATTTTTGCCTTTAGTTTCTCAGGGAAAGTTCTTTTTGGGAAAATTCCAGCCTCAACCCGGCTGAACCAGGAACAGAACTGATCCTCATAGGTAGAACACTGGCTCTCCATCTGACAGTTCTGGGCTCTGTCACCGGCCTGCTTACCTGTGTGACTGTGGGTGAGTCATTTAACCTCTGGGAGCCTCAGCTGCCTCATGTATAAAATGGAAACAATTGTAATTTAGCCTTTCAGGGCGAGTGGAAGGTTTCAGAACAGAAATCAGTCCCTTACAGCCCTGTACAGTGGGAG
Source organism: Ictidomys tridecemlineatus (assembly GCF_052094955.1). NCBI lineage: Eukaryota > Metazoa > Chordata > Mammalia > Rodentia > Sciuridae > Ictidomys > Ictidomys tridecemlineatus. The sequence goes on along the minus strand of NC_135482.1, from coordinate 6,413,245 downwards.
GCATTGGGACAGCAAACCCTTCAGCATTTCCCCTGTCCTCTTTGACCGTGACCCTCTGGAGACGGGGTCTGAATGGAAGCTTGCTCTGTGTCCCCACCCCATCTCCCTCACCTCCCAGGCTGCTGGGTGTTGAGCAGCTCCTCCCAGTCCAGAGCCCTCTCCAAGGTCACACAGCAAGTCCACAGCATCATGGGGCCTCTCACAGGGCTCCTGACTCCCCACTGTAAGGCCCCCCCGGTCAGCTTGTCCTGGCCTAAGTCCTGGCTCAGACATGGTGGCCCTGACTGAGTGACTGAATCTCTCTGAGCCTCTGTTTCCTTGTCTGCAAAATGGGGTCAGAGGCCTGCAGCAGGAATTGAATAAAAAGAAACTTCAGGCTGGGCTGTAGTTGGTGGAGCGCTTGCCTACTATGCACAGGCCTGGGTTCAATCCCCAGAGCCCCCCCAAAAAGAGAGAAAGAAACTGAAGGTATGAGGGGCAGGGACCCAGCAGTGGGCAAGTCCCAAGGAGGGTAAGAGTGAAAGGCCAGCTGGGCCCCTGTGCCCCCACAGCACCTCCAAACCTAAAACAGCCCGCCTGGGAGGAGCGAACCCTGTCCATCCCGTCCATCCTCAAGACACAGTTCCTTTTCTTGGACGGAGAGAGGAGGCTGGTGGGAGGGGCAGGCTGTAGGGCCTTGGCTCTCTGCATGGTGGAAGCTGCCCGCAGCTATGCCCCGAAGTGCCTCCTACCTTCTCCTGGGAAAGGGCTTCTGTGGCTCTTCTATCCCCGCCCCCACTGGTCTCAGCTGCTTCTAGCCCCCACCCTGGGAGAGGAGGCAGGGAGGCTGTCCTCACTTTACCCTTCCCACTGCCTACTTAATGTGGAGTCTGGAGTGGTGGTCACCTGGCTGACCTGGGAGCAATGGGCATCTGGTTGGCTCAGCAGTCCCCTGCTCAGTGCCTGCGTCTCCCTGGTAACCGCTGGACTCTGTCCCCCTCCCCCATCCCCCCCAGGACTTCCCATCACCGGCTGTCACTGCCAAGCACAACTCCAGGCCTGGGAAAACTGCAGCGGGGAGGCCTGGATGCCCTGCTTCCCAGAGAGCCCGAGGCAGGCTTCTGTCCTCACCACCTGCCAGCCTTCGCCCAGGTGGGGTAGGCTGTCCAAGGAAGGCCTGGCACCTAGTGCCTCCCCAGATGGGGCATTTTGGGGAAGCTTGCTGCCTGTCTTTTTTTTTTTTTTTTTGGTAACAGTTTTGTTGAGATATTATTTATAGGCCTTACAATCCACCTGCTTAATGTGTGAGATTGGGGCCGGGGTGTGGCTCCGAGGTCGAGGGCCTGCCTGGTGTTCACGAAGCCTTGGGCTCCATCTACAGCACCACAAAACACACAAAAAATCTCTGCCCTGGCCCCTCCCACAGCCCCTCTTCTGGTCATTGCATGTAAATGGAATCAGGCAATGTGTGGGCTTTGTAAAGGCTTCTTCCGCCTGGCGACCCGTGTTCAGGGTTCACCTGTGTTGCGGTGTGGTGGGAATTGCTACTTCGGGTCTTTTCACGGCCCAGCGATGTCCTTCTATAAGGCTGTACCTCAGTTTGTTCATCTGTTGGTGGACATTTGGGTTGTTTCTATTTTTTGACTTTTTTTTAATAGAGTTGCTATGAAATGAATTTGTTTTTAAGTTGTAGGTGGACACGATATCTTTATGTTATTTATTTTTGTTTACGTGGTGCTGAGGATCGAACCCAGTGCCTCACAGGCACTAGGCAAGTGCTCTACCCCTGAGCCACCATCCCAGCCCCATTGGCTGAAAGTTTTTGTGTGGTTGCTTCTCTCTCTCTTTTTTCACTTTTCTCCTTACTTCTTTTTTTCTTTTTTTTTTTTTTTGCGGTGCTGGGGATGTCACCCAGAGCCTCATGCATGCCAGGCACCAGGCAGGCGCCCTATCCCTAGGCTTCATCCCTAGCCCTTTTTTCTTCTAAGGGGCACATGGCTGGGGTGTGACTCAGTGGTAAAGTGCTTGCCTAGCATGTGTGAGCTAGGTCAACCCTGGGTTTGATCCTCAGCACTTCAAAAAGTGGGGGGAAAGTATATTTTACCCAGGCAGGAGGACTGCTTGAGCCTAGGCGTTCTAGGCCAGCCTGGGCACATACGTAGTGAGATCCTGTCTCAAAAAATAACAATAACATAGCTCAGTTGGTAGAGTGCTTGCTTCACACACAGGAGGCCATGGGTTCAATCCTCAGCGCCACCAAAAAAAAAAAAAAAAAAAAAAGGATGAGGAGCTGGGGCATAGCTTGGTGGTTGAGTGCGTGCCTAGCATGCATTTGCAGCAGCAATCAATCAATTTGAAAAATAAAAAAATAAAATGGGGATGAAAATGCCAAGCCCAGCCCCCTAACTCCTGGAGTAAGCTCCAAGCTGAGTGCCCCACAGCCCTCCCCGGCTGCATGGGGAGAGCGTGGGAGGCGGGAGGGTTCTTCCCCACCTCCACCTCCAGGGATGCAGAGCCAGCTCACCATCTTGGCCCAGAAAATTCTCACTTGCTGTGTGATTTGGGGCAGAAGCCAGGGGACATGCTGCAGTAACAGGGTGGACCAGTGGCTCCTAGGCTCTGGAGCCCTGCTAGGTGGTGTCTTCCTGCCCTTGGACTCTGAACTCCTGAGAAGCCATAGCCAAGACCCACCACAGCCTCAGAGGGGGTGAGGCAGGCGTTATCAGAAACAGAGGCCAATGGAATGCCACCAGGATCAACAGCTGATAAGGAGCCTGCGAGAGCTCTCCTGGGCCCAGGCCGCCCGGCTCAACTGGGCAAGTGCTTCTCCCTCCCTGGGTTCTTCAGCAGCTTTAGTTGGGTTCCAGGACTTCTTGACCCTTTTCCTCAGTAGAGAAACACACAGGGTGGGTTTTCTCAAGGTCATCTAGGCACCAGCTGTTGACTGGGGACTTCTATTAATTTGCATTGACAATATGGGTGCATTGGGTCTCTCAGGATGCCAGGCACTGGCCCACACGCATCATTTCATCCTCCATATCCTCACATGACACTATTGACCTCGTTTTGCTTCTTCCTCTTCTTTGCTGCTGTACTAGAGATGGAGCTTAGGGCTTCACATGCTGGGCAAGCGCTCTTCACTAAGCTACACCCCCAGCCCTTCAGCCTCATTTTGAGAGGCTGAAACTGGGCTAAGGAAAAATAGCCCACATTCCCAAGAGCTCATGGTGCACTGGTCTTGTTCTCTCTCTCTCCCTCTCTCCCCCTCTCCCCCTCTCCCTCTCTCGCTCTCTCCCCCTTTCCCCACCCCCCCACCCCCCCCCCGCGGTCCCCTGCAGTGCTGAGGATCAACCCCAGGGCCTTGTGCTTGCTAGGCAAGTGTGGTCCGGTTTTAGGCATGTATTTAACCCTCAGAGTAACCTTTCTATGAAGTAAGAAGCAACCTATACCCAAATTTTAGAGCAAATGATGCAAAAGGTCAAGAGTGTCGATCAAGGCCCCAGAGCAGGTAGGTGGATTCAAACCCGTGCTGTCAGGTCTGGAGCCCGCACCCCTGGCCACCATGTGGGTCTGCAGAGGTCATGCTTAAGATCACCAAGTTGTAGGTGACCGAGTTGGGGTTTGAACCTAGAGCTGTGAACTTGAAACACAATTCACATCTTGGCCACCCTGCATTCCACCTCCCCAGCCCCTGGGTTAGAAGCCTGGACTGCAAGCTGAAGCACTTGGGGCTACATGGCATTTGTTTGTTTGGTGCTGAGGTGGAACCCAGGGCCCCACACAGGCTGAGCGTGTGGTTTACCCCTGAGCTGCACCCAACTCTGACATGACCGCTGTGTCCTCCTGGTGGACAGAGAGGCTGAGAGGCCTGAGAGGCTGAGGCCATGCTGCAGGAGCGGCAGGCGGGAACCGCCCTCCCTCCTCGTGCCCAGCGCGCAGAGCTGTCCCCAGCATGCAGAGCGTACCCCGCAGTACTCACCCATGCCTCCCTCTCTCCCTTGCAGACGGAGCCTGTGGCTGGCAAGGCCACCGAGCAGGGCCAGGCCGGGCCCTGCCCGCAAGGACGCCCAAACCCTTCACCGGCCCCCGAGCCACAGAGCCCACCAGGCTCTCCTGCTGGCCCCACCATGACATCGGAGCCCACGTCGCCTCCTGTGGTGCCCCCACTCCACTCCCCCAAGTCCCCTGTCTGGCCTACCTTCCCTTTCCACAGGGAGGGCAGCAGGGTCTGGGAACGAGGCGGAGTCGCTTCTCGGGACCTGCCCAGCCCTCTGCCGACCAAACGGACGAGGACATATTCAGCGTGAGTATGGCTCCTGGCTCAGTCCCTGGTCTTCCCTCAGGACGGGGCTGACCCCACCCATTCCCATGCTCTATCACCCACTGTCCTCACCTGAGGATGGAGAAGCTGTGTTTGGAGCTTCCAGTAGCTTCCATGTTTATTCCTTCATCCCACAAAAATGTACTGAGCTCCTGACCAGGGACCAGGGATGAGTGAGACAAGAGCCCCGACAAGAGCCCCATTCGCAGTGGCTCACAGTCTGGGGGCCCTGTCCCCCACCATCGACGCCTGGCAGGGATGGGCAAGGAGAACCCAGGCCCAGGGACGAGGGCCTGCTCGCAGGGTTGGGAAGGTGAACCTGGTGAAGAAGGGCTCGGTGGCCCGGGAAGGCGGAGCCGCACGGGGCTCGCCTTTCGGGAGGGGTGGGCAGGCTGGCCCTGTGGAGCAGGTCACTGGATGAGGCCATGAGGGTCGCAGTGGGGGGTTGTGAGACCCACAGGGTCGCAGACTTGGCTTGGCCGAAGGGTGTTTTCCGATTGTTTGTTTTCTGTGGCAATGTTGACTGTCCTGTGTCAGACCCAAGTCCGGGCACAGAGCCGATGCTTAGCAAATGGCAAGTGAAAATGAGTGAGGAACGCGTGGGTGACAGCAGCTTCAGGAGCGCGAGTTCCCTCGTGGGGAGGTACTCAAGCCAGGGCTGGACGTTCTTCATCAGGTTCTTACAACAGGAACCCATTTAAGCCCAAACAAGGAGGGGAGGGTGCTGTGTAGACAGGGGGCACTGGCAAGGAGTCAGGAGACCCTCTTGCTGTGCTACCCTGGGAGAGTCAGTTTCCCTCTCTGGGTCTCAGTCAAATGGGAATGATGTGAAGTTGAATGAGCAGCATTCTGTGTTCCCACAGCCCTGAGGCCAGCTTCACAGGCAGGGCCCAGGGAGGGTGGGGTTCCAGAGGGGTCTCCCCAGGCCGCAGCTCTAATCCCCCTACCCTATCCCCAGGACAGCCCGGGCCTCGGCCGGCCCTGTGTTCAAGGGCGTCTGTAAGCAGTTCTCACGCTCGCAGGGCCACGGCTTCATCACCCCCGAGAATGGATCGGAGGACATCTTCGTGCATGTATCTGAGTGAGTTCCCTTCACCTCCTTGTTCCTGGCTCAGAGGGGCCTCTCCCGCTTCCCCTTAGGCTGGCGAGGTCTGTGTCCCTCTTGGGTGGGGCTGGGGGTGTGTGGAAGGAGGCAGCTGGGGCTGGGGGGAGGGGGCATGCAGACCTCAGAGCCCCGGGAGCCCTGGGAGCCTGTTGCAGCCTTGTGGGGACCCGAGGGGCTGGACCAGCTCCCGGGCCTCAGCCGGGAAGGGGCCTTTGGTACGTAATGATGGGGAGAGGTGGGTCTCGGCCTGTCCGCACCTACCCCTAATGCCATGATGGAGGATCTCGGAGACACCCCCTGTGATCTTTCACCCTCAACTCCCAGAGAAGGAACTATGTCGGATTCCTGTTTCACAGAGAGAGAGACGAGACTTTGCTAGGCCATTGGCCCAGGCTCCTTGGCCTCTCTAGGCTGGGGCCAGGCTGCCTTGCACCCAGGCCACAGTGGCGTCCGGAGAGGGGCCTGCTCTTGGGCTGACGCCCCTCTCCTATTCACCAGCATTGAGGGAGAGTATGTGCCCGTGGAAGGCGACGAGGTGACCTACAAGATGTGCCCCATCCCACCCAAGAACCAGAAGTTCCAGGCCGTGGAGGTGGTGCTCACCCAGCTGGCCCCCCACACCCCCCATGAGACGTGGTCTGGCCAGGTCGTGGGCTCCTAGGCAGAGGCAGCCACACCGGGAAGGCGGGCAGCAGCGGGCCCTGTGCCCCCACAGTGCTGCTGACCAGCCCTGGGCGGCCTCAGTGTGCACGTCCATCTGTCTGTCTGTGCTCGTGGCCGTGAGTGTGTGCCTCTACCCACCCGTGACCCGTGACTGTTGTGTGAGCCAGCCAGGAGCCGGATGGAGGGGAGGCTGCCAGCCCTGCCTTGGCCTGCCCCTCCTCCCTCCTCCCTGCAGCGCACACCCCGCCCTCTTGCCCCCTGTCCGCTGTTCACGTGTTGACTGAGCTTCTGTGAGCCTGCCTCAGGCTCACAGGGACTCAGGGGACCCCTCTCTTAAGAGCTTGCTCCCCTCACTGCTGCCCACAGCCCTGCTGGGCCCCAGCCCTGGTCCTGGGCAGACTCTGCTTGTGCTCCTGCCTCCTGCCCTGGGCTGGGGGTCTCTGCCATGGTCTGGCCCCTTTCCCTCAGAAGCCAGGCAGGTGAGTGCTTTCCGGGAGCCTCTAGCTCCAGCAGGGGAAGAGGAGCTCCAGAAAGGGGTTCTTGTCTCACTGGCCAGGCCCCCCTCGGCCTGACAGTGGCTCTGAGCCCCTCAAGGCAAGGAGTGGGGACACAGCTCCTCAGCTTGGATGGAGCCATCCCCTGTATCCTGACTCCCAAACTCTAGATGCTCAGCCCTGGGCCCAGCCATGACAGCTGCTGAGGACTTGCTGATGGACTGATGAGTCCCCTCAGGCCAGGCCTGGCCAGGCCCCCGAAAGATGGCCCTCAGCCTGGGAGACCATGGGCCTTGCAAACCCAGGCCAGACCCCCTTTCCACAGGTCCCTGTCAGGCCCCTAGCCAAGGTGGTCCTCATCCTGTCCAGGCTTGGAGTCCCTATGGGACTAAGATGTGTGTGTCTGTCAGAGGTGGCCTGGCCTAAGAGACCAGGCAGGCCCTGCCCACCACACCTCCTTCTAGAGAGCGCATACATAAAGTGGCATAAAAGGGGTCACAGGCTCAAGGGAGGGCCCGTCAGGACAGCGGCCATTAGGAGACCCACTCTGCAAATAAAACTGGGGGCTCGAATACCCAGATGAGGGGATCAGTGAGTGGCCGTGTAGGTGCCTAAAACCCAGGCGAGAGGTCAGCGGGACATCTGCTTCTCACCCCTGCCCGGTGCCCACTCCAGAGGCAGGGAACCCAGAGCTGCTGGGGGCGCTGGCCAGCCCCAACAGTGGACAGGGCCAGCCTGACACCCCCTCTGAGCTAGGCTTCTCTGGCAAGGCCTGTCCCTGAGGATAAGGACCTGTGGCCCTCTTGGCCGAGGCCCTGTTGGTACAGGACTCCTTGCCTGCCAGGCTTCCCTCCTGTAAGCAGACCCCCTTTCTAGGTGCCCTGGGGCTGCCTGGGGGGCAGTGGGCAGCAGCTCTCCTCCCCATTCTTGGGTCCTCCAGGCCCCAGTCAGAAGTCCTCCCAAGACCCCAGCCACGGACTGCCCATCCTTCCTAACACTGGCAATAAACTCTCGACTGTGACCTACACTGGCCCAGAGCTGCCTTTGTCCTGCAGGTTCCCTGGGGGAGGACGTACCCAACTTTGGGGCTTCAGTGTATCACACTTCCTGGGTGACCCGGGCAGGTCCCAGTCCCTGTTTCCGCATCTGCAAAGTGGTGGCTATAAAGCATTGACTGGAGCCAGACATCCCCTCACACGCGTCCGACACCACACCTCATCCTGGGAATTTTAATGTATGTGACAAAGTTCTCTGAGATGTGCCCTCCCAACACTCTGCCCCTCGTCTGGTCAGGGCAGGACAGGGTGGATCCTTATCCTCCTCTAGCACGCGCCTCCTCCTGGATGGAGGGAGACCTGCTTGGTTCAGAAGTACGAGCAGCAGCTGTGGCCAGTCACCAGAGTGGAAGATGGGGATACTCTGGGCACAAGGAGGACAGGAGCCAGTCTCTCTAGGAACTGACTGGCTGGGGACCATGGGCCTCGCAGGAGGTCCTGGGCCAGAGAAGGAAGGGCCCTGGCCTCATCAAGGTCAGGCTCAGTGGACGCCGAGATGCACAGGTGTGGGCCAGTCAGGCCTCATGGGCTGTCTCTGGGAAGAAGATCTCTTTGCATCTCCGCACTGTGTCCTGAGGAGAGACCACGCTGTGGCCAACGGTCCGGGGATCAGCATAGATCTCAAAGTCGTTCCCGCCCTGCACACAGGGAAGGGCAAAGGAGACCCTGAGGTGGTGCCTGGAGGAGGAGCTTCCCTCCCCTCACAATCCCAGGCCAGACCCCAGGAGGAGCCACCAGGAAGTCCGTGTTCACAGCGGTGTCAGCCCTGCCCTGACTTGTGGAACCAGTGTCCAGCCCTCTTTGGGTCCTAGGCGCCCAATCTGCCTAATGGGGTTAGTGAGCATGGGCGGTCCTCCAGGAGCCCCCCCAAGAGGTCTGCTCTGTTGCCCCGAGTCCGGGCCTGGACCTCCAGTGTCTGGGTTGTGGGGAACCTGAGGGGGCTGCACTCACAGGGCTAGTCTCGTTCCCAAAGAAATGAATGGTGTCGAAGCTGTCCTGGTCCAGGCTGTCCAGACAGTAGCGCTTGTCCCAGCCCTCAGGGAAGACGTCAAAGCTGATCATGCCTCCTGTGGGGCAGACAAGGGGGCTGCTCATTCCTTCCTGGGAGCCTGCCTAGTGACGGACTCGGGATCTTCAAGGACAGTCTGATTCAGGTGCACAGGGATGAGGCCCTTAGAGTGCTGGGGCAGCCTCACCCAGCCAGCATGGCCTGGTGGGACGTCTGGGGGATGAGCGCAGTGCCCAAGGCAGGGAGAGGCGAGGAGTGGCCCAGAAACACTCAGGCTCAGAGAACAGGAACAAGTTGTGGCCTGGGCTCCAGGTGAGGCCCTGGGTTGTGTCTGGAGGAAGGAGGAGCCCGGGGACCCTGTGATCAGCACAGGCTTTAACTGAGCCTGGCAGCTGGTCTCGCCCTTGGCCACTGGGTGACGGGGAGTTTGTGGTCAGGGATCAGTTGTGTCAGCCATGTGGCCGTCCAGATGTGCTGCCAGTGGTGGAGGGGAGCGTGTGGGTCCAGAGGCCTCTGCCTTGGCCCTGGGACGTGCAAGCAGACTGAGCCCAGGAGGCATGAGGAAGAAAGCTCAGCTCCCGGCGTGGGGCATCTGCCTGGGCAGGGGGTGCTGGGCTCTGGCAAATACTAAACCCCTGCCTGCTTGGAGCTCAGTGTGCCTTGGGTGCCCTGAGGGGTGGGCTCCTGGGCCAGGCCTCTCAGGTCCACTGTGGGATGGACATACCTCGGGAGAACCTCAATCCCTTGCCAGCAAACTCTGTCTTCAGGGCTTCCACAAACTTCTCCCGGATCTTCTCCTTCTGCAGAGGGAAGGGTGCAGACAGAAGCTCAGGAGGCCCAGCCCTATGCTAGGATATGTCCACACAAGCTCATTGGTCCTCTAGGTGGGTCTGACCCTCACATTACAAATGAGGAAACAGAGGTTCAGAGAGGGACTCTGCCTTGTTCAGTCAAGGTGCCCAGCCATAGTGGAAGAGCCAGGGCCTGATCCGGAAGGTCCTTGAAATGAACCTGGCCAGATGCCTGTCCATGGGTGTGGATGGGGTATTTTGAAAGAGGCCTGCGAGCAGAGGAGGGAGGAGGAAGGCCCCAGGGACAGGCAGCCCAAGTCCTCATCACATGTCCACCTTAGGGCACAGTTCAGACCCATCAGCTCTGCCCAAGAACAGCAAACTGAGGCTCAGGCACCAAATGAGTGTGAGAGGCCAAGGGCAGAAGACCATGACCAAGCAGCAGCAGGTCCCAGCACTGGTGTGGCATAGGATGCTGATGTGGCCTCACAGTGGACCCATTCACTGGGCATGTTCTGTGGGCTGGGCTGAGCGATTCAGCAGGACCCAGGAGAGCCCCCACCCCTGCCCCTCTGAGCAGCACCTTGATGCGTGGAGCAGGGAACTGTTGCTCTGGGCCTGACCCTGCTGAGACCATGGCGGGCATGGCAGGCCAGGCCTGGGGGGACCACGGAACATGCAAGCCTGGCCACACATCTTGGCTTCTGGGCTGGGGGGGGCACGGGAACAAATGGAAAGGAAGCAGCACTGAGCTCTATGGGACAGTCAGCTCACAGAGGACTGGCTTGAGAGGTCTGAACACATTCTGGGGGACCGGGGGCCACTGAGGATTTCAGGGCAAGGGAGCAGAGTGACTAGCACCACCTTGAACAGACTGGGCAGGGCTGGAACACAGGCAGGTGGTGTGGTACCTGGAGAGACCTAAGGACAGGCTGCCAGGGCTCCAGGCTTGCCTGCTGTGTTGTGTGGCCGTGGGCAGGTCATCGAAGTCTCTGAGCCTATTTTCTCGGTTAAGCATGGGGAAATGATTAATGAAGAGGGTGCTTCCCTCTTCTGGAAAAACAGATATAAGGGATGGGACACCTGCCGGCTCTGGCTCTGCCTTCCCAGTGGTTGTGTGGGCCTCAGGGAGGCCAGAGGCCCTCCAGAAGCCCTTAACCACTCCAACCAGAAAGATCCCTGTGGCTGTGGCCATGCCTACAGAAAGCCTCCAACACAGGGTAGGAGTCCTGTCGCTGAGCCCCTCCCCTCTCAGAGAAGCACCAGTGGGCAGCGGGCTGCATCAGTCTTCACTCTGCAGCCCACAGCCTAGGTGGCCCTGGGTATGTCATTTCCCCTCTGAGCCTTCATTTTCACGTTCATAAAATGGAATTAATGCCACTTGTTTCATAGATTCAAAGGCATCCCCTAGGCTGGGTATGGCTCAGCGTCAAGCGCTGGCCTGGCATGCACGAGGCCTGCGCTCAACCCCAGCACTGCAAAAAGACAAAAAGTACTTCTGGGCACTTGCTGTGTATGAGGCACACAGGACCCATCAGCCAACAAGTCACATACGTCTGTGGAGATGATGGTTTTGGGGAGAGCTGATAGAGGAACTGAGATCTTAAAAGTAGACAGTGTGGGGGGGGGTCAGAGGGCAGCGGTGGATGCTGGGGAAGCTAAGACAGGGCAGCGGTGCAGGACTGACAGAGGTGCGGTGTGAACATGAAGCTTGGGAGGGCCACCAGAAGGTGACATGTGAGCAGAGCTAAGGAAGTGAGTGGATGAGCTGGTGGGGGCTGAGTCTGCACCCTGGGAAACTGTCTGCTAAAGCAAGGAGGCCATGGCTGCAGCAGGGGGCAGAGGGGAGGGCAGCCAGCTGGTGAGAGAGGGCACGCACGGGGCGGTGGGAACGCATCAGGGAAGATGCCCACCATCCTGAGAGGGCATGGCGGACGGGCAGATGCACATCCAATGCTGAGAGGAGGCTGAAGTGGAGCAGGAGCCGGCAGAGCCCTCAGGGCTGGAGAGGGGCTGGAGAGCCTGGGAAGGACTGCCAGCAGGGGTGGGGGGTGACGACATGTGTAACAGATTGTCAAGGGCACTGCTGGAGAGCAGACCAGGCTGAGGGGGAGGGATTGGGGGCAGCCTGGGGGACAAGACAGTAGTCTGGGGAGTAGGGTGTTGGCCTGCAGCTGAGCAGACTTGAGACTGGTTCCCGAGGCTGAAGGAACAGGAGCTGTTGGATCCTGGACACTATGGGATGGGAAGGTGGCAACGACACACCCTAGGTGTTGGCTTGAGGAAGGAGGTAGCTGGGGTGCAGGTCATGAGGAAGGGAAACCAGCAAAAGAAGGGGCCCATAGCAGTGATACATGGCGATCAAAAGATGCTGGTTCAGCCGAGGCCACCCCCGATCCCACAGTTCACATTACTGAGAGAAAATAAAGGCTCAGAGAGGTTGAAAGACCCCAGACCTACAGGCCTGCACTGGCATAGTGGGTGGCACCTTGTCCAGTTCAGAGAACTCGATCCTCTCCTCCAGGGTGCAGCTGCGACCAATGGGCGAGATGTTCAGCATGCCATTCCGGAACTCGATGAAGGTTCCGCTGGTGGTGAGGAAGGCCCAGGAAAGGAGGGCGGGAGCCAGGGAGAATGAGAGCCAGGGAGAATGAGTACAGTCTCCCTGACTTCACAGGGGACAAGAATCACCCACTGCTAAATCAGGAGCCCAGGGCTGGGGTGCAGCTCTGTGGTAGGGTGCTTGCTAGCATGCTCCAGCCCTGGGACCATGCCAGCATCACCACGGGGAGTGGGAAGCCAGGGAACTGAGTCCAGGTTCCATCTGGGAGACCCACGCTTTTCCTCCCTTAAGTCCCAAGTTCTGGAGCCAGGCCAGATGGGACCTCACCGCTTCTTGGGCAGTCTGAGCAGGGCCATGTAGCTGAGGCAGAAGTTGATCAAGTCCTGTAGGAGTTCTTCTCCCAGGTGGTTCTGGATGGTCTGGACAAGGGACACAGGCTCTCAGATGTGGCAGAGATCTCTCCCCAGACCAGAAGGTACCTGTGCAATGTCCCAGTGGGGAAAAGTGGGGTACTGCAGGCTAGATCCTGGGGGGTGCTGACCTGCTTGGAGAGCAGCCGTCCATGCTTATACTGCACTGTCCCGTTCTCAGCAAACACATAATCAAACTTCTCAATGACTTCAGGGCCACACAGAAGCCAGGGAGAAAGAGAGAGTATGAGATCAGCGCCCGCTTTACCCCAAGCAAGCAGAGCAGAGGAAGCCTGCACTCCTGGGTTTGGCCTTCAGAGCCCATGGGTTCCATCCTGAACCTGCTTCTCCAGCCCTCCTCTCCTTCCACAGCTTTTCCTTTCCCATGAGCCAATCACTCCTCCAGCTCTTTATATGTTCCCCCTAAGGTCCTCTGCTTATCCTCCAAGATCCAGCTCTTTCCTCTGGAAGCCTTCCAGGACTCCCAGCAGGGGGCGCCATTTCCACTCTGTGCTCCCACAGCCCCACAGTAGAGGAGACTCCCCTTCTGGGCTTCCCTGTTCCCTGGGCTGACTGCCTTGGGGAGTTTTCAGCTCTCGCTGCCCACAGAAGCTGCTGGGGTGCGTGAGCTGGGCTGCAGAGGGAGCAGGGCCAGGATGCTGCAGCAGGGTTTGGGGGGTGGGGGCCATGATCACCTGGACTATGGTGGGGTGCTGGAAATGGAGACGTAGACAGGAGAGGGAGATCATTTTGGACACACTGGTGGAAAAAACAAGGGGATGTGGGGAAAAGGAAAATTCAAGGAAGTTTCTGGTTTAAGGAACTAGAGGTTATCAGCTGCCACTTAGCTGAAGTAAAGGCTCTGGGATCCAAATCGCTTCCTGGGAGACTTAGTCCACTGTTAGAAACGGGATGATCTCTCTATTCTGGCCAGGATTACCTGAGAGCTTTAACACCTGGTCATCTATCTTGCTTTGCTTTGCTTCCCTTCCCCACTTCCTTACTTCCTCCCCGCCCTCTGTGCACTGGTATTTAACCCAGTGGTGCTTTACCATTCACCTACAGCCCCAGCTCCTTTTATTTATTTTGAGACAGTGTCTTATTAAGTTGCTTAGGTCCTCACTAACTTTCTGAGGCTAGCCTGGAACTTGAAATCCTCCTGCCTCAGCCTCTCATGGCTGGGATTACAGGTCTAAGCTACTGTGCCCTGCAACACCTGGAAATTTTCAACAAATCATAGCCACTATTGATTATGTCCATTTTTTTAAAGCTGGGAATTCTCATCTGAATTCTACCAGACTTTTTTTTAAATATTTATTTTTTAGGTGTAGATGGACACAACACAATGCCTTTATTTTTAGGTGGTGCTAAGGATCGAACTCGAGTCCCGCCCATGCTAGGCGAGCGCTCTACTGCTGAGCCACAATCCCAGCCCCAATAATGCCCATTTTAAAGAGGAGGAAATCTAGATTCAACAGGGAGTCATGAGGATGTAAACTGCAGAAGGTCAGGATTTGGTCAGACTTGTTCCCAGCCCCTGCCTGGCCACTGGCTCACTCAGTGCTTGTTGACTCAGTAAGGGGGCATCTGGCTGCTGCTTCTCTACCTCTTTTGCCCCACAGAAGCAGTACAAGGTCTTTGGGGTGCCCAGGAATATCCTGACTCCCCAGCTCCCTGTTCCCTCCACCCTCACCACTGGAACAGGCTGCAGCCCACTCCTACCTTCATCCCCATCTCCCAGCTGCTCAGCAATCTTGGAGTAATCGGAGCCGCCCACCACTCCAATCTGCACCCGACTGCGCAGCTTCTGCAGGAAAGCTGATACCTCAGGGTCAATTTTCTGCAGTGAGGAAGGAGGAAGAGAAGGATTTTGACTCAGGGACCTCCACTTAGCCCCCACTTAGTGCTCAGAATCAGGGAGCTCACTTTCTACCTGATGTCAGTCACTAGGCGCTGAGCATCATAATCTGAAAATCAGGAATGATCCAAAACTCAAAACTTTTTGCTCACTGACATAATACCACAAGTGGAAAATTCTATTCTTGACTTAATCTGATGGGTCACGGAAGCACACTAAAAATATTAAATGTTGACCTAGTTATCCCGCTGCTCAGTATATACCCTAGCACTTAGAATCAGCATACTACAGTGATATACCCACATCAATGTTTATAGCAGCTCAATTCATAATAGCTAAGCTATGGAACCAACCTAGGTGCCCTTCAACAGATGAATGGATTAATTAAATGTGGTACATATACACAATAGAATATTACTCAGCCACAAAAAAGAATGACTTAATGACTTTTGCTGGTAAGTGGATGGATCTGGAGACTATCATATTAAGTGATATAAGCCAATCCCCAAAAACCAAAGGCCCAGGGCTGGGGATACAGCTTAGCTGGTAGAGTACTTGCCTTGCATGCACTAGGCCCCGGGTTCTATCTTCCTGTGACTTGCTTTTCTATCAAAAGCAAGTCACAGGAAGGCACATATAGTATAATGCCAATTTATCTCTAAATGATAAGAAACAAAAACAAAAACAAAAAAACAACTACAAAGGCCCAATGTTCTCTCTGATACATCTCTGATGCTAATTCACAACAAGGAGGAAGGGAGGGAATAGAAATTCACTGGATTGGACAAAGGGAAATGAAAGGGAGGGAGGATGCGAATAGGAAAAACAGTAGAACGGGGGCTGGGAATGTGGTTCAAGCGGTAGTGTGTGCTTGTCTGGCATGCGTGCGGCCCAGGTTCAATCCTCAGCACCACATACAAAGATAAAAAAATAAATAAATGTTAAAATTCTCTCTCTCTCTCTCTCTTAAAAAAAAAAAAAAAACAGTATAATGAATCAGACATAACTTTTCTATTTTCATATATGACTATACCAATGGTGAAACTCCACATCATGTACAACCACAAGAATGGGATCTTAATTAGAATAAGTTATACTCCATGTATGTATAACATGTAAAAATACACTCTACTGTCATGTACATATCTAAAAAAGAAAAAAAAATTAAATTGTATAAAATAGGGCCAGGGTATAGCTCAGTGGCACAGCAGTTGTCTACCATTCATGAGGCCCTGGGTTTGATGCCCAGCACCAAAAAATAAAAAAAATTAAAAAATAAAAAAAAAAGGAAAAATATAACATTGCCTTCAGGCTATGTGGCAATGTGTATAAGGTGTGTGTGTACTGTTTCCAGTAGTGGGGATCTGACCCAGGGGCACTCTACCACTAAGCTACAATTAAATCCCATTTTTAAACATTTTGAGGCAGGGTCTTGCTAAGTTGCCCAGGCTGGCCTTGAACTTGTGATCCTCTTGCTTTGGTCTCCCGGGTAGCTGGGATCATGGGTGAGTGACATCCCACTCAGCTGTATAAGGCATATGTGAAACATGAATGAACTTTGTGTTTAGCCCTATGTCCTAGCCCCAAAATATCTTGTTGTCTCATTAGGTATGTGCAAATATTAAAAAATATAAAAAAATCCAAAATATCTCTAGTCCCAAGCATTTTGGATAAGAGATACTTGTCCCTCACTTGTTTTGATGTCTAAAACTAAATGTACCTTAATTCAAACTCTGACTCAAGTCCCTAACAACAGGATGACCTTGAGCAAATGGCTTTGTCTTTCTTTCCCTCAATGTCTCTTCTGTTAAATGGGTACATAGTATACAGGGGCAGCTGTTAGAATTAAATGGGATAATGTATCCAAAGGACTTGGAAATGAAAAACAATGAACTGGTGACTGATGATGTGAAAAGATTCTCCTAATGAAATGTTAGTGAGTTATAAACTGAATTTTCATCCATTTAAATATACAAAATGACAACATCTAAAGTGGGAGACAATGCAGGGAAACAGGTGCTCTTGGATACTGTTGGGGGAATACAAACTGGTATAGCTGTTTTGGAAGGTAATTTAGCAGGATCTATTAAACTTAAAATGCATATACCCCATCACCTGGAATTTCTACTTCTCTTGCCCAGGTATATACGGAGGTTCATAAGGGGTATATTTATAATAGTGAAAAAACTGCAAGCAACTTACATGCTTGTCAACAGGAGAATGACACATACCTACTCTACTGCAGGTACTCAGGTAAGGCAGGCCTGTGCTTCAATGTAATAGGATCCCAAGACACGATGTTAACTACCAAAAGCAAGTCACAGGAAGGCACATATAGTATAATGCCACTTAATTAAAAATAGCCTTACAAAACAATGCCTAATATTTTCACTGGGCAAATAGTTCCAGATAAAGGTCTGGAAAGAAGCCACCCAAGCAACTTTGGGGAGGGGGCTGAGCCCCTTCCTTGTGGGTTCGGAGGGGACTTTAGCCTTCCCTATTATATTATTTTCATTCTTTACAAAAATGAATGTGTCCTGTGAACACATGTATAATTGAAATTTTACTTTTGAAAAACGCAAAGCACAGGGCCTGCAGTGGACAATAAACAGGCAGTCCTTGTTCAGGCTGTTGGGATACAGTAAAGGGTGGGGGGAGGTGTGCTTAGGCCCCACCACCCTCCCTCCAGGCTGCCTTTGGCTCCGGGATCCACACCCAGCAAGGGGGCTGATCCCTTTCCAAAACCCCATCCCTAGCCAAGGCAACTTGGCTAAAGGGGAGGGGAGGGGCCATGGGAGGCTAAGACCTGGGTTCCCATCAGCCTCTGCCTAGAAACACATCCCCACTACTCCTGCTACGGGAGGAACCTCCGGTGGCTCTTGGGGCCCTCATGCTGGAGGGTGGAATACCCACAGGGTGGGCACCAGTGAAGCCTGCTTATTCATGCATCCAGCTGGTGAGGGTGGGTCTGAGGACTCGCCCACGATGAGAGCAAAGGGAGAAAACTGGGTGCGGTGCAGAGGTCGGAGGATGGCCCCACGGGTTGATTCGGAAGGAGAACTTCACTTCCATTCTCACTGTGCCTCAGTAGCTCCATTGTAACCACCTCCAGGTTTATGGAGCCCCCGAAAAAGGAAAGCAGCCCTCTCTGCTCCATGACACGGGTGGAAGGTGGGCGGGTGGCTTGAGAAACTAAACGCAGCCTCAGACCTGCAAACTCAGGGGCGGGAGGGCTCCGAGAGCCTCTTGCCCCCACCAGAGGGCGACGCTGACATTTCGGCGCGCGCCAGGCCCTGCTGGGACCATGGCTTCAGATGCCAGCTTCGACTACTGGTGCATCCTAGGGCTGAGACGGGGTGCGAGCCCCGGAGCCAGGCCTCGCCGTACGGAACCCTCCTGGGAAAAGAGCCGAGCCCCCATCCACAGCCCCCTCCCTCCAGGACTGGAACTAGCCCCAGCGCTCCCGAGAAGGTCAGGGCATGGACGCCCGGAAGGCTGGGGCACGGGTACCAAGGTCCCCTTCACCAGGGGAGCTCGGCCCTAGGAGGGCAAGGGCGGGAACCGCTGCATCCCACACCGGGACCGGGAGTGTCCGCGGTCACGCCGCCGCAGGCCCCATGCTTGCCCTCGCGGGTCCGCGCGACACTCCGGGCCGGGGATTCGGAACGTCGGGGCGCTACCTGGCGAGCCGGCGTGAGGGTCCCGTCCACGTCAAACAAGCAGAGGACGCGCTCCTTCCTTCGGGCGCCCTCGGCGGTGACAGCCATGGCTGCAGCTCCGCGCGCCGGGCGGAGTCACTGGATGCGGCCGCCCAGGTCGCGCCGGGCGGAGGCTGGACGGGGCGGGGCCGGGAGCCCGCCAGGCGGCGCCGCGCTGAGGGGGCGTGGCTAGGGTGGGCCGGACGGGGGCGGGGTCTGGGCCCGCTGAAAGGAGGCTGGGGCGCTCTGGCGGGGGCGTGGCACAGCGTCCCGCGGGCCGGAGGCGGGGCCTGAGCCTGCGCGCCGAACCGGGTCTGCGACGACGGCTGCGGAGGGATCCGGAAGGACGGAGCAAGGCCCGGCTGGGCAGGTCGGACTCGCCCTCGCCGCGGCCAAGATTTCCAGGGCAGTCCCTTTGCCCTACAAGGCTTGAACTGCAAATCTCCTCATGGCTCAGGCTTTGGACTTTGTCTGACAGCCTTCCTGATGTCATTCGTGCACTCCTAAGGCCCAGCTCTTCGTCCGCCTCCGTGAAGTATCCTGTCCAAATTGGGCGCCGCCTGCAATCCCAGCTGCTCAGCAGGTGGAGGCAGGAGGAGCGCAAGTTCAAAGCCAGTCACAGCAATTTAGCGAGGCCCTGTCTCAAAATAAAAAAGGATTCTGGGTTCAATACCTGGTCCACCGCCCCCCCAAAAAAAGAAGCCTGCTCAGATCCCACTTTTTTTTTTTTTTGTACTAGGGATTGAACCCAAGGGTGCTTTACCACTGAACTACATCATCAGCCCTTTATATTTTTTATTTTGAGACAGGGTAACTCTTGAGTTGCTTAGAGCCTTGCTAAACTGATGAGGCTGGCCTCGGATTTGTGATCTTCTGCCTCAGTTTCCCTAGTCGCTGGAATTACAGTGAAAGACCCCAGCCTCAAAGCCTTAAGCTTAATGTTAAGAAATATAACCTTTTGCCCTGCAGTCACAAGATGCTTCCTCCTAACAGCAACCCATGCCCCACACCCCCCTTGTTGTAACCCATATGTTAACACCCTCATGTCAAAACTCCCCCAGCAGCACGTAGCCCCCTCAAGTCTTGCACAAAAAACCACTCTGCCCCCCCCCGTGACCTGAGGGCAAAAATTTAGGGGAACTTGAGAGGGGGCCAATAAAATAGCTGTTACTGTGCTAAGCTGGAATCTTGTCCCTTGCACCCTATAAAAACCCTGTAACCCCGAGCCCGTGTGTGCAAGCTGCCAAAGCTACGGCCGAGGTTCTGCTTCGCACCCATAGGCGCCTGTGTGAGAATAAACTCCTCCTGCTGATTGCATCCAGTGACTCGCGTGTTCATTTCTGGGTTGGGGTCTCGGGGGTCTTTCAACAGGCAAGCGCTATTGATCCTTGTTTTGCTGTTTTATATATTTCTATCTCCCTATTCTTACCTGAGAAGGAAAGTAACTTTGAAGTGACTAACCTGTTTTTTATTTCTGCTTTCTTGGGCTCTTCCCTGTCTGTAAAACCAACCTACTGCCAAGCATGGTGCCCATGCCTGTGATCCCAGGGACACCTTGAAGCCAGATTAAAAATTAGGTAGTCAGTGTAGTTAGGTAAATCGGGTCTAATATCAGTGAAATCTAAAATGGAGGCCATACTGATAATGATTCCAGGAAACGCAGGACAACTCATGGAATGTTAATGAAGTCCCAGAAAGGCCCTAGGCCAAAGTCCACCCCAAAGAAATGTTAATGGAACCCAGGAAACAGCCCCCAACAGATTTGGAGATAGCCCATCCCAAAGAAGTGATAATGAAGTCCTTCCTGCCCAGATTACTTGTTTGGCCCACCTGTGTCCCAACCCTTCCCACCTACATTCCATCACCAAAACTATAAAAAGGGGAGACAACCGCACTTCCACGGATTCCACCTCTTGGGTACCCTTCTTCCTCCGGGAGAAGTCTTTTCTGCTGTCCTTTAATACACATCTAATTTCTACTCTGACCTTGCCTCGGTGTGCTTCTTTGGTGTTATTCTTCAACATTGGGGAAGCAAGGACTCGTCACCGGCCAACAGCGGTAACAACCTGAGGCAGGAGGATCCTAAATTTGAGCAGCCTCAGACCTGCAAACTCTGGGGCGGGAGGGCTCCGAGAGCCTCTTGCCCCCACCAGAGGGCGAGAGGCAACTAACTGAGACCCTGTCTCAAAGCATAAAATGGGCTGGGAATATAGCTCAGAGATAGAGTGCCCCTGGGCTCAATCCCCAGTAGTGCAAAAAATAAGAAATATAAAGAAACTGGGCTGGGGTTGTGGTTCAGTGGTAGAGCACTTGCCAAGCAAGTGTGAGGCATTGAATTCCATCCTCAACACTACATAAAAAATAAACAGTAAAATAAAATAAAGGTAGTGTGTCCATATATATATATATATATATATATATATATATATATATACATATATATTTATATATATTATATAAAATGCATATATATGTATGTATATGTGTGTGTGTGTGTGTGTATGTGTGTATATATATATATATCTCAAACCTCTTCTCAGCTCAGTGGGAACCCTTGCTCTATTTTATGGGATGAAGTGTTGCCCAATTATTATTAGTAGGAGTAGCAGTAGTACCAGGGATTGAAACCAGGAGCACTTAACCATTGAGCCACATCTCCAGACCTCTTTTTCCACCCCCAATTTTGTTTTATTTTTTTTTAATTCTGTAGTTGTAGATGGACAGAATGCTTTTGTTTATTTTTATGTGATGCTGATGATCGAACCTGGTGCCTCACACATGCTAGGCAAATGCTTTACCACTGAGCTATAGCCCCAGTCCCCCAACCTTTTTTTTTTAATATTTATTTTTTAGTTGTATGTGGGCACAATATCTTTATTTCATTTTTATGTAGTGCCTCATGTGTGCTAGGCAAGCTCTCTACCACTGACCCACAACCCCAGTCCCTCCCCCGCCCTTTTTATTTTTTGTTTTGAGACAGGGTCTTGCTAAACTGCTTTAGGTTCTCAGCTGAGGCTGACCTTGAACTTGTGATCCTCCTGCCTCAGCCTCCTGAGCCACTGGAAGGGCCCCTGTGCCCAACAAGTATTGCCCAATTCTAAAATAGAAAATGAGACCCACTTAGACCCTCAAAATTACTTGTTGTAATTCTGTCCTTGACAGCAGTTTGGGTCATATACACCCACATACTTATGAAGGGTACTGCTGCTCACAGTTCCTTTGGTAGACCTGGTTCTTTTTCTGTCAGGTAGTAGTGGTTTCCTGAAGAGATCATCAGAGTCAGAGTTTGGAGAATTGCAGTTTGGTTCCAGCTAACTTTAAGGATGTGGATAGGTCATCATACCTTGCTGGGCCTTAGGTTCTGCATTTATATAATGGGGATGTAAACCCACCTGACAGGAGTATGAAAGGTGAGATAGTAAAAACTGATATTTACCCATCCTCTGGCATGGGGCAGCCAGCATACTGGATGCTTGACCACATATTTTCACTTGCTCTGGGAGCAAGTCTAGGAGGTGCTAATTCCTCCACCTGCTAAAGAGAGAGGGGTGTGCCTTACACTTCACAGAGCTCCCAGCAGCCACAGTTCAGCCAGGTGGAGTCAGAAAAGGTAAGGGAAGCACTTACTGCAGGTGCTATTTTAAAAAAAAAAAAAATATTTATTTTTTAGTTGTAGTTGGATACAATACCTTTATTTATTTATTTTTATGTGGTGCTGAGGATCGAACCCAGGGCCTTGCACATGCTAGGTGAGCGTTCCTCCGCTGAGCCACAACCCCAACCCTGCAGGTGCTAATTTTAAGAGGCATCAAAAGTTCTGTAATCAAGCTGGGCCCAGTGGTACAGGCCTGTAATCCCAGCTACTCAGGAGGCTGAGGCAGGAGGACCTCAAAGTCAGGCCAATGTCAGTATCTTAGCAAGATCCTGTCTCAAATTTAAACAACAATTTTAAAAATCACAGAGGATGTAAAACTTGCTTAGCATGTGTAAGGCTGTGGGTTCTATCCCTGGAACTAAAAAAAAAAAAAAAAAATTCAGTAGTCACTGGGATTACAGGTGTGCACCACTTGCCTGGGTGTCAAGATAATATTTTAATGTAATATTTTTTTTTCATCTGTGAACAAAGTATGAAAAAAAATTAAAGACAGGATCAGTGATGGAATATGCTGAGAGGCCATGTTGGAGTCAGAGGTCAAAGGAAAAGTCAGTCTTTTTCCAGGCCCTGGTGGCAGAGTTTGATTCTTCAACAATATGTTGTGCCTGACACTCCTCTGGGTCCTTGGAGCACTGCCGGGAACAAATTAAGGGTCTCACCTCCCAGGGGCTTTTGTATGTGCTGTTGATGTGGACAGCTAACTGTTTTGTTTTTGTGGTGCTGAAAAGCATGTGGTCTATCCCTCAGCTATACACCCAGCCCTGCTCTGTCCTGACCTGCTCTGAGTTGGTTCTGGCAGGGCCTGTCTAGTGCCTGTGCATGGGACTGGAATTACCCAGATTTAGTCTATGATACCTCACCGGTGATCCCTGTTTCACTGGTTGAATGCAGTTTCCTGGAACCCGCCCTTGGCATGGGTATCAGGTAGTTCTGGGATGCTGTCCACCAGGTAGGATGAGGTTTTGTCTTCCTAGAACTGGATCCACCTTTCCAAAGACAAAGATAAGTTCCCTTGTCCCCACACCCATGCCTTAGACTGCAGAGAACTAGTCTTCTTACAACACAGTTTCTATAGCTTCTCATCTGAATTTTCAACCACAGGCATTTCACCTGAAACCCAGGTGACTGGCTCTGAAGCACAGACCCAGGGATACCAGGGGGGGAAAATCCCTGCGGCCTCCAGTATGTCCCTTTAACTCATCCTTGGCAACTGGTGCTCAGATGGGGCCCTGGGGAAAGGAAGGAGCAAGACAGGGAGGGAGGACTGGCCAGAAGGGTGGCTTTGAGAGTACCAGAGGAAGCCAGGACTGAACCAGAGGGCCTGAGACCCCAACCTGGCAGGGTTCTTTTCAGGAAAGAAGATCCTGGGCTCTTCTGAGACAAACACGAGCCTGAGGTTTGAAGGTTAGTGACATTCATGTTTGGTGGGCGCGGTGTAGCTCCCACTTTGAGCATTTTTCTTATGTTTCCCAATCTCTCTCTGAAGTACCCAAATTCAAGAGGTAGGTGCTGACACCAGAGAAATGCAGTGATTTTCCTAGGGTCACACGCACAGTCAGGTTTCCCGTCTCAGTTCTGTACCCCCAAATCCTATGCTTTCTCCTGGCTCCTCCCTGGTGGTGCAGGCAGTGTAGAAGTCAACGCACTGAAAGAATATAGGGGCTGTTGACTTTCTTTTTCTCTACCTGGAATGTGATCTTTTGAGGGGTGGGCAGCCTCTTCTGTGTTGTTGGGTTTGGAGGTGGGCAACCTCCGTGTCAGTTTGTGGGCTACTCTTCCCCGCAGCTGGCCTTAAGCAGGTGCCTTCCACTCTCAGCCATTCCTCTTCTAGGGATGGGGCCAGCAATGCTGCCAGGAAGCTGAAGGGAGTAGGGAAAAAGGTGTTTTTAAAGAGGCACTGCAAAGGGCTGTCACAGTTTGTTTTCCTTTTCAAAATACCTACAGGGTTTACATTGTTTTCACAATAGATAATTGAATTTGAACACTTGAAGGGCAAAGGACGCATGCTCAGAGATCGTGTTTGTTGGAGAGAGTGGAAGCTGTTGCTGGGTTGGCTCAGGTCCCATGGGGCTCTTAGCCAGTGGGGACAGATCAGTGGTTTCAGTGGATGAGAGCCCAGCCCCAGCTACTGGAAGAACTTGGTTAAGTTCTTTCCTGATTGTTCAAGCCAGGGGTGGGGAGAGGAGTCACACTAGGAGGGGTCTTTGGGACCATCTGATACACGGTTTCCTACAGATGAAAAAAAGCCCAGGGAGGGGAAGGACTTGATCAAGGTCTCAAGGTCTCAATCCAGGTGGGCTGGAATTGAGGACCAGTTTCTTTTTTGATGACCTACCCCCTCCAGCCGATGTCTGTTCAATGCTGGGTTGGTGGGAGTGTGCCGGAGGCAACCCCGGGGTCAGGCGGACAGCTCTCGTGGGAAGAGGACACCACTGGTCCCAAAGCGCTGAAAAAGGGATCCAGGTGGAGCAAATGTGGACTGAGCCATGGAGGTTGTGAAACCACCTGCGTGACAAAGGACTGGCAATTGAGGCAGGGCGTGGGGTTGGATCATGAGAAGGGCCTTGATAACGTGAGGGCAAGGCGTTTGGCTGTCACCCCGTGGACTCTTACTAGACCAAGCAGTGACCCAGGTATGTGCGGAACTCCGCATGTCCGGAGTTGGGCCGTGGGCCGGGCCGGGTATGCTGGTCCACAGCGCCCCCTGGTGTTCACCTCCCTTATGGCCTCGTGACCGTGAGTGGCTCTCTCCAGCTGATCCTGCACACCAGATCAGTTCCAGCCGCTTCCCATCTTTCCAAAGCCTCCAGCGCCTTGGTCAAGGAATCACGTTCAGTTGTGTGTCAGACCCTTGCTGGGCTCTTTGCCTGCCCTCTTGTTATCGGCAGCCAAACCAGGAAACCTGCCTGGATTGTGGCTGGCCGTGGACTCGCATAAGAAATAAGGATGTAAAAAGGAAAAACGATTTTCCACAGTTTAACTTTCGGGAGGAGCAGAGGCTGAGGCAGGAGGATTGCAAGTTCGAGGCTAGCTTTGGCAACTTAGTGAGACCCTGTCATAAAATAAAAATAGAGAACTGGGAGCCGGGCGTGGTGGCGCACGCAGGTAATCCCACTGGCTCAGGAGGATTAAAAGTTCAAAGCCAGCCTCAGCAATTCAGTGAGGCCCTAAGCAATTTATTGAGATTCTGTCTCAAAAAAAATAGAAAGGGGGATGTTACTCAGTGGTAAAGTGCCCCAGGGTTCAATCCCAGTATTGAACTGGCGAGAAACAGACCGATCCCGGGTGTTACAGAAGATTTTAGAATTTATAGAAACAAAAATCAGAAGAGATACAAATGCAGATTCAGCAAGGCTGCGCTAGCCTGAGAACGCGTCCCATTTAAGCTTCCCTGGCAACACACCTGGCCATTCTCAGCAGAGGAAGTTCAGGAGCTGAAAACCCTTTGGAACTTTTAATTTTAAAGGGCTCTATGTCACTCTTTGAGGCCAGAGCCACTATCTGGGCATGAGGACAGTGAGTCTCAGTCTGGTTCCCAACCAGCCTGGGCAGGTATTCCCCTAAACTACCATCTCACTCCCAAGCAGGTCCCTGCCCCCACCACAGCTGCCTGACAGTTCCCTCAGGCACTGGGGAACTTTGCTGGAAGGTTCTCTTAGAATTCCCTCTACCCCAGCACCACCGCGACCTGTGCCTCCTCACTGCATGTTACAACAAAGTGAGATTCCAGAGAGCATGGTTAGCGTTTGCACCTTCAGATGTCCTGAAACATCTGCAAGGTTGGTAGTTTCTCAGGATGACGGAATTTCAGGTGATTTTTTTTTCATCTTTGTACTTTTATTGTTTACTTCGATTTTCTTTCTTTTTTTTTTTTTATATTTTTTAGTTCTCGGCAGACACAACATCTTTGTATGTGGTGCTGAGGATCGAACCCGGGCCGCACGCATGCCAGGCGAGCGTGCTACTGCTTGAGCCACATCCCCAGCCCTTACTTCGATTTTCTAAATACATTCTTTTTTTTTTCTTCAGTGCTGGGGATCAAACTCAGGGCCTTACACACAAGCACTCCATCAACTAAGCTACACCCCCAGCTCTGAAACACATTCCTTACACAGAAATCAAGGCACATTCCAAGTTCAAAGCTGGGGTAGCTACAGGAGGCCATACGGCAGGGCGGTGGTTCTGTCTAAGCTCCAAAGTCTTGTCCAGGGCTTCTCCACAGCACCAAGCACACCTCTGTGCACTGTGCACCTGCTGCCCCAACCCCACTGCTTTCCTCCCAGGCTTCCTGCTGCAGCCTCTCACCATATGCGCCCCTCCCACCATGAATAGCACATGGGAACCACCCACTCTCCTGCTTGGTCACCCCCAAGTCCCTGTCCTGCACCTCCTGCTGCTCTCTGCCCACCTACTCTGTTCTCTTGGACCCTCCAGCGTTCTCACTAGCTATTCCCTCTGCTAGGAATCCAACCCCCAAGACCTGTGGTCTTCATCATTCTGGTAACAGATTAAATATTATGTCCTCAGAGAAGCCTCCCCAACCTAACCTATCCCTCCTTCCACACAATGCTGCCACCTGGCTTTATTACTTCTCTGGCACCATCACCATTTGGGATCCCCTAACTTGTACTCTCCTAGCCTCACCTGCCTAGGTAGGGCCTTGCCAACAGTGCTCACCACCAGAGTGCGGTGGCTGCACATATTGGTCCCAGGGAAATGGCTGTGGGGTTGAATGAACCACCTCAGACTGACTGGCTGTGAGTTGCAAAGTCTGGGGAAAACACCTGTTTTCTGCCCTTCCCTCCAGAGGTAGATGGAAGCACAACTGCAAGAGTTTGTAAGGTGAGGTGGGTGCCATTTCCATCTTACAGGGTCACTGAACTGGACAGGCCCCTCCAGTGGCAAAGCTGGGACTTATCTTCCAGTGTGTGACCTGAGTAAGTCTCAGGGACTCCTTCCTCTGAACAGGTTGTCCTCAGGAAGCGGGTATGTCAGTAAAGCCAACTGCACTCCGCACCCCCGGGAAGGAGCCAGAATCTTGTGTCATTCCTAAACTAGCACACTAGGAAAACAGTGCCTCAGTGGGGAAGTCGGTGGGGACGCCACAGCAGCGGGTGTTGAGAAAACATGGTCTGGATGAAAGGGCAGGTTCAGCCACCAGCCAACTGGATAACTTTGGTTCTCTGTCCTGTCAAATGGGACACCTCAAGCCTGTCATGTGTGAAAGCACCCAGCACAGGTCAGGCTCATGGAAATGGCTCACATGAAGTGGGTCTCCTGGGTTCACTCTGAGAGCCAACATCAGCCCCAACACTTGTTCAGTGAGATCACTGCAGCAAGGTGGGGAGAGACCCTGGGAACCAGAGACCCAGCCGTTAGCCAAGATGAAAGAAGTAAACAATTCTGGTAAGTGAGGCCACACACCCTCCTGATGGCCAAGTTTTTTTCTGGGGAAGACCTTAGAATTTGAAACCACTCCACCACTAGCTGCAAGGTGACCTGGGGCAAGAATTCCCTCTGAGCCTTTTAGCCATCTTTTTTATTGGTGTGTGTGTGGGGGGGGTACTGGAGATTGAACCTAAGGGTGCTTTACCACTGAGCGATATCATCAGTCTTTTATTTTTTTTCCATCTTGACATATATTTTTTAATGTTTGGCTAAATATTTTTTTCCCCAAGTCTTTTTTTAAATTAAATTTTAAGTCAGGGTCTTGCTAAGTTGCTGAGACTGTCCTCAAACTTGCAATCCTCCTGCCTCAGCCTCCTAATCATTGGGATTATAGGTGTGCACCACCACACCCAACTTCCCATCTTCCATCAATCAAGAGAGAAAGCCATATTGTCTGCCTTGCTATCTCTGCTCATCCTCAAGGTTTACACCAAGCAAAGGCAGCAGCTCCAGGCTCAGCAAGGTTAAGTTCAGAGAAAAACAGAAAAGCCTAGGGTTGCTTCAGGCTGGACACACACCCAGATGGGACCCAAGCACCACACAAAGCAGCAGGCAGAAATGTTTATTGCATTAGAAAAAACACCAATGTCAACCAGCAGACACCTCCATACTAGACACAATTTTTAGTTTGACTTCAAGGGCATAAAGGAATCTCGAAGGTACAAGATTTATTTCTGGGAGAGGGGAATGGTCTCATCCCTCTTCCTTCTCTGACCCTTTAAAACCAATGGACGTCTATAGAGGTGTCCACTGTGTAACACAAAGATATGACTCATTTCCCATTCTGTTTGCCTGTACATGCCCACATGGAGTTAGCTGGTCACAAGTATGCCCCTGAGGTTCTGGGATAGACAGAGAGAGGGGAGGATGGTGCTAGGGTCCTAGCCTGGGCCTGGGCTACCACAGAGAGTGACAGTGGGGCTTGCAGAGGGGGATGGGAGTCTGCCTCCTGCAGAGTTCTGGGAGGCTGCTCACCCCTCCATCTCCCCACATTGGCACGAATGGCTGCTGGGCATGAAGGGGGGACTTTTTGAGGAATCAAATGACTCAAATTCCCTCAGGGGAGCCACTCAGAATAACTCTGGGCCTGAGGGTGACTTGCTGCAAGGAGCAAAACCAGTTGAGCCTGGACATGGCAGAAAACAGCCCACTGCCCTCCAGATAGAGAAGACAGCTCTGGAGCAGGAACTGGGAAGAGGGAGTTCTGGGCCAGGCAAGCTGAAGAGCCAACTGGTGGGAGGCAGGGCGATGGCTGAGACCAACCTGCCACCTGCCCAGAAGAAACCCAGCTTCGGACACCCGTTCTTCCTGGGCCAATTCCACAAGTGAATCAATATTAAAGAATCCCTGTTGGTTTCCACTGTAATTTATCTATGTCCACCAGCAGTTTAGTGGATTTTGAGAAGAATGAGACTGCTCATTCATTTGGCCTCTAATCTTAAAGTTAATGTCACTTGGTATCCCAGCTGGACATGGCCCTGGTCAGATCACAGCAAATACTAAGGCAGAATGACATCTTTTCCTCTAGCTGAGACCCTGATGATGCCAACTGCTATGGATAATGGCAGAGACGGTGGGGATGGGGCCAGGGATGAGCAGCAGCTTTTCGGGGAGGAAAGGCGCCTGCCCCGGAAGGAGCAATTGAACTCAAGTTTAGAAGTGGCAGGGACCCAAGGGGGAGAGCCACGACTTAGGCACCTGGCAGCCGAGTCCTTTCTCCTCACTCACTGGTTTGTGTAAAGAAAGGAAGTCAGAGAGCCTCTCCAGATCCAGGATTCCAGACTGTTCCCTGCCCATGAGTTTCTAGCAGCAAGTCTTTAGGAAAATGCCCTCTCACACTCCAACCAGGCCTCCTTAAAGCCAGAATGACAATGGAAATGACATGTGCCTTCAAAACATATTTAGGATAATGTAAAAGTTCCTATTGGAAACAATTCTAAATTTTTTGCCACCGTGATTCTGCAACATTATTCTTTCTACATCAGGGGTATCTTCCTAGAGCAGGGAATCATATCCCCTTGGTCCCTAGCTGAATACTGCATATCGGTCTGGGTGGGTGGTTCTAAGTGACTGCAAATTACCTTCATCATTGTTTGCGGACAGAAGGCTTGGGTCTCTGTTGCACAAGCCCGGACCTTCAGCCATGACCGTCGGTCAGCTATGCTGAGGGAGAGAGCACTGTGGTGGACAGCAAACAGGTTTTCCAAAACTGATGGCAGAAAATTTTGCAATCAGTCCAGGTGGAAGGGGGAATGGCTTTATCCTGTTTTCTTGCTGTCACTCTCCTGTGATCCTGAGGCTCTAGCTGCTCCAGCCCTGGCCCCATGGGCTGGGACAGGGGAGGGAAGGTCGGGGAGCTGCAGCTAAAGAGTTCACTTAGGCTGGGTTAGTCACCCTGCAACTGGTCCCAAGTGTACCAAATCCTTTGGTGCATGAACCACTAGAGAGTAACTGCTTCTGGTCACGATGTTGTAAAACTCACCTGGGTCCCACAGGTGTGGCAACCTGGGTGGAGTGTGGGTATTCTCTGGAAGGAGGTTCTAGGTTGGGGCTCCTCCAAACTGTGCCTCTTGCTTTTTGCTTAAACAAATCCCCTCCGTTTCTCCAGTGTGGAGGACGCTTAGGAAACAGCGTCAAAAGTGAACTCACAGACAAGACAGCCTTAATAAATTAGTATAATACTATTAGAAGGGGTGGCATTTTGTTCTGTTTCTTAGCAGCATTGTCCTACATGCGGCCTGACGATCTCCTTCCCTGGGATTTTTAAAAAGCCGTCCCCTGGTTGTTAGCTCTGATGTAAAATTATAAAATAGAAATCTGGTAGGGTTTGTTTTGTTTAAAAAGGAAAAGCCCTGGAGAAGCGGGCGGTCCCGTGCAGTCCTGTTAGCTCTGGCCATTGGGTCTGCCCACAGCGTTCCCTCCAGGAGGCTGGATCTGGATGGAGTCCAGGAGCGGTCGGAGTGCCTGTCCGAAGGGCCTGCGGGGAAACAGACAAGAGCTGGGTGGGCTCTGGGTGTGCTCTGCCCACAGACAGACAGTGGAAGGTGGCTGCTGGCAAGGGCAGGGCTATGGTTTGGATACAGAGGGCCTATGTTCTCCTTCTCCTCTCTCTGCTTCCTACCATGGTGCCTCACTGCAAGCCCAACGGCAAT
This sequence comes from Ictidomys tridecemlineatus, assembly GCF_052094955.1. NCBI lineage: Eukaryota > Metazoa > Chordata > Mammalia > Rodentia > Sciuridae > Ictidomys > Ictidomys tridecemlineatus. The sequence continues at coordinate 6,383,044 of NC_135482.1, read as the reverse complement.
TGGGCAAAGCAACTCTGGACTGAAACTGGGCCCAAATAAACTTTTGCTCAATATAAGCTGCTTATCTCAGGTATTTGTTACAGTCATGGAAAGCTGACTAATACAAAGGGCATCTCTCAAGGAGCCTGCTCTGTGCTGTCACTAATGGGGGCCCCTCCTTAGTGGGTACTACAGTTTTGCTATCTATGGCTCTAAGGTCTGGTAAGCTATGGTTTGAACAGGCTGCCTACCCACAGGGAACTACAGCTTTTCTGTACTTGATGTACATATGTCTTTAATTTTTGTGAAGAAAGTAAAAATTAAGTTGAACCAGGGAAACTGAGGCAAAAGAAAAAAAATATAGTTATGCAAAACTAAAAAGAAATAAACAAAAAAGATCTGAATAAGTCAGGAGTGAGAATGGCACACAACTAGATTCTTCTAGGAACTGAAGTCTTCCAGGGAATATTCAGAAAAAAAGTGGCCAAGTTGTCAGAAGATATTGATTCATTTTCTAAAGGACACTAAGCTTTCTCTCCTAGTAACTTAGCTGGAAAAGTCACTGCAAATACTGGAGTTTGGAGGCTTTTCATGGTAACTACACCCTTAAATAAGGTGGTCCACAACACACCTCAAGCACAGGCTTTTTCTCCAGTGGTGCTGCCGTTTTGAAAATCATCCCCAAGTTCAAGGGAATAAGTACTCCAAAGTGTAAACAGATGAAACCTAGAAACATCAACCCTAATTCAGACAAGTCCAGGAACTCCACCCATCAAATAATAACAACAAGAACATTCCGGCTGTGCAAGTTTGCTCAGGGCCCCATAACCTAGATCCATCAGCAGGGCTGTGGGATTGCACATACCCACCAAGGAACAGGAGGTCAGGGCCAAGGCTGGGAGGCTGGGGCTCTTCAGCAGTCTTGTTTCCTAGGCAAGTGTTTCGTGAGAGGTTTCTACCCAGGTGTGAAAAACAGCTCACCTTGTGGAGCTGGCTAAACCTGCCGGCTAAACATCCTGTTGGGCAGGACCCTACTTCAGGAGAAACTGAGTCTATAAATAAACATGGTCCTGGAGCAGGCAGGGGCTGCCTGAACCAGTAAACAGCAAAGGGAGGGAGAAGGTGGGATGGCTTTGGAGGTGTGTGCCCTTTTAGGGGATGACACTCCATGGATGGTGGCCCATAAGCCTTCCAGGGCTGGGACAACATCAAGGCAGAGGAGCTACAAAGTGTCCTTGAAGAAAACAACTAGTAAAGCTGGGTGTGGTGGCACACACCTAAAATCCCAGCAACCCAGGAGGCTCAGGCAGGAAGGTTGCAAATTTGAGGCCAGCTTGGGCAACTCAGTGAGACCCTATCTCAAAATAAAAAATGAAAAGAGCTGGGGATGTGGTTTGGTGGTAAAACAACTCTGAGATCAATCCCCATCACTGAATAGGACAAAAAAACTACTGAGGACTGTTCATGGGCAAGCAGAACTAGGTCTTTTTGTTTTTGCAGTGCTGGAGATTGAACCCAGGTCCTTGTGCTTTTGAGGCAAGTGCTGTACTTCCTGAACCCCCAGCCCAGAACCTGGTTTTGAGGGAATCAAAGTTGTCAGGGGGAAATGGAAGAAAGCAACAGCAGTTGTGAAATAAGCCACCTTGCTCTTCCTCAGACCTCCTCTCCACATCTACCCAACACTGCACTTAAGTTGGTACTGCAGGGGGAGGGCACACTTTGTGCATGATGGGAAAGATAGTTGCCAGGATTTTGTCCAAATATTGAAGTGGGTTTCTAAATTGTGCAGTTGTGTCAGGCCCACGGTCTAACTTCAAGCAGGGTGAACATGATACAGGTGTGCATTAGCAGGTGGGGAGAATGGTGGCCTTTGGTGGTAGAACCTGCTGTCAGGACAGGTCTGCCTGGTTGGAAGGATTCTGCTGCCAGTAGGGAAGGCAGATGTGGGCAGGGGAGGGGCACTGAGTGGGGATTTTCAAGGTTGGCCAAGGCAGGGCAAAGACAGAGCTCAACTTACGTGGAGAGAACTTCAGAGGGCAGGTCAGTGATGTAAGAAGGGATTTTCCGCCCAGTCAGGAACTGTGCCACTTCGTTGCTGAAGGTGTTACAGTTGTGTTCAAAGAGGTTATAGGCTTCACCTCTGGCATTGTAAGAAAGATTTGGAAATGGATGAGAAAGCCAGGAAGCATCGATGTGAAACTACTCAAACCAGGAAGTAGAAAGGTGAGCACAGCTGAGGGTGAGGACTGCAAGGGTCCCTCATGCCAAGGATAGTACCTTCTGCCCCACTGGTCCTTGACAACCAAGTTAGAAGGATGAACGGCTCCTGCAGTTTTGGAGTCTGCATTCACATGAGCAGAGCAGTAGCATTTAACTCTTTTTAAACTGACTAAAGCTTCTTAAGAGAAAATCTGCTTATGTTTGCATTTCATCCCAATCCAGCTACAAACCCTGCTTTTGATGTTCAGGACAAAGCACTTGGCCAGTAGAGGCTGAGAACAGCATTTACTGATTTTTCATCAGCAGGAACGAACAGCCCATCTTTCCTCTAAAAGTTTCAGCAGAAAGTATGCTGGGGTAGAGTATCTGTCGCCAACAACCTTGGGCTCTTTTTATGCCTTCTCTTCATATTCATTTAGTAACAATTGGACCAGGCTTTGTGTTGAGTGCTCCAGGACAGACACAGTGGCTGCCCACCAGGGGCTGACTATCTAGTCAGGGAGACAGACATCACTCCCACCCCACCTTCACTCACCGGAACAGAGACTCCCCCAGGGAGGACAGGTACTCCAGAAAGATTTCTTCTGTAACTTCTGTGCTCCCCACATCAACCACAGAATCTGGGGGCCCAAGCAATGTCCCTCCCTAAAAGAGCCAATTCAAAAAAAGCCATTAAATCACAATCTTTGTTTTGTTTTTTGTTTTATAGTGCTGGAGAACAAGCCCAGGGTCTTGCACATGCTGGGCAAGTGTTCTACCACTGAGCTACAACCCTTCATGCTGTCCCCCATCCAGTCCTTGGTTTTGTTTTTGCCCCCTGGGGTTCTAGGATTGAATCCAGGGGCACACACTTGCCTCGCCACCACTGAGCTACATCCCTGGTCATTTTAAAATTTTTACCTTTTTTTAGTACTGGGCACTGAACCCAGAGATGCTCTACTACTAACTTATATTTCTAGTCCTTATTAGCCCATGATGGCCTCAAACTTTCTGCCTCAGCCTCCCAAGTCAATGGAATTATAGGCATGCACCACCATGCCCTGCTTGAATTTTTTTAATGGGGTCCCTTGCAGAAAACCACAAGCACTCTGCTCCAACTTCTTATTTGACTTTCAGAGCCCTCTGGGTAGATGAAGAGGGTTATTTCCTGTTTGTATCAAGATTACAGTGGCTTAGAGCTTCCTATTGGACCTTGAACTGTCACATGCTAGCAGCACAGCTAAGACATTGGGCATCCTGCTGCTGTTGGAACTGGGAAGCTGGTCCTCTTGCAGGTCTGACTTTATGCAATCCACTCATCCAGTTGATAAAGAGAGAGAAACCCAGTATTTGTAGTCTCATTTTGTCCTCAACATGCCTGATCACGAGGACAGAATAGAATACTAGAAATGGCTCACACCTAAAAGGCCAGCTTTCCATGCCTTGGTTTCAGCAAAATACAGCCAGTTTCTCCTATGACATACTGGATGCTCTTTGTAACAATGTGAAAATGTGAAGGACTGTGAGAAATCTGGCAGGTTAGCAATTGTTTCCACAACCTAGTTCAGTTTTGAACTATGAGGCTAATATTCAGATGGTCACAGGACAAGAGAGCTGCTGGCCTGAGACACCTACAGAAAACCCTCAGTCAGTGCCACAGGATGCTGACAGACTGATGCCAGTCAAAGGGGAAGTAACAGGAAAAAGATGAGGACAGATCTGGGAAGGGAGAACACCCCAGAACAGAGCTGCCTGAAAAGGTCATGATTTATGGCCACTGAGAACCTTCTATGTAGTGGACATTGCTCTAGGGGAAGGCACAGTGAACAGGACAGGTAGTCAGAGGATAATTTCTCAGAGTGGTAAGAGACTAAGGGGTCACCATGACCTGCTATGATTCACACATGTGAAGAATTTTCGATGTACTGTGCCTTAAGATAGGCACTGGAGATATGAGATTCTTGCCTTCACGAGACTTATGGTCCAGCAGGAAGGCAGATAAAAACATAAACCAGTGTATAATTATAAACTGCAATAATGGTCGTGCTTGGAAAGTACAAAATGCCATTAGAATATATGACGGACCTTCCCCTTCTGAGGGGTCAGGCAAGACTTGCCTGAAAAAGGGACACTGAGCTCAGATTTGAAGGATGAAGAGTAACATGCAGGTAAAGGTTGGAGTACAGGTTTAAATGTCCAATGGGTGCCTCAGGAATGAGAAGTGGGCAGAGGTGGGGAGTGTGCAACCCAAACAGAGGCTGGCCGAGAGGGAGACAAGCTAGAGCACAGGGGGCCTTGGAGCCATGCTGAGCCTTCTGAGTTTTATTCCAAGAGCAAGTGGGAGAATTCTGGTTAATGCAAGGGAATATCAGGATTCGATGCTCACTCTGAGAACATCACTTTGCCTCCCACGTGGAGGACAGTGAGGGAGAAAGAGCGGACGCACGGAGCTCAGGAGGGTACTGCCACAATACAGGTTAGACATGAGGCTGGCCTGGACTATGGTGAGAGCTCTGGAGAAATGAGGAGAGATGAGATCAAGAAGCATTTCCCTTGTACAACCAGAGATATGAAAAACTGTGCTCTATATGTGTAATACGAATTGAAATGCATTCTACTGGGCTGGGGATGTGGCTCAAGCGGTAGCACGCTTGCCTGGCATGCGCGGGGCACTGGGTTCGATCCTCAGCACCACATACAAATAAAATAAAGATGTTGTGTCCACCGAAAACTAAAAAAAAAGTATTAAAAAATTCTCTCTCACTCTTAAAAAAATAAAAAGAAAAAAGAAATGTATTCTACCGTCATATATAACAAATTGGGATTAAAAAAAAATGGCTTTCCACTTATGAGACTCAGAATGATGGGTGTTGCCTTTACTTGAGCACCTCCTGTGAGCACCTTCAGATATCTCTTAAAATAATGTTCTGGAAAAGGCTTGGGGTATGAATAAGAGAGACTTGAGCTCTAGGACTGCTGTTGCTTACTGGCTGTGCAACTTTGAGCAAGTCACTTTACCTCTCTGTTCAGCTCAACATGGATGGGATTTCTACTGTGAGCCAGGTTCTATGTTGTGATGGGATATAAGGGTAAAATCCAATCTCAGCTCATGAGGAGCTTACATAGTTCCCTGTGGAGACACAGAAGCAGCTCCAGAAGGAAGGACCCACAGGTGAGATGGGAGCAAAGAGAAGGGCAAGGTTTTCTTGAATAATTCCCAACCACCCTTGCCTTTTTTTTTGGTGGTGGTCCTAGAGAGCAAACCCAGGGTCTTGGATGCTGGGCAAGTGCTCTACCACTGAGCTACATCTCCAGGCCCTGAACGAGTCTTAAGGTCTTTATGAGGCTACACCACAGGCCTCTATACACTAGGCCAGAGGCCAAGTACATAGTAAAAGCAAAATTCTTGGTCCTCACAGGAACCCAAGACTGCAGGTCAGGGTGTAGGGGAAGACACTCACCGGGGGACAGCTGGAGATACCGCCACTGCCAAAGAAGAACTCGTCCTTGTGCACAACTATGGAGGTGTGCCTGCCACATAGAGAGACACAGTGAGCCAGAAAAGGGAAACTTATCCAAGAAAAAGCAAGCACCATACTGCTATGAGAATAATTTCTGCCCAAGGATGTGAATGTGGTGACTAGTCTTATGAAACTAACCAAATAATGGTATAAGTAAATAAATATGGTTGCCCCTCCGTGTCCATGAGCACTGGTTCCAGAACACCCCTCCCCCCACAGATACCAAAATCCACACATGCTCAAGTCTGTTATATAAAACAGTATAATTTTTGCAAAGAATCTATGCACACCCTCAAGTATAATTTAAGTCATTTCAAGATTACTTATAATATCCAATACAATGTGAATTCTATGAAAATAGTTGTTATACTCTATTGCTTAGGGAATAAGAAAAAAGCCTGCAAGTAATACAGATTCAATATTTTCAATCCACAGTTGGTTGCACTTGTGGGTGTGGAGAGCTGCTGGGGCTACAGGTCAGGGTTTCTCCACCTCGGCACTACTGACATTTAGGGGTGGATAAACCTGGTTGTGGGGGCTGTCCTGTGCATTATAGGATGCTGAGAGGCATTGAGGCCTCTAGCTACTAGCTGCTAGTAGCATCCTCCCCCTAGCTGCAACAAAAATGTCTCTGGACACAGCCAAACATCCAGGGGTGGGGGTGGAGGGGCAAAAAACCCTGATGGAGAACGGCTGCTTTAGGAGGTATAGGAGGCAGAGGGCTGGGTTTCAAGCTGGAAGCCACAGGTGGGGCCTGAAGCTGAGAGTGCTGAGCAGTTTCCTAAAGCAGTCCACTGAGCGGCCCCACCCGACTCACCAGATGCCTTCCAGTTGTTTCCCTGTGGAGAAAAGGAGAGATTTAGCCACTTGGGATTGGATTAAATGGCTCCTCAGTCTGAGTAAATTTAGAAGGGCACTCAAACCCAGAGGAACCTATTAGAAGTCTCCTGGGAGAAATTTCTAGGAATTCAGCTCTCCTCCATTGCCGTCCTCAGGTCATGATAGGGTGCACTGTTTAGTAAGTTAAAAGTAACCAGAATCCTTTACCAGAAAGCAAGATTAAAACCAACCAACCAACCCACCCTACTGGTATAAGGGCTGGGGGCCTGGGAGTGTAGCTCAGTGATATAGAGCCTTGCCTAGCATGGATGAGGTCCTGAGTTTGATCCCCAGTACCAAGAGAAAAAAAATTCTGCTGGTACACTTAAGTGTATCCCAGTTTTATGCCTGTTCTTCTTTTGCCTTTGGGGTTAAGTCAGCTTTGCCCTTTTCTCTTTTTCTTCCAGTACTGGGGATTTAACACAGAGCTACATCCCAGCCCTCTTAATTTTTAAATTTTGAGACAGGGTCTTACCAAGTTGCCCAGTCTGGCCTCAAACTCCTGCCTCAGCCTCCTGAGTTGCTGGATACCCAGCTCAACTTTGCCTTTTTAATTTCTGTCTCTGCTACAATAAGACTAGAGTAAAACAATAAAAGCTGATAGTATTTCTTTACTGAGGTAAAATCCTTCAGAAAATAATGGAACCAAATTTGGCAAATATATGCATCTTAATAGTCAATGTGCATTTATTCTTTTGGTACTGGGGATTGAACTCAGGGCCTCATATATGCTAAGCACGTGCTCTACCACTGAGCCACGCTCCCAGCCCAATGCACATTTATTCTATACCTCTGTATGCCAGTAAGCTAGGTGTGGAAATACAAACACAGATTACTGTCCTGCCTTTAAGGAGCTCAAAGTCAAGTGGAAGGAGACACGTAAATCATTAACTAAGACACAATGTTGATAAGCTCTATAATAGTGGTAAAATTAGGAGCTATGTGTAATAAAGATAAAGATAAACTACCTTTGTGAGCTTCAGTTCAACCCATGAGCGAGCAGGGGCAGGGCTGGACGTTTCTGCCAGAGAGAAGAGTACAAGCAAAGGTACAGCTGTGAAGACTGAGGCCCTGGAGGGCAGGACGCAGTGATGGTGACAAGAGGAAGAGTGGCCAGCAGGGCTGCGGCAAGGCAGGGTGGCCTGCGGCAAGGCAGGGTGGCCTGGATGGAGGTGCTGTTGGCAGGGGAGCGCTGTGACCGCACCCACACTTTTAAAAGATTAACTGTAGCTGCAGCCGAGAAGATGAACGGGAGGGAAGAAGGGAGAGAGTAGGCTAGAGTCGGGAGGTCAGTGCACCACAGTGACAGGAGGGAGGGAAAGGTGCGAAGGACATGGGGACATGAGCAAACCTCACCCACTTACCTGGGGCTACCAGCTCATACAGTCACTTACTGATTGCAAAGTGCCACCTTTACTGTGTGCCCTGTGGTTCTCTAGAGGATCAAAGCACTGTGTGAAAGGAAAGTCCCATGCTTGGGCTTCTTTCTTGGTGTTTTACATTGTTGTTCCCTTTCTTAGGTAAATTATGAGATTTCAAATAAATATCTAGCTCTTTAAGGTATTATTTTGACTGAATGCTGGGGATGGAACCCAGGGCCTTGCACATGCTAAGCCAGTGCTCTACCACTGAACCACACCCACAGTCCCTAGGAAACTTTTAAATAATATGACTTTAACCTAATTTCTTCTCTGTATAAGAAAGGAGGAGCCACAACCTCTCCATGAGGACCTGCTGATGGTGGCTCACACTGTCCTCAGAGGTGGCTAAGAAAACCCAATAGGTTCAGACACTGGCTTTTCTACATGTTAAGGATGGTGGACTTTGGGCCACCTTCCTAAGCCTCAGCTTCTCCAATAGAGTTGTGACCAATAATAATGTATGTGAAGTATCAGTAGGTGGTACATAGAAAACTAATAGAGGATATCATAGGTCTAATGACCTTGGGAAAGGAGTTAAGACTTCCAAAAGAGCTATTGTGCATAACTAATTAGAACAAACAAACAAACAAACAAAGACTTCCAATAGATAAAATGAGTTCTCCTGGGCCACCCATATTGGGTCCCCTCTTACCCCTACAAATAATTCTATTTCTAGTCTTTTGTTTGTTTCTATTCCTTTTTTTTTTTTTTTAATTTTTTTAGTTGTCAATGAACCTTTATTTAACTTGTTTATTTATATGCAGTGCTGAGAATCACACATGCCAGGCAACTGCTTTACCTCTGAGCCACAACCCCAGCCCCGTGTTTCTATTCTTCACACTTGAGTAAATCCTACTCCTTTCACTCTTGGAAAAAAATGAGTTCTTCAGGATGGGTGGGCAAGCTCTAACGATTTCAGCATCCAGGGAATTACTATGAAATGCTCTATTTTATGTATAAACATTTCATTCTTGGCTGTTAAAGTCTTGGCAGACTAAATGGAATAACAAAGAAAAATGAAATATGCCAGAGTTCTTCTTTCTATTGGTCTTCCAATCCCAGAGGCAGCTTCCTTTTCACTAAGAAATCTGCTGCTCTGGCCCACAAGACCACAAATGGATGGAGGGATCCTGGCATGGGTTTCTGAGGTGGGGTTTTTATAGGGCAGACTCTGCCCTTATCCAAACTGAGCTGAAATTCCAGAAGTTGATCAGAACCACACTGGATGCCGAGGAGGGAGATATCCATCTCTCCATTGCTGGGCTCCGCTGGACTCTACTAGCCATGAAGTTGGAACCACTCTTTTCCGATTCTTGAAGTCTCCTCTTCGTTTATTATAAGTAAAGTGGGAGGACTAACACTACATTTTAAACAGAGCTGATAGGGCTGGGGATGTGGCTCAAGCGGTAGCGCGCTCGCCTAGCATGCGTGCGGCCCGGGTTCGATCCTCAGCAGCACCACATACCAACAAAGATGTTGTGTCCACCGAGAACTAAGAAAAGATAAATAAATGTTAAAATTCTCTCTCTCTCTCTCTCTCTGTGCCCCTCTCTCTCACTCTCTCTTTAAAAAAAAAAAAAAAAAAAAAAAAAAAAAAAAAAAAAAAAACAGAGCTGATATAGTCTTCTGGTCTGCCATTTATAAAACAGCTGTTGTCTAAGTTGTGGTTTGTTTATTTCCTTCTAAGACATGTATGATTTAGTGGTACTGGGCAGATGAGGAACACTTGTTTTTCTCTTGTTTTTCTTTCAAATGAAGCTTCTCTCATATACTTTGAGAAAATACTGCACTCACCAAGAGGAAAAAACATGCAGTGATTGAGAACATAGGTCTGGGTAAGCAGGCCAGGTGTGATTCCTATGAGTGAGCCAATCTTTATTGAGTGAGTATTATGTTTCAGGCACTATTAATTGCACTGGGAATACATCAGCAAATAAGGAGATAAAAAACTCTTTCATGACACTTAACAGGTGAGGGGAGGAAGGGTCAATAATACTACTAATAATGTCATAACATGTTAGCAATAGTGAGTGTATAGGGAAAAAAGACAAGAACAGGGTAGAGGAGACAGGGATGGTCAGGGTGGGCCTCTTTGTAAAGATGACATTTGAGCCAAGATTTGAAGTGGGTAAGGGGAGAAGCCATTCAGAGGCTGGACAGACCAGATATATCTGAAGGACTGAAAGGAAGCCAGAGCGGGCTAGATTAGGGTGTGAAGAGAGGAAAAGCAGAGATAAGACAGGTAGTGGAGGCTGGATCACACGAGGTCTTGAAGAAGCTGGGGACTCTAAGCTCAAGCTAAGAGTAGCCACTGACCGACCACACGTCACTATTAACATTAAAATTAAATAAAAGCACAAACTGAGCACCTCTGTTGCACTAACCATGTTTCAAGTACTCTAGAGCCACATGTGGTTATAGTGCAGGTCTAGAACATTTCCATCACTGCAGGAAGTTCTATCCCACAGTGCTATTTAGTTCTTTGCAGTGCCAGGGATACACTGGGAAGTCCCAAGGCTTCACACATGCCCCACAAGCACCCTGCACTGAGCTACATCCTCAGCCCTGGACAGGCATAACAATAACAGTCTGCTTCATAACATTTCTAGGGTTAAAAGAGATGACGAATGACAAAGTAAGAATGAGGCAAAGCCTGAGGGCACAGGGCAGCCAGGGGACTTTGGACCAGCACCCATGAGAAGTTTTGAAATGTTTCAGGCCTTCAGTGCTGAGACCTGCTGGCATTCTCCACAAACACAGTCTTGTTTTAGCTTTTGTTTTTGGTACTGGGGACTGAATTCAGGGGTACTTTATCATTGAGCCATATTGCCAACCCTTTCTATTTTTTTTTATTTTGAGACAGGGTCTCACTAAGTTGTTTAGGGTCTAAGTTGCTCCAGCTGGCCTTGAATTTATGATCCCTCCTGCTTCAGCTTCTTGAGTTGCTGGGATTACAGATGTGCATGACCATGGCTGGCTATAATTCAAAAGTTTTATAGCTATTCTCCTATTTGTGTCCTTCTCCCCAGTTGGACTACAACTGCCTCAAAGACAAGGATAGTTCCTTACACATCACTGTACCTCCATCACCTAAAGTACCTGGACTAGAGATGCTACATGGACATCTGCTGAGATGACCTATTCTATTCAGTTTAGTCAGTGCTGTTAGCTGCTGCACAGTGCCACTGAGGCCACAGTTCTTATCCCTAATCTTGGCTGCCCCGCATTATTCAAAAGACTCTGCAACCCTGGCATATTGTGCTCCAGTTGGGTCAGCTACTGCCCCTCAGGTAACCACACTCAGTGACAGATGCATCAGCTCAGATAGATCTTGCTACAATAATTTGAAGAGGGGCCTTAGAGATCATCTTGTCAGGTATTTTATACCTGAAAAAAAAGTCCTTACTTTACTCTCCTTCATATTCTCTGTACCCATCACTAAATTTGCCTATAAGCTAGACATTATACTTTCTTGTTATTTGGCTGCATCAAGGTTCACTTTTTCTCATCCACTCTGTCAGACATGATGAAGTGACCTGTAGTTCCAGCTACGTGGAATGCTGAGGCAGGAGATGATCCCTAGAGCCCTGGAGTTTGAGGCCATCCTGGGCAAAATGGCAAGACCTCATCTCAAAGTAAACAACAACAACAAAAACAAAAAACAAAACAAAAAAACCCCTCTATCCCCCCTGCAAACACAAAAACAAAAAATCCTCATCATAGAATTGTGATAGGAGCTACAGAAAAAAATTCTCTCATTTATGCATTCTTTCTTTTATTAATTCATCAAGACCTTCATGGTTATCCTTATTCTCCCAACATTTTAAGTGGTAGGTAGGGCTAAGATTTATTAACATAATTTTACAAAGAGGTGAGTAAAGATCCATGGTTTGTCCAGTATGAAAATGAGACAAAGCCACATGTGAGGATGAACTTTTGGAGGAGCATAGGAAGAAGGCTTGCTGCATGTCAGCCTACTCTTGGGAGGAAAAGAATGAGGGCCATGGTTTTGACAGGATGACAGGCATTGGAAAGTGGGACTGAACTGACATTTAAAATTTTTTGGCCAGACTAGAGTAGGTGAAGAGGGGTTGGTATTTTCAGACTGAAGTAGAGCCCAAGGCCATTTGGGACCTGAACTAGGTTCTGTGGATATTGGCACAGTATAGAAGCAGATGACTTCCCACTTGCAGAGTAGGTGGTCAGATGGCTGCATCTCCAGGCCTATTGGCACATACAATGCACTCATTTTGAAGTCTATTAAGTATGAACACAGAAAACCAGTGGAAGACATGGACATTAGCCCTGTTTTTCATCATGAATAAGAGAATGTAGAAATGAAGTTTGCATTAGTCAGCCTCCTACTTATTATAAAAATGGCTGCATCAAAGCCAAGGAGAGGGTCTGGAGTTGTGGTGCAGAGGTAGAGCACTTGCTTAGCATGTGGGAGGAACTGGGATTGATCCTTAGCACCATATAAAAATAAATAAATAAAGCCAAGGAGAGAACACTAACCCATCTCACTGACTTAGATGGATGTACCTTGTGCATACAGATTTAAGTGCTGGTTATAGGCCAGCACCTGGTGCTGGTGTTAAAGAAATGCCTACTTCTCTTCTTCTTCTTTCTCTCTCTGCCTCTCCTTTCCTTCAGGCACCCCCCAATAAAATCTCTTGGTTGAATCTCAAAGAAAAAAAAAAGGCTACTAAGAAGTGCAAAGTATGGGTGACAGTGATGCGTCTCCCAGGGCAGGGGCCTCTCATTGATAACTTAAAAAAAAAAAAAAAAGAGAGAGAGAGAGAGAGAGTGTTTTGATATTTATTTTTTAGTTTTCGGCGGACACAACATCTTTGTTTGTATATGGTGCTGAGGATCGAACCCGGGCCGCATGCATGCCAGGCAAGCACGCTACCACTTAAGCCACATCCCCAGCCCTCATTGATAACTTTTCATTGTCATTGTAGCCCTCTGCAGCCAATATTATATATAAAAAAATGACTATTAGCAGAAGGCTTTGCCCATCCTTTGGGCAGAGAAAGGAATCTAGAAAATCATCAAGAAATCAACATGAGCCAGAAGTGGTGGCACATGACTATAATCCCCGCAGCTTGGGAGGCTGAGGCAGGAGGATTGTGAAAGCCAGCAAATTAGCAAGGCCCTAAGCAAATCAGGGAGGACCTGTCTCTAAATAAAATATGAAAAGGGGCTGGGGATGTGGATCAGTGTTAAGCACCCCTGGGTTCAATCTCTGGTACAAAGAAAAAAAAAAAAAAAGAAATCACATTTTCACCTCTGGACTTTTCCTAGGCTGTTCTCCTTACCAGGGATACTTCATCTCCCTACTTGTTGTTTGACTGACTTCGCTTATCCTTGAGGTCTTAGCTACAGTGTTGCTTCCTCCAGGAACCTTTCCTGGAGGAACATGCCTATAATTCCAGATATCAAGGAGGCTGAGACAGGAGGATTGCAAGTTCAAGCCCAGCCTTCATAAATTAGCAAGACCCTGTCTCAAAATAAAAAAATAGAAAGAACTGGGAATGTAGCTCAGTGGTAAAACATCCCTGGGTTCAATCCCCAATACCAAACAAACATAAGAACTAATGACTATTTTAATCTTCGAAAAGGTAAGTTAGGGGCTGAGGCTGTGGCTCAGCGATAGCGCGCATGTCTGGAATGTGTGAGGCACTGAGTTCAATCCTCAGCACCACATATAAATAAATAAATAAAGGTCCATTGACAACTAAAAAATAAAATATATATGTGTGTGTGTGTGTGTGTGTGTGTGTATATATATATATATATATATATATATATATATATACTAAAAAAGGTAGTTTAAAATTACTTAATATACTAGTATTGACATTCTTTTTTATTTTTTTTTTTAAAGAGACAGGGAGAGAGAGAGAATTTTAATATTTATTTTTTAGTATTTGGCAGACACAACATCTTTGTTTGTATGTGGTGCTGAGGATCCAGCCTGGGCCATATGCATGCCAGGTGAGCACACTACCGATTGAGCCACATCCCCAGCCCAACATTCTTTGTCAATACAGGATTCTTTCCTAGGATAAAAATAACTTGCGAGTTCTCTTCCTCAGTACTGAGAGGGTCCCCTCAATTACTGCCTACCTTGCAGCGATGTTTTGGGGTAGGCCTGCAGCATTCGCACCATTTGCCCAGGTAATGTTCACTGAATAACAAGCACTGTGCCAGACTCTAGGGATACAATTGAGGGCTCTTGTCCCCATAGAACTTCTTGTCCAGTGGAAGGAGGTCAGAAAATAAGCAATTATAAAACAGCATGATGAATGCTTCTAAAGGAATATACAGGATGTTATCAGAGACACATGAGCAAGATCTGGAGGGTCAGGGAAAGGTTCCTGGAGAAAGCAACACTGTAGCTAAGACCTCAAGGATAAGCAGAAGTCAGTCAAACAGGAAATAGGGAGATGAAGTACCCCTGGTAAGGAGAACAGCCTAGGAAAAGTCCAGAGGTGAAAATGAGACCCTGAGGCCTTCTGTCTAGTTAGGTATGTGGCAGCCCTTCTCTGATATGGTTCTGCAAGGGTGAAGCCCTGGTGCTCCAAGGTACTTAATGGGAGAATTGACGAAACACTCACTCAAGTCAGTTTCTTCCAGTGCTCAATTCCCTTGCAGAGCCCAGCTGAGGAAGGCTAGTGTTGAGTGTTAAGCAGGAGGTGGTAACAGATAAGGCTACAGAAAATAAGCAGGAGCAGGAACAAGCAGGGTCCTGTAAGCCACATTTGTTTCCATTTTGCCATAAAGAAATTGCAGGATTACTAAATTCATTCATTCAGTGGCTATCAAACAGTTCACACAATGAACAATAAAAATCTAAAACAATGCACAATAGATGGCATTAAACCATTAAAAAACCTCCTTCAGATTTCAATACATTCTATTTAATTTTTCTTTTCTTTTTTTTTTCAGCACTGGGGATTGAACCCAGGAGAGCTGTACCACTGAGCCACATCTCCAGACCTTTTTTGAGACAGGGTCTTGCTAAATTGCCAAGTCTGGCCTCAAACTTGTTATCCTTCTGCCTTAGCTTCCCAAGTATCTACTTAATTTTCAAACCTTAATCATTCCCTTAATAAATATTTACTTGGGCTGGGGATAGAGCTCAGTGGTAGAGTGTACACTAGTGCGTGTGCACACCCACAACAATGGAGCCTCACTGGGCACCTGCTCCCATCTCTGTGAGATAGATTCCCTGCCCTTCAGGGGCTTGAGACTCTTTGCTGAAACATCTGAAATAGCTGCACCACTCATTTTGGCATCAATCATAATCTACTTTATACTGTTATCTAATTGTATGTGCACATACATTATTTTTAGAGAAATTAACTCCCAAAGGACAGAGTTCCTATTACTATTCGTATTGCAGAGTTAAGCAAGGAAGTGAGCATAGAATAAAATCTAAAATATTTATCAGATTACTTTCTGCCAAGACATATATATATATATATTCTATGGCCCCAGGTCTTTAAACCTGGGAATAGTTTTGAGATGAGCTTATAACGTAAAATAAATGTGATGTATGGTGCACAAGACTTCAGAATTTAAAAAATTTAATTTTGCAAAATTTAATTTTGCACAATTAAAAAACAAACCTCTTCATTTCTCTCTATGTACTTCAGCACAAAAAGAGGTCATAAAAATTTAAAGAGCAGCTAAAATTATTAAGAGGAAGAACTGAAGTACAATTAAAATAGCTAATTATATCAGGCAAATGGTGATATGGGGGAAAAGTTGCAATCAGGCTGTCTGCTCAATAAGAAACCTAAGGATAATTGTGAGATCATTTTCATGGAGAGTGAGGAACAGTGGAACAGGAATATCTTCCTGGGAGGCAACTCCAGGAGACTAAAAACAGGACAGGGTAAATCTGTGGTGTCCACATGATTTCAGGGAATCTCACTGAGTGTTATCTAGTCTGATCATGAACTGTAATAGAGCTGGAGGAGGTCTCACATAATGGGGAACTAACGTAACTGAAGGATGACAGGGCTCTGCTGTTAACGTCACATGAATTTAATTTGCAAAAAGGTAGGTTAGGAAGGACAATCATAACTTTAGAAGATTACAAATGGCACATACACATTGAACCTAGATTTTTTTTTTCTCTTTGAACTTTAACATTTGGCTGTCTTTAGATACTTTAACAAGGTACCCACTTTATACTAACCATATGGGAACACATTACACAGTAGAGACGGTAGAGCAAAGTGACATGAGTTTTGGAACTCAGACTGCCTGTGTTCAAAACCTAGATCTGCCACATACCAGCTGTGTGACTTGGAGAAATTTCTTAACTCCCTTTGTCTGAGGCTTCTAAGTTGAAAGATGAAGGTAAGAGCAGGAACTCTCTCACAAAGATATGGTAAAGATTCTAATGCATGCAAAGTACTCAGAAACAAAGGGTCTGGCCCACTGTAAATTCTCAAGGCTATTAATATACTTCTATAATTCTTACAAAAATCAGGAAACAAATGGATTTTTTAAAGTTTCAATATATTTAGGAATGGGAAATCAATATATAGAAGCTAATAAAACTGGGATATATCCAGGTTATATATGGTTAGTGGTATCTTAATGGGATAAACCAGCAAAGCAACGATCACTGTGTAAATTTTCAACTCTAGAAAGTATAGCTATTAGTTTTGCTATTATTTTTTCCAAAAGGTTTAAAAGAAACATGAAAAAAGAGCAAAGAGAAAGAAGAGTTAGATGTGATGTGAGTTAGGTGATATCCTCAGAAACATTATTGTAACAGGATGTGCCAAAATAGTAAAGTTGCCCTGGTTGGCTGAGTCTTCCTAGGATTTCACATCTATTTAAAAGGGTTTATTACTTCACCTTCACTTATGGCCCTTTTCCCTTCACCCAGTGTACTCTACAAAGGCCTGCTTTCAGTTCCAGTACCAGGAGGACTCTGGACTTTCTCCTGCCTCCAAGCCTTGGCAGGTTGCTTCCTCTTCTACCTGCACTACTGTGACTCTCTGATTGGCCTCCAGAGGCTACTTCTTCCTCATCCTACCTCATATCCTTATTTAAAATACCTCTGGTTATTTTCAATCTCATTATCCAGTTAGCTTCCTGCACAGCACATATCACAATTTTTATTTATTTTATGCTTGTATATGTGCTTATTTTTAATGTCTCTCACACAAACTATCTCTATGGCGGTGAACAACATCATTGTTCATTCTATCATCTTCAATGAACACACAGGACATAGTAGACACTCAAGTATCTGTTGAATGAATGAAACAATGATCCTTAAGGTCCCTTTAAATTAAAAAGTAACAGATCAAAAACATAGTGTAAAGTGAGAGACTTTTTATTTACAGATCTAGGCAGTATCTAAGTGTTGCCTCACTCTGAGCAAACTAAACAAATGGCTTCATTCCAAGGAGTTTAGTTAGAACTTGATTTATATAATCTAGCACCTTCCTCAAACTGTGCCTTTGTTAGTTTTACTTTCGAATTTGCCTTATTATTATTTTTTTCAGTGCTGGGGATTGAATTTAGGGCCTCAAGCACTCTACTACTGAGCTATACTCCTAGCCCTACCTTACTTGATTCAACAACTTCAGTCCAATAATGGGTTGGCTACCTAAAAATTATATGTAATATAAATATATATATAACAGCATCCAATCTCTCCCCAGTACAAATAATAACAATTATATAAAAATACAGATTTATGCTCCAAAACTCCAGGAAATTCTGATTTAGTACTTGAAGTATGGCTCTAGAATCCATATATTTAAAGCTTTCCTTAATTTAAATAGATAATATGTATACATAGTACAGGATTCAAACAGTAAGAAAAAGCACTTGCGGTTGCCCCCACCCTCTTCCATCAAGTTCCTCTTTCCATAAGCTGCCACTATTACCAACTTCTCCTGTATACTTCCAGATAATTATTTTCCTAAGCAAGCACATATATATCCTTTGCTTTAAACACACACATGCACATTTAAAGAACTGTTTTAATCTTAATTTTTTTCTTATCTCATTTAACAACGTATGTTGAAAATGAAGGGGTTTTGGGGCTGGGGCTGGGGCTCAGAGGTAGCACACTTGCCTGGCATGTGTGAAGCACTGGGTTCGATTCTCAGCATCGTGTAAAATAAATAAAGGTCTATCAATAACTAAAAAAAAAAAAAAGAAGAAAAGAAAATGAAAGAGTTTTGTTTGTTTGTTTTTGTTTTATTTTGTAGTGTTGGGATTGAACCCAGGGCCTTGTACATGCTAAGTGTTCTGCCACTGAGCTACATCCCAGACTGGTAACTATATTTTTTACAAGCACTGTAGATGATTCTGATGTGAAGCCAAATATAGAAACCACTCACTAGCCTAGAGTTGAGGGATTAAGTTCAACTCACTATGACACATTAGAAACTCAAGGACATTGAAAAGATGCAAGTAGTCATACTTTCCTGACCTCTGCCCCCTTGCCTCCCAGAGATAAACCAAATCTTTCTCCAATGTCTTCATAGAAACCAGGAAACACAAGCCATTTAAATGAATGTTGCCCAAAACTGTTCAATTTTCAATTCCTGAATTCCTTTCCTGCTCATTATTACCTGAAATTACAAACCTGACAATTTCTATGTGACACAAGACATTTTGATATTTGGATAGAAATGAGGTTTGATCTACACGGAAACAAGCGCTGACTTTTTCTCCCAGCATTAACACAGTTTAACGGGGCACAATTGCAATACTTTCCTTACTAATCCTTACTCATACAACAGCATCCAATCCCTCCCCAGTACAAAAGCAATTAACTTTGAAAATGCTGAGAGAAGACTGCATTGTCAGGCCGAACTTTCTGAATTCTGAAGTTCGGGCTCTTGTTAACCTGACTTGACTTCTACCCTTGGGGGAGATGGTTGGGCCCTTCTGAGCAGTTCTTGTTCTTCCTTCTCATCTACCTCAGGGATGCAGAGGGAGTTTACTTTTGGGAAGGAGGAAGGAGTTTACGGAGGGAAGGCTCTCTGAGGGCCACCCGAGAATCTCGTCCGCAGTGTCCCTTTCACCACGAGGGGCACCACGCGGGAGGCATCCTCACCTTCCCTACACCGCGCCAAGGAAAGAGGAGTGTACAGGGCTTCCAGGAGAGGAACCTGCCAGGATCTAGCTGACTTACCTCACCCCTAATCGAAGGGCCCCTGGTGGGCTGGGTTTCTTTCCAAGCCCCCAGGAATGAGTAGGGCATGACTCCCATCCCTTCTCCCTGGATCATACGCGAAGATGGGAAAATGGGGCTCTGCGAGCCCAAACCCGAGACCCATTCCTCTCCACCCCGCCTTTCCTTCCAACCTCTGGGCCCTGCGTCTCCCCCTGAGTAATGCCCACCTCTCCCCCACCATGGCCGGCTGGCGTCCTCTTGCCTGGCTCCTGCCTTCCTTCCCACCTGATCCCGGCCCCCTCACCCAGCATGATGGGGCTGAGCCGCCGGGCCAAGCCCTTGGACAGGTCGTACACGTAGAGCTTCACCGGATAGAGATTCGGCGGCTCCATTGGGACCCGTGGCGGCGGCCACGATGGCCCTCGGGCACCCGGCAGCGGCTTGGACCTTCCCGTACCCGACGGGGGTGGGGAGAGGAGGGAGCCGGGGGACCGAGCCCGGGCCCGGCCTGAGGGGCGGGGGAGAGGCCGCCCTGCGCTGCTCGCGCCCCCACACCCGCTACTGGCAACGACTACTGTGAGGTGACAGAGGGGGGGGGACTGGGAGGATCCGTACCGAAGAGGGGGCGGGACACGCATTTTCGCGCATGCGCGTACCGTCTTGACCGGGGAAGGGGCGGGGCTTAAAGGGGCGGGGCTTCCGCGCAGCATTGGCTTTAGGTAGAGACCTTCGTGGAAGCGTGGTTGTGGAAGTGGGCGTGTCAACATGACTGGCGCGCTGTGCGTGATGACGTATAAGGCGTTGATTGGGGGAGCGAACGGAAGTTAGAGCGTACGTGCTGCCCGCCTTCTGTAAAAGTTTATCTCTTCTTTGCTGCAAAGGTAGGCTGGAGGCGCTCTGAGGGTGTTACCTGCCGGCCTGGGCTTTCCTAGCCCAGTTTCATCCAGTCTCGAGCGCCCCGCTAGCCTTGAGGTGGGGCAGCGCCCACCGCCAGTGTGCAAACCTGAGGGTAGAGACAGCCTCTGGACTCCCCTTCTCCGCGGGAGGCGGCATCCGGCCTCGGAGGCCTGCGGGCGTTGGAAATTTCATTAGGCGTGTCTGGCAGAGGGGTTGGGGAAGATTTAGGGGCGGAACGGGGACGTGTGGATCTGCTAGGTAACTGAGTAACCACCGCAGTGCAAATGTGGAGCAGGAGGCGGGACCTCAAGGGTGTGCCCCACGCACGGATCTGAGCTGTTGCCACTGGCCCTAAAGCGTCCGTAAGGGATAGCTAAGGTGAAGCTGCTGGTGGAATGCCCTCCTTGTCCATTTCCCTCTGCATCCCAACGAATGAGAGCTCTCGAGCCAGGGATCCATCCTCCACATTATTAACTAGTAACTCCGAGCTTTTAGAACAGCTCTCAAAAGAGCCTAAAACTCGATATATTTTCTTTAAATTTTCTTGTTACTGATCTAAACTCATTTCACTTAGCAGAAACAATTATGTCAGGGTGGGAGTCTTACTACAAAACCGAGGGCGATGAAGAGGAGGAAGAACAAGAGGAAAGCCCGGAAGCAGGTGGTAAGTGACTTTACCATGTAATACCGTTCTGCATGTGGAAAAACGGACCTTCCCTGCCTCGTCTTCTGCAAGGACGTTGCCTTCTGATGGCCCACCGTTTTATTCCCAAATAATCCGAAATAACTTTCTCCCTTTGAGCTTTGCAGAGCTACCGTAGGCTCTTCTTTATTCTGGTTTTACTCTATGAGACATCTCTAGTTTTAAATTTTTGCTGGGCACTGGTAAATTGATACCTTTTGAGCTCCAGTAAATGACCCTATTCATGGGATCTTTTGTTATCTTACATGACTCAGGTAAGACCCTTTCTCGCCTGAATAAGGAGTTTTATTTATCTCAGAACCTCCGTGTAAAAATACCTTCACACTACAGTAACTTACACTAATGGAAGAGTAAACATTAGCAATGCAGTTTTCAAAAGAGTGATTCCTTTATGGTAGCTCCCAGGTTTGGGAGTATCTGTGTGTGTTCAAGCAACACAATATTATTCAAGTAGTGTATGCAAGCAAAACAGTAACACATAGGGCCAAGGAAGATAAATAAAGGGTACATATAATCCACTAGTTAATTTAATTCCTGGATAGAAAATGTTAGTATTTTTCAATTTCTTTAATAAACAAAATCATAGTATGGGCTGAGGAGGTGGCTCAAATGGTAGCGCACTTGCCTAGCATGCGCAGGGAGCTGGGTTCTATCCTCAGCACCACATAAAAATAAAATAAAGATGTTATGTCCACCGAGAACTAAAAACTAAAACAAACATCATAGTAAATTCATTTTTTAAATTTTTTTTCATTTTTTCCCCAAGGATGGGGATTGAACCCAGGGCCTCAGGCATGCCAGACAGCATTCTACCACTGAGCCACATCCCCAGCCCAATGTTATAGTAAATTTTGTATATGAATTTTTCCTTTTTTTTTTCAATATTTTTTTAGTTGTTGACAGACCATTACTTTATTTATTTATCTATGTGCTGAGAATCAAACCCAGTGCCTCACACATGCTAGACAAGCCCTCTACCATTGAGCTATAAACCCAGCCCCTGTTTTTCTTTATCTTAATAAGATAGATTGCTAAAAGGTAGAATTTATCAGATCAAGGTAGAACTTTTGTTTAAGGCTTTTGACATACATTTTGTTCTCCAAAAGTGGCTAATTAAATTTATTGTATTAAACATGAGCAATGTCAAAAGGGAAGATAATTAGACAAATACCTTTTTATGCAAAAAAAAAAGAAAGAAAGAAAACATCACTGTTGGGCATGGTGGCACACACCTGTAATCCCAATAACTTGGGAGACTGAGGCAGGAAGATTGAAAGTTCAAGACCAGCCTCAGCAATGTAGCAAGGCTCTAATTAACTTAGGGAGAACCTGTCTCAAAAAAAAAAAAAAGGAGTCATGCACAGTGACACTTGTAATCCTAGTGATTTTGGGAGTCTGAGGGAGGAGTATTGCAAGTTCAAAGCCAGCCTCAGTAACTTTGTGAGTCCCTGTCTCAAAATAAGAAAAAGGGCTAGAGATGTTGCTCAGTGGTTAAGCACCTCTACTGTTATATATATAAAAAAAGAACCACTTAAAAAAAATAAGCACATCACTTATGATATAGTCATGCTGAAAAAAGGAAACCTGAATCTGATTAAACCACTCTAGGTCCCTAGTAAGGACAACAGAGTATACTCAAAGATGTGGATGTTACTCTAGACCAAAAGAATGCAATCAGCAAAATCCAGAATATGGAATAGTATATGTGACAAAGCATTCTGGTTATTTAGCAAATAAATTATAAGGAAAAATAGACTGTTTCAATTTTATTTATTTATTTGATTTTTTTTTAATAGAAAGTCAAACTAATGTTTAGGGATTCACACTTAGATAATAAAACTATAATGAAAAATTAAGGAAGTAATTACCAACAGTAAGGATCATGGTTACTTTGTGGGGAGGTGGGCATTGTAATTAGGAGGGAATATATGAAGGACTTCTGGGGTGACCAATAGGACTGATTTTCTTGACACTGATGATTTTTTAAATTTTTATTTATTCATTTTAGTTTTTTTATGAATCTTTTTTTTTTATTTATATATGGTGCTGAGAATTGAACCCAGTGCCTCACACATTGGAGCCAAGTACTTTACCACTGAGCCACAACCCTGGCCCTTGGTGGTTATTTTAAAGATGTTCACCTTATAATAATTCATTAGGTTATATTTTTGCTTTAAGGACTTCTCTGTATTTGTTTCATATTAATGATAAACTTAAATATGAGTACAAGGGTAAATGTTCCTTCCATTTATTTTCCCCATAGGAGAACATAAATATTCAGGAAGAGATAGTTTGATTTTTTTGGTTGATGCCTCCAGGGCCATGTTTGAATCTCAGGGTGAAGATGAATTGACTCCTTTTGATATGAGCATCCAGGTAAGTCTTCCTTTTTTTTTTTTTTTTTTTTCCTTATTTTTTTAGTTGTAGATAGACACAATGCCTTATTATTTATTTATTTTTTTGTGTGGTGCTGAGTGTCGGACCCAGTGCCTTACTCATGCTAGGTGAGCACCCTACTACTGAGCCACAACCATATCTTCCTGTTTTGTTTTGTTTTGTTTGGGTATTGGTGATTGAACCCAGGGGCACTTTACAGCTGAGCTACATCCCCAGGCATTTTTAATTTTTTTTATTTTGAGAAAGGATCTTGCTAAGTTGCTTAGGGCATTGCTAAGTTGCTAAAGCTGGCCTTGAATTTGCCGTCCTCCTGCCTTGGTCTCCCAAGTTATTGGGATTACAGGTGTGTGCCATCATGCCTGGCAAGACTACCTTTTGTTTGATCAAAAAAAAAAATAGCAAAAAAGTATGATATCACTTGCAAAAACATGAACTCTTTGAAAAGTTTGTGAATGTTAAATAGCAATTAGTGTATATTTGCAGCCAAAAACAAAAAGGTAGCAGTGTTGGAGATGAGTCTCATTCTATTCTAGGTTTGAGCTTGGGACTCTAGGAATAAATTGTTCCCACCTTTTGTATTAGCCCTGATAGGATTATAAAGTGCTGCAGTCTGGCTGGGCAAAATAAGCGGGGGTGGGGGGGGTGGGGGGGGTGGGGGGGTGACAAGCAACTTGTGAAGGTTGAAATAGCGGGAGCCCCTTTATTGCAAGACAGTAGAGGTATTTATACCCAACTGATTACACACAGCTTAACTTAATTAACATCATCTAGATATAGCAGTCAGTCATTAAGGAATCTTCATCATCTTAATGGCTCGCTGGCGTTACTTCACAAACCACTCCTCCTGGCAAAGTGCCAGGACCCATCTTGACTTGATTGGTTCTCAACAATAAAGGAAGAAGGAAAGTACTGGCAATTATGGTGTGAAGAAGAGTCCTTTTGGGCTGTAGATGTAGTTCAGTGGTAGAGTATGCACAAGGCCATGGGGTTGGATCCTCAGTTACCAAACAAACAAACTAACCTGTCAAGTGATGTTTGGTAGTTGAATACTACTTGCTGAAAACTGTTACTATAGCAACAAGACAACCCCAATCTTAACATGGGATAAGGACTTGAATAGCCATTTCTCCAGAGCTATACAGGTGGCTAATAAGCACAAGAAAAATGTTTGACAGCTTTAGTCATTAGGGAATGTGAATCCCAACCACAGTGAGGTACCTCTTTATACCCACTAGTATGGCTGTAATTATAGAAAGAAAGAAAGAGAGAGAGAGAGAGAGAAAGAAAGAAAAAGAAAGAAGGAGGGGAGGGGAGGGGAGGGGATATTATGAAAGCTATGTACCTTCTCTCCCAGAAAGATAGCACTCATCATTCTACATGTAATTGCAAAGCGTTCATGGAACACTTTAAGCCCAAAGACCACAAAAGAAAAGGTAGTGTTAGGTTCCAAATAGATGAGAGATTCACCAATAAGCACTATATATATATACACTCACACATTTATTTTTATTTTATTTTTATTTTTTATTTTTGAGAGAGAGAGAGAATTTTTTAATATTTTTCAGTTTTTGGTGGACACAACATCTTTATTTTATTTTTATGTGGTGCTGAGGATCAAACCCAGCGCCCTGCGCATGCAGGCAAGCACATTACCGCTTGAGCTACATCCTCAGCCCAATGTATACATTTAAAAAAATTTTTTTTAATTGTCAATGGACTTTATTTATTTATATGTGGTGCTGAGAATTGAACCCAGTGTCTGACACATTCTAGGCAAATGCTCTACTACTGAGCCATAACCCCAGTCCAAGCATAATATATATTTGTTAACAAGCAATGAAAGAACATTTTCTAAGATTCTGTTTTGTGTTTTTAATTATTAGAATCTAAAAGGAGTTTTTACCAAATTCTTCTAAAAACTTGTAGACTACTGAACAAATAGATTAAAATATTTATAGAAGTAACTACTTGCCATGCAGGTTATTGTCAGTGACTAGCCATAATGTAAGTTTTGCATGTAAGCATAGTCTTGCTTTAGAGGAAGGCCAGTTAGAGGCTCAGGCAGGACATGGAGGGGGTCACCATGATTGGTTTATTCAGCTTTGCAGATTCAGAAACAATTTTATCAATGCCCCAGAATTAAACAGGCCCAAGGTGGACCAACTCTTCTAGGACCTTGTCTACCAGATGTTGATGTTAGTTCATATGGGGGACAGACTTTTCCTGTGACTGAAACACTGATGGCTGTAATTGTGTAATTTTATTTCAAAGTGTACTTTTTGTAGTTATTGATTTGTTTTGGGGTCAGATACATTTATTGTTAATTTAAGCTTTGTAATTACATATGTAAACTGTTTCTTGGTGTCAGAATACTTTAGAAAAGATCAGGTGACCTGTCAGACTCAGTGAGTGACATCAGTAGGATGCACCTCTGATCTTCTGAATCCATTATTGGGCTTTTAAGATTTTATTTTTTAGTTGTGGTTGGACACAATACTTTTATTTTATTTTATTTTAAATATTTATTTTTTAGTTGTAGTTGGACACAATACCTTTATTTTTTTATGTGGTGCTGAGGATCGAACCCAGGGTGTGCACATGCTAGGCGAGTGCTCTACCACTGAGCCACAACCCCAGCCCAATACCTTTATTTATTTATTTTTATGTGGTGCTGAGGATTGAACCCAGGGCCTCACACGTGCTAAGCAGGTGCTCTACTGCTGAGCCACATCTCCAGCCCCATAATTCTCTGTTTTTTTTTTTAGTAGGGACTGCTTTATGGTTTTTTTTTTAAATACCTTTATTTTATTTTATTTTTTTAGTTGTAGTAGGACACAGTACCTTTATTTTATTTATTTATTTTTATGTGGTGCTGAGGATCAAACCTAGTTCGTCACACATGCTAGGTGAGTGCTCTACTGCTGAGCCCCAACCCTAGACCCCTTGTTTTATTTGTTTTTATGTGGTGCTGAGGATTTAACCCAGTGCCTCACATGTATGAGGTAAACACTATTTGAGTGTACTCTGTGAGCCAGAATCCCGCACCCCGCCCCTCCACACCCCTCCCCCCGCTTTTATTTTATTTTATTTTATTTTTTTTGCATTGATGGATTTGAGCCTGGGCCTCATGCATGCCAAGCAATTACTCTGCTGAGCCCACTGAGCTATACCCTATACCTAGGGACTACTTATAAGTCTGTTATATCCATATAGCACTTTGTGTTTTTTTTTTTTTTAAATATTTATTTATTTATTTTTTTAGACAACATCTTTGTATGTGGTGCTGAGGATCGAACCCGGGCCGCACGCATGCCAGGCGAGCGCGCTACCGCTTAAGCCACATCCCCAGCACTTTGTGTTTGTTATAAATTGATGTATATGCCCATCACTCTCTGGTTCAGGAACTTCCTGAAAGTAGGGGTTATGTCTTATACTGTTATGTATAAAATTCAGCTAGGACATGTTAAGTATCTACTATATGCCAGGAACTTATAGAACTTAAATTTAATGGTAAGTAAATATTCATTGAATTTTAATTTTTTCAGTGTGTCCAGAGTGTATATGCCAGTAAGATCATAAGCAGTGATCGAGATCTCTTGGCAGTGGTATTCTATGGTACCAAGAAAGACAAAAATTCAGTGAATTTCAAAAATATTTACGTCTTACAAGAGTTGGATAATCCAGGTCAGTAATGTTCTAAGCTCAGTGTTTCCCTTACGTGAGAATGTCACTACCCTGAACAAAGAGGGGTATGAAGGAGGAAGCAGGTTCCATCTTGTTAAGGAGTCTGCTTTCCTACAAGCGGTCTTTGTGGTAAACAGCTGTGGAGTGAGAAAGGAACCCTGGCCCTTCTGTTACCCTGTGGTGAAGGTGGCCACTGACTCTTCTGGTTTTTCTGTCCATTTGATTCTTTGATTTAATCAGGTGCAAAACGAATGCTGGAACTTGACCAGTTTAAGGGGCAGCAGGGAAAAAAACATTTTCAAGATCTAATTGGCCATGGATCTGACTACTCATTGAGTGAAGTGCTGTGGGTCTGTGCCAACCTCTTTAGCAATGTCCAGTTCAAGATGAGTCATAAGAGGATCATGCTGTTCACCAATGAAGATGACCCCCATGGCAATGACAGTGCCAAAGCCAGCCGGGCCAGGACCAAAGCTGGCGATCTCCGTGACACAGGTGGGCGTTTTTCTTATTCTTTTAAATTGGCACTTAATTTTATTGCTTTCTTTATAGCTGATCTCAAGCATTTGCTTTTCACCATCCAGAGTCAAATGAAAGAATAATATGAAGCCAGGGGAAGACACCTGTGAAACATTAACACTGAAAATGGCCAATCTCAGCTGTTCTAGTTCTACAGGCTGAGGTGGGAGGATCACTTGAGCACATGAGTATGAGGCCAGTCTGATCAACATAGTGGACCCAGTCTCAAAAAAAAGAATAAAGAAAATGACCTTACTACACTGTCTGAAGGACTTTAGAGCCCTTGAGCTTGCCACCAGAGCAAGCTTATCTTGACTTTTTTTTTTTAACTGAGATTTGAACCCAGGTGTGTTCTACCACTGAGTTACATCTCTAGCCCTTAATTTTTATTTCTTTTGAGGCAGAGTCTTGCTAGGTTGCCATGGATGTCTTCAAACTTGAAATTCTTGTGGCTCAGCCTCCTGAGTGGCTGGGATTACAGGCTTGGGCCACCATATCCTGCACTTGTCTTGATTTTAACACTACCTTGAATGAGGTTATTTGAATAAGTTGTCTCAAGTAAATATAACAGCTAATTTATTTAGCCACTTTCTCTCTAATTCCTGAAATTGTTAAAATCAATCTAATTTGGTGGGGGGCGCTTTTAAAAGCGTTTGAATTTAACTGAAAAGAATCTTCAAGTTGGACATGGTGGTGCATGCCTATAGTCCTAGCTACTCAAAAGGGTGAGGCAGAAGATTGCTTGAGTTCTTGAATCTGGGGCCAGCCTGGGCAACATAGTGAGATCCCCTTCTCTTTTAAAAAAAAAAAAAAAAAAATTCAAATTTTCTAAATTCTTTTTTCTTCCTCATTTTTGTCTGTGTACCAGGAATCTTCCTTGACTTGATGCACCTGAAGAAACATGGGGGCTTTGATATATCCTTGTTCTACAGAGATATCATCAGCATAGCAGAGGATGAGGATCTCGGGGTTCACTTTGAGGAATCAAGCAAGTTGGAAGACCTATTGAGGAAAGTTCGTGCCAAGGAGACCAAGAAGCGAGTGCTGTCCAGGTGAGCACTAAGCCAGGGTTGCTGCCCCCAGGTCCCCAAGCAAATCACCAGTAATGTTTTGCTTTGACATCCCTGGGCTGTGCTATTGTCTTGCTGTGTTTCTTCAGAATATCAGCTTCATGAAGGATAGCACTGTCTGATTGCTTCTCCAGAAGAGCACAGTCCTCCATTTCCTTGTGGCCTAAGTGAATCCTCAGCTGTACTCACTAATACACTCTTTGCTTTCTTCTGTGTTGGTGATGATAGTAACACCCAACTCATTAGATTATTTTGAGGAATAAATGGAAAACAAAATGTATCAAACAGGTTATATGGAGCAAAACCTCAATAAATGTTTGTTATCATCATTGTTAAAAGTGTATATTCTAGAGGCTGAGGCAGGAATATCCCAAGTTTGAGGCCAGCCTCAGCAATATAGCAAGACCTTATCTTAAAACAAAAAAAAAAATAAAAAAGAGGCTAGAGTTGTGGCTCAGCGGTAGAGTACTCACCTAGCACATGCAAGGCACTGGGTTCAATCCTCAGCACCACATAAAAATAAATAAAATAAAGATATGGTGTCCAACTACAACTGAAAAAAAATCATTAAAAAAATAAAAAGGACTGAGGATGTAGCTCAGTGGTAAATCATCCCTTGGTTCAAACCTCAGTACCACAGACACAAACAAAAAAAATTGTCTTAATTTAGTCAGTCATGGTGGCCTATGCCTATAATCCTAACTGCTCATAGGCTGGGGCAGGAGGATCTCAAGTTTGAGGCTAGCTTAGCAAAACTCTGTCTCAAAGGAAAACATAAAAAGGGCTGGAGATGTAGCTCAGTGGTTGAGTGCTTGTCTAGCATGCACAAGGCCCTGGGTTGAATCCTCAGTACCAAAAGACAACAAAAATGTATTATTCTGATTTCTTGTAAACTTGAGTCCAATAGGAACCAGACTGTTAGATTGTCTTCTTTTGAAGAGTCTTCATATTAATGCTAAGGGCTTCTCAGTGTTTCTTCCTAAGGAGAATGCCTCTTTTGTTTGCTTTTTTTTTTTTTTTTTTTTGCAGTGCTGGAAATGGAACCCTATGTTAGGCAGGTGTTCTTCCACTGAAGCTACCTGCCGCTGCCCCAGGCTTCCTTTTAGACTGGCTTCTAAATATAGGACATAACACTTGGTAATTTTTGAGAGTTTACTGACTTTTTTTTTTTTTTTTTTTTTTTTTTTTTGAGTGTTGGGGATCAAACTCAGGGTCCTGGTGCATGCTAGGGACATATTCTATTACTGAGTTACATCCCTGTTTCCAATAGTACATTCTTTATCATTATCCTAAGTAGTTAATATACTTTGAAACTAATTTTTGTGGTGGACTTTGAGAGGATATTATAGCAAATTCCATTGTAGTATTATTATTTTTTTTAAGAGAGAGAGAGAATTTTTTTTAATATTTTTTAGTTTTCGGCAGACACAACATCTTTGTTTGTATGTGGTGCTGAGGATTGAACCCGGGCCGCACGCATGCCAGGCAAGTGCACTACCGCTTGAGCCACATCTCCAGCCCTCCATTGTATTATTAAAATGCATTTAGAACTTGCTTAGGGTTACTGTGGTGAATAAAGCAAATTGAAATTTAAATGTCTTAAAGGAATTGCAGATGGGAAAATACATAATTTTTTTTTTTTTTTTCTGATACTGGGTATTGAACCAAGGAGTATTTTACCACTTTACCCCTGAGCTACATCCTAACCTGTTTTTTAAAATTTTTTATTTGGAAAAGAGTCTTTCTGAGTTGGTTAGGGTCTCACTAAGTTGCTGAGGCTGAACCAGATGTGGTGGCTCATGCCTGTAATTCCAGTGGCTCGGGAGGCTGAGGCAGGAGGATCACAGGTTTGAAGTCAGCCTCAGAAACATCAAAGAGGCTGTAAGCAACCTGGTGAGACCCTGTACCAAAATAAAAAATCAATCGAGTTGGGGATGTAACCCAGTGTGACCCAGTGGTTAAGCCCTGTAGAGTTCAATCCCTGGAACAAAAAAAAAAAAAAGAAGTTGCTGAGTCTGGCCTTGAAATTGCAATCCTCCTGCCCTAGCCTCCTAAACTGCCAGGATTATAGGCATGGGCTACCATGCCTGATTTTATACAGTCTTTGAGTCCATGCTTTCATTTTTCTCTCAGGTTAAAGTTTAAGCTCAACAAGGATATAGCACTCACTGTAGGCATTTATAACTTGGTCCAGAAGGCTAACAAGCCTTTTCCAATAAAGCTCTATCGGGAAACAAATGAACCAGTGAAAACCAAGACCCGGACATTTAATGTAAATACAGGCAGTTTGCTCCTGCCTAGTGATACCAAGAGATCTCAGGTATGTAGATGTGCTTTCTTACCAAATTTTCTCCTGTTGAAGAGTTAACAGGGAGGGAAGACAGTAATTAGCCTAACCAGTTAAATTATTTCCATGTGTGTGTCTTTGTATTTAAGATATTGGGGCTGGGGTTGTAACTCAGTGGTAGAGCGCTTGTCTCACAGGCGTGAGGCCCTGGGTTCGATCCTCAGCATCACATTAAAATAAATAAACAAAATAAAGGTATTGTGTACAACTAAAAAATAAATATATATTTTTAAAAGATATTGTGTCCATCTACAACTAAAAAAATATTTTAAAAAAAGATATTAAGAATCAGGGCTGGGCGCTGGGGTTGTGGCTCAGCGGTAGAATACTCACCTAGAACATGCGGGTCCCTGGGTTTGATCCTCAGCACCACATAAAAATAAAAGGGGCTGGGGATGTGGCTCAAGCGGTATCGCGCTCGCCTGGCATGCGTGCGGCCCGGTTTCGATCCTCAGCACCACATACCAACAAAGATGTTGTGTCCGCCAAAAACTAACTAACTAAATAAATATTTAAAAAAAAAAAAAATCCCTCCCCCCCTCTCTTTAAAAAATAAAGGTATTGTGTCCAACTACAACTAAAATAAAATATTTAAAAAAAAAAAAAAAACAGGGCTGAGGATGTAGTTCAGTGTTAGAGCTTTTGCCTAACACGTGCCAGGCCCTGAGTTCAATCCCTAACACTGTAAAAAAGAAAAGAAAAAGACAAGAGATATTACACTTTGGAACTATGGCATATGAATCAGTGAGATCCTGAGAGCTAGGGAGTTAAGCAGCCCCAGTATTGGTAAGAAGTGGCAGTGGAAGCTTCGGCTATTGACCACTCAGCACATGCTGCACTAACAGTCTAATTCCCTGATAAAGTACAATGGCAGAAAGTGTTTCCTAGTTAACTAGGGAGACGAGAAATTAGTGACATGTTACATTTGAGGTGGACTTTTTTAAAGAGAATTTCTTTTTGCTAGACTATTATAACATTTCCCTTACTTTGAAATGACACACATCTGCCTTTCTGAACCTGAACTATAGTACAAAACATTGTCCTTTCTCATCTTCTCACCCATATTCAATCTATAGAAGGATTTGACATTGAAAATTAAAATTGAATGAGTCATCCTTTTTTTTTTTTAATCACACTAAATGTGTGTGTGTGTGCGCGTGCACTCATGTGTCTGCCTTCCACATTGAGACCTAACCTGGTACCTTTATATGTTAGGGATGGGGCTGGGAGCTCAATACATGTTAAGTAAGGGAAGGAATAAATACCTGAAGAATATGGCCTTTGGCATTGGAAAGATCTGGGTTTAAAGCCCAATGCAGTTGTATAACCTGGAATGTTACCCAACCATTGGGCTTTAGTTTACTCATTGGTTGAACAATTTGCAGTGCTGGGTGGAACTAAGGTTTCTTAAATGCTAGGCAAGTGCTATACCACTTAGCTAAATCCATAGCCCTTGTTCAGTTGTTTTAATTTTAATTTTTTGGGGGGGTATTGGGGATTGAATTCAGGGGCACTCAACCATCGAGTCACATCCCCAGCCATATTTTGTATTTTATTTAGAGATAGGGTCTCACTGAGTTGCTTAGTGCCTCACATTTGCTGGGGCTGGCTTTGCAATCATGATCCTCCTTCCCTTAGCCTCCCAAGCCACTGGGATTACAGATGTGTGCCATTGTGTCTGGCCCTTGCTTAGTTTTTAACATTTACTTCCTGGGATTGTTACAGAACATAAATTAGATGACAAACCAAAGTACCTGGCAGTCACTCAGTAAATACTAATTCCCTGTTGTAAGAAGAGATGCACTGGTAAGCCATCTTCTTGCTTAAAGAGAGCTGACTTTAACTTGTTAGTATCCTGTGCACCAGTTTGCATTTTCATGTAGCCTCTATGCTTCTTTCCTGTAGACCTATGGGAGTCGTCAGATTGTACTAGAGAAAGAGGAAACGGAAGAGCTGAAGCGGTTTGATGAGCCAGGTTTGATTCTCCTTGGCTTTAAGCCCTTGCTAATGCTGAAGAAGCACCATTACCTGCGGCCCTCCCTGTTCGTTTACCCTGAGGAGTCCCTGGTAAACGGTAAGTAGCATAGGCCAAGAATAAATGAAGGACTCTTGACACAGGACAAGTTTATTGAGCCGCATTTCCTGAATGGGTACTGCTTGGATACTGATTAGGAGATGTTAATGGGATATTTTGGAAGTGTTTTTTGTTCAAATTTTGGATATCTGGGACTAAACAAAGTTAAAGAGATTTTTTTTCAGGACCCTTAGTATATTGACATGTATTGTGAAAATCCAGGAGGGGCTATGAAATTGAAGATTTTAAAAACATTTTCCTGTGGAATTATTTGAGGCATCAGACAAGAGAGCAAAAAAACTCAAAAGCTCCCACAGCCTTTTCTCTGTTAGTGGCCATTAAAGATGATGTGGCTAGGCACAGTGACTCACTCCTGTAATCCCAGCAACTTGGGAGGCTGAGGCAGGAGGATAAAAAGGAAGACGCTAAGCAACTCAGGGAGACCCTGTCTCTAAAGAAAATACAAAATAGGGCTGGGGATGTGGCTTAGTGGTTGAATGCTCCTGAGGTCAATCCTTGGTACCCTAACCCCTCAAAAAAAAGGAAAAAAAACCCATCTTTTTGATGTGAACTCTGCCATTATGTGTACTGGTTCTTTCCAGACCTCTGTTCCTTTGTTCAGTAGGAACCCCCCAACCCTCCCACCCCCAGTTTGGACCCGATTAAGTTTTCCTTAGTGTTTGGAGCTCATGTTGTTAGCCTAATGTCAGTAAAGTGAACTGACCTTAATAATTCACACTCCTAAAGAGCGTGTTTGAGGATTCCAACCCTGATTCTTTTCCTTTCTGTGCCTCTGTTGCCCCCCACATTTCCTTCATCTCTTGCTCCCACACCCTTTACCTATGGAAATATCTTTAAAGAAAATGGAAGAGAAATCATGAGACCTTTGTTTTCTAGGGAGCTCAACCCTGTTTAGTGCTCTGCTTACCAAGTGTCTGGAGAAGGCAGTCTTAGCAGTATGCAGATACACACCCCGCAAGAACACCCCCCCTTATTTTGTGGCTTTGGTGCCACAGGAAGAAGAGCTAGATGACCAGAAAATTCAAGTGACTCCTCCAGGTACGTAACAGATTTCCAGGGCTCCTGAACTTTGCCCATTTTTGGAATCCCTCTTGAGGTCCTGATTCAGGCCTGCTGAATCACAGTTCCCAGGAAAAAGGCCTGGGAAACAGGTATTTTTAAGTTTCTTAGGTGAACGATGTGCAACTAGGTGAGGCCACTACATACAGTTTGGTTGAACAGTGCACAGTATGTCTGGCTGTTCATGGCTGGTCCATAGTTAGGGTTGAGAATTGTCTACATTTGGACTATTTGCAGGTTACTGACAGAAGTTCAAGGCCTCACTGCTGACACCTTTTCTTTATTGAAAGCCATGTTTGTTACCCCTTGTAATGCTTAATGTTTGATTTGTCTCCTATATATTCACCGTGGTGGTGGAAAGAACATGGAGTTTGAAGTCAGGCTTGACTTTGTCCTTTGCTTGAGTGTCTGAAAGTTTGTTTCCTTTATTTCAGATCCATGTCTGCCACTTGTTAGCTAGCTACATGGCAGATAGCTTAAGCTTTCTATTTATATTCTTTATCTTAGAGATGGGAATTCTGGAACATCTTTCCCTTAATATTGTTTTACCTCTGAGATAAGTTACTACTATGTAAGTTCCAGGGCTGAGAGATGTAGTTCCATGTAGAGTTACTGGCCAGCGTGCATGAGGCCCTGCACCGTGATGGTGCTGGTGATGGTGGTGGTGATGGTGGTAATGGTGGTGGTGATGATGATGTGAAGTGCCTAGCACAAAGTAGTTGGCCCATGGTAGTCTACCTTCTCTAGCCATGTGGATAAAATTAACTTTAAAAAGTAATCATTAGATATATTTTTAATCCTGGTTATCAGAATAGTCAGTTTTAAGCTATTACCTCTCGACTCCAAATTCACCCTGTTAGGGTTTGTGCTCCTAAGGCTGAGATTGTTCAAACCCAGGTAGCTCTCAGGCTGTGTCAATAGTAGCTGCTAGAGGGAGGCCAGAGGGCAAGTGAAGGAAAGAGACTTATTTCTTCTTGTGGGCTCAATGCTGTCAGCATTGCCAGCAAGGATCCTTCATCTGGGGGCAATTCATTATAGTGTCTAGATTTTTCAATCCTTCTAGAACCAGCCAGTAACTCTACCAAGATCACCCTAATAATCTTTATCCCTCCCTTTTTTATTTTTAACCAGGTGTTGGAGGGTAGAGAGAAAAAGGAAAGACATTGAAGCTCAGAGGAGCTGGAAGTTAGCCCTCAGTGGGGAGGCACTCTAGCTGGTTCTAGATATATCAGAAAAACTGGAGAGGGACTGAGGATGTAGTCTAGAGGGAGAATGCATGTTCAGCATTCTTGGGTTCTGTTGCTAGCACCAAGAAAAAAAAGATGGGGACTTGTGCCAGGTACCTCTGCTGTCAGGTACAGAGTTTTTCCTTGCTGGGGCAATATAGACAGGAGCAGTGAATATATAGCAAGGAATATCTCTCTTGCCTTCTGTTCTTCCTCTGGAGTCACAGCATCCTAGGCAACCAGGTGTCAGCTGGTAAAGGAGAAATGAGATTTGCAGGGCCCTAGTCATAGTATTGCAGGACATAGAGGTTGAATTTGGAACTGAGACAGACAGCTACAAAACAAATTTCAGAAAACCTACCTCCTTTTTTAGGCTTTCAGCTTGTCTTCCTACCTTATGCTGATGATAAACGGAAAGTGCCTTTTACTGAAAAAG
Organism: Ictidomys tridecemlineatus; assembly: GCF_052094955.1. Classification (NCBI taxonomy): domain Eukaryota; kingdom Metazoa; phylum Chordata; class Mammalia; order Rodentia; family Sciuridae; genus Ictidomys; species Ictidomys tridecemlineatus. Next base: position 6,347,445 of record NC_135482.1, on the reverse strand, counting down.
TCATGGCCAACCCTGAACAGATAGACAAGATGAAAGCCATTGTTCAGAAGCTGCGCTTCAAATACAGGTGAGCACTCAGCAGTCTTGACCTTCTTCGGGAGGACCTTCTGCGTTGAGTCAACAGAAATTCAAGGTAGCCAGGCATGGCAGCACCTGCCTATAATCTAGCCACTCACCAGACTGAGTCAGGAAGATCACAAGTTTGAGGCCAGCCTGGGCAACTTAGTGAAAGCCCCCATTTCAAAATAAAAATTTTAAAACGTTGGGGCTGGGCACATAGCTCAGTGGTAGAGCACTTACCTAGCATTCTCAAGTCCCTGGGTTCTATCTCTAGTACCAAGAGACCAAAAAAAAAAAAAAAAAGAAAGAAAGAAAGTAAGTTCAAGTTAGGCATAGGCCATGAGAATATGATTTTATCCTTTTTAGTTAACTGGTAAATTGTGACTTCTTGTTGAGAACTTGTAAAAAGCTGCATGGAGAATGGAAGTTCTAATCATACTGAAGACACTGGGAGTGTGCTTGTAGACTTAGAAAGTCAGATTAGTTGGTTGAACAAGTTCAAAAACTAGCAGTAGGGGAAGATTCTTAGTTGGTTTTCTCCTTGATTATGTTTGTTGTCACCCAGTGAGAAATTGTTACAGGCTTTAAAGAATAATTATGTAATTTGAATAATTTTGTTTTACGCACATGATAGACCATCTTTTAAAAGCTTGCATGTTGTAACACCACACATAATATTTTTCACATCTTTGTTTTTTTAATATTTATTATTTTTTAGTTTAGTTAAACACATTATCTTTATTTCATTCTTATGTGGTGCTGAGGATCGAACCCAGGACCTCACATGTGCTAGTCGAACGCTCTACCGCTGAGCCACAATCCCAGCCCCTCACATCTTTGTTTTTTATTATTTTTTTGCAGCGGGTACTGGAGATTGAACCTAGGGGTGCTTAACCATTGAGCCATATCCCTAGCCCTATTTTATATTTCATTTACATAGGGTCTCACTGAGTTGCTTAACACCCCACTTTTGCTGAGCCATTGGGATTACAGGCATGTACCACTGCACCTGGCACATCTTTATATTTTTTTAATATTTATTTTATTATGGTAAGAACACTTAACATGAGAGTACCTTCTTAACAGATTTCCATTTGGCATTATTAACTATAGGCACAATGTTGTTCAGATCTGCATTTTTGTTCTAACAGATCTCTAGTACTTATTTTCCTTGCATAATGGAAACTTATACATGTTAATTAGAAATTCTCAACTTTCCCTGCCTTTACCCCTAGCAAATGCCATTCAGCTCTCTGTGTCTATGAGTTTGACTATTTTAGATACTTCATTTAAGTAGGCAATATTTGTCCTTCTGTGACACTGGGTTACTTCCCTTAGCACTATGTCCTCAAGATTCTTGCTTCATGCATTGCTGGGGATTGAACCCATGGTCTTGTGCATACTTGGCAAATGGTCTACCACTGAGTCCCAGCCACAGCTGTAATCTTTCTTTTGTTATTCATATGAACCTTGAAAGCTTGGATTTGTTTTCATTTTATAGATGAAGAAAAAGGGTTACACCAGGCATGATGGTACATACCTGTAGTGCTAGCACTCAGGAGACTAAGGCAAGAGGATTGTTTGAGCCCAGGAGTTGAAGACAGTGAGACCCTGTCTGGAGGAGGTGAGAAAGGAAAGAAAAAGATAAAGAAACTGAGACTTACAAGGGCAAAACATCTTGCTAGGACTCACCCAACTAGAAAGAGATGGAGCCCATTCAGCTTTACAACTGTCTAGATTCACACCCTCTTTTTAAAATTTTTTTTTTTTAGCTATATTTTTGTGTATGTGTGGTGCTGATGATCGAACCCAGTGCCTCATGCATGCTAGGCAAGCACTCTACCACTGAACCATAATCCCAGCCCTAGATTCATGGCCTCTTTACCCCCATTCCACTGCTACTGCATACAAGAAGAAAGTACACTCAGGATTCTGAATCTCCCTCTCCCCACCATCCATCCTTTGTCTTTCCTCTGTATTTACACAGCCCTACCTCTTCTTGTTCTGGTTCTGGCCATGGTGTCCAGTGACAGGGAGCAGGTTCGCTTTGAAGTTAACTTTTGGATCTCTAGCATTAGATAAAATCAGCGAGAGAAGTTGGTTTGTGACAGGATTCCCAAATATTTTACTTGGAATGTTTTTTCAGCTGGATTTCTTTAATTTTATTATTTGGTTTCATTTTTAAAATGTTTAACTTGTTATATTTTGATTTGTTAATGTTATTCTCATTGTTTTAACAGAAGTGACAGCTTTGAAAACCCAGTGCTGCAGCAGCACTTCAGGAATCTGGAGGCCTTGGCTTTGGATTTGATGGAGCCTGAACAGGCAGTAGATCTGACATGTAAGAATGTTGGACTGACTCAAGAAGTCGTTTTTACTGGAGGCCTTCTTTTTGATTTCTCTCTGATCTAGTAAAGTGGATGCATTGCCTAACTCTCTAGAGACTGAACACCATCATCTAGGCTATCTGCTTGAGAGATTTTTCTAGACCTGATTAGAATGCCGGGAATGATTCTGCAGTGAGACGAGGAGAGAGTGCCAGGCTCCTGAAACCTGCTTCTGAACTAGGCCACCTCATGCCTGCATGTTGGTGGAAGTTCAATAACATAATATTTATCAAGTGCCTACCATGTCCCTGAACTGTTGTCCTATGTGTTGACCCATTTAATATTTGTAAGTATGAGGTAGGGGCTTTAGTTGTCCTGATTTTACAGAGAAGGGAGTGTTTTGCCCCATGTGCAGATACTTAATTGTGAGTGGTGCTTCCAGGCTCAGAACCCAGTGACTCCTGCCTGAGCCTGGGCACTGCCCTCTGTGCTATTGCCTCTCCATCAGACTGTGCATGCTCTGCCATGAGAAAAGCCAACTTATTACCAGCTTTGCCTTGGCTTTCCAAGTGGGGCTTCTCTGACCTTGCTGTAGTCCCCTTCTGATTGTGATTCTCTTACCTATCTGTAAGAGGACCCAGGAAGTTTAGTGGCACAAGTAAATAACCACAGGAAGCAGATTGACTTTAATGAAGATTTGTACCAGGGTTAGAAAGATGAGAACAACTGGCTGGGCCACTCAGCTTCCATGTTATTCATGATCTTCTATACCAGGCACAAGTTTGTCATGACTGTGTAGCCACATCTGGCAGAAGAGAAACACTTGAGTTAAGCAGCCCTTCTTTTCCTGTAAGGCCTTAGGCAATAAGAAGTATAGTCATCTTTCCATATCCTTGGGTTTCTCATACATTGATTAAGCCAACCATGGATCAGAAATATTTGCAAAAAATTGCTTCTGTGTTGAACATGGATGTGTCATTTTCCCTTAAATAACACAGTAAAACAACAATGTATTTATGTAGCATTTCCATTGTATCAGGTATTATAAGTAATCTGGAGATGTTTCAAAGTATACATGAAGATGTGTGTAGGTTATATGCAACTACTACAGCATTTTAAATAAGGGATGTGAGCATCTGAGGGTTTTGGTTATCTGCATGGGTCCTGAACCATCTCCAGTGGATACCACAGGACACTGAACTTGGAAAATGCTGACAGGACTTTATTGAGTGTTTTCATGTCCAGGTCAGCTGCTTTGAAGCAGGCCCTTCCCCTCACCCTTCATCCCAGCAGTTAGGTTCTCTCTCCTCTCTTCTCCTAGAGTTACAACTGGACAGGACACTGGAATACAATACTCACCTGGCCACTCTTCTGTATTTTCATTTTTCTAGTGCCCAAGGTTGAAGCAATGAATAAAAGACTGGGCTCCCTGGTAGATGAGTTTAAGGAACTCGTCTACCCACCAGATTACAATCCTGAGGATAAAGTTAGCAAGCGAAAACAAGGTAAGGAACTTGCTGTGGACATGCAGTGGGTTCTTTTGAAAAGTTGTCTTCATGGTCTTATCACAGAGGGAGGGTAATGGACTTTCAGAAATTTTTAAACCAGCTGGGCATCATGGCACATGCTTGTAATGCCAGCTACATGGAAGGCTGGGGCAGGAGGATTGCAAGTTCAAGGCCAGCCTCAGCAACTTAGTGAGACCCTATCTCTAGATGGGGCTGGGGATGTAGCTCGGTGGTAGAGTGCTTGCCTAATGTGTGAGGTCCTGGGTTCCATCCCTAATACTGCAGAAATTTGTCCCCTGCTGGGCACGGTGACACACACCTATAATCCAAGCTGCTCAGGAGGCTGAGATAGGAGGATCATGAGTTCAAAGCCAGCCTCAGCAAAAGTGAATTGCTAAGCAACTCAAACCCTGTCTCTAAATAAAATAAAAAATAGGGCTGGGGCTGTGGCCCAGTGGCTGAGTGCTCCCGAGTTCCATCCCTGATACCCAGCCCCCCCAAAAAAATTATCTCCTGAAAAAGTGATACATAGATACCAAACCCAAGAAGGGATCATGTTTTCGTATAATCTCACCAATTCTGGACTTTATAACTATTTTAAGATATTTATACAAAAATTGGTAAAGATACAGAGATGTGAAAAATTGTGCTCTAAATGCATAATAAGAATTGTAATGCATTCTGTGTCTCATATAAATTAAAAAAATTTAAAAAATTGGTAAAGAGAAAATTATGTCCTGATTGTTTTATAATTCTGCAGATATGAGATGTAGCTTTTTTTTTTTTGGTTGTAGGGTTGTAGATGGACACAATACCTTTATTTTATTTACTTACTTTTATGTGGTGCTGAGGATATGAGGATAGAACCCAGTGCCTCACATGTGCTAGGCAAGCGCTCTACCACTGAACTATAACCCCTGCCCGAAATATAATTTCACTGGACTGTTTTTTTAAATGTGTACTTCCTGTTCTTGGCATTTACCATTTTTTCTATTGGACTATCCTTTTTCTTACCTGGGAATCCAACATTTTCTTACTATGAGACTCACGTTTATGGAACCGGCACCTGGTGCACAGTCACCATTTTGGAATAGTTGTCTTAGATTGTAATCTTTTGGGCTCTCTTGGTCAACTAAAGCCAGACTTGGGCATTGTTTACCTGACAAATGAGGAAAGGGCGCCACAAGAGGGTAGGTGGTTGCCATGGTGCTTTCTCCCTTTTGCATTAGGAGTGACTCCTGTAGTGCCCTGGGAACCCACTGGCAGAGCTCCTCACATGCTGACCGTGGGTTAGTGACGATGTACTTGTCTGCATGTTCTTATCACCTGGTGCCTTGAAACTTAGTGTTTGTAAATACTTCCCCATTTACAAACACTTTTTCTTTTCTTTTTTTGTGATGCTGGAGGGTCAGAGCCTTGAACTTGCTGAGAAAGCACCCTACCACTGAGCTATGTCCCTAGCTGCTGTAAGTGCTTTTTTTTTTTTTTTTTTTTTTTAATATTTATTTTGTAGTTGTAGTTGGACACAATACCTTTGTTTTATTTATTTATTTTTATGTGATACTGAGGATTGAACCCAGGGCCTCACACATGCAAGGCAAGTGCTTTACCACTGAGCCACAACCCCAGCCCCCTGTAAGTGCTTTTTGAAGGAAAAATGGGAGGCAACTATTTGCTCACCCAGAGTAATTGTTTTGGGTAAACTCGTGATATTCATACTGCTGGAAACTCCCTTCTAGGTATTAGTTACATTTTTTATTATATCAATAAATAAAGGTGTCTTGTCAAGATACCTGTCTTCCCCCATATACTGTAGGTAGGCATCATAGCTTTATGAAAAATGGTTCACTGTAGCCTAAATCCTAAGGGGCCCCATTATGTGCAGCTGGGATGCCGCTGGTAGCACATTTAGTTCTTCTCTCCTGACCCTTTTCCCCAGATGATGGAGTTTCTGGAAGTAAAAAGCCCAAAATGGAGGTATCTGAAGAGGAGCTGAAGGCCCACATTGCCAAGGGGACGCTGGGCAAGCTCACGGTGCCCATGCTGAAGGAGGCCTGCAGGGTGTATGGGCTGAAGGGTGGGCTGAAGAAGCAGGAGCTGCTGGCTGCTCTCACTGAGCACTTCCAGAAGGACTGATGCTGACCATACACCCTCCCCGTGGTGAAGTTGCCTGCTTTTGTTTTCACCAAGTTAAAGGTGTTTTTCCTGAGCTGGGAGGAGTTGCCTTGCAGAAGCTGAGGACTTTACATTTGAAACTTGTTGGCACAGAGACCACATGGCTCTCTCACTTGGCTTATGCCTTACTCTATGTGAATAAAGAACCTTGACTTTGTACTGTGTACTGCTCTTTAGAGTGAAGGAGAAAGGTATGTCTGCCTTGCATCCAGAGAGCACTGGCCATCAGCTCTGAGCTTAATTTTCTCTCCTACTGGGAACACACATCGTGATGGAAACAGAAACCAAAAACAGAAGGGATGGGGAAGGATGTCACAGTCCAGGTCATATAAACATACAGGTGCTTCAGGAATGACAAGCCTTAGCAAGATTCACTCTCCCCATCCCTGTCCTCCCACTTGTTTTCCTTCAAACATGCTGTATACTAAGGTCTAAAAATCAGATTTCAGAAGCAATGAGAGTAACATTTTAAATTTTGGTATCATTTGCTTCATGAGTAAATAGCAACTTCCTCAGATTGCATCCCTCTGAATATGCTATTAAAGTTTGAAGACATAAATTTTCTGTTTTCCTCAGAATTAGTTCCAGTA